>NC_042623.1:50810445-51118113 GCF_901001135.1 Rhinatrema bivittatum | reverse complement strand
TTACTACTCTTCAGTTTGTCAATCTGACCTACCACATCTTCCAGGTTCATCGTGATTTGGTTCAGTTCATCTGAATCATCACCTTTGAAAACTGTCTCCAGAAAGGGTATCTCTCCAACATCCTCTTTAGTAAACACCGAAGCAAATAAATCATTTAATCTTTCAGCTATGTCCTTATCTTCTCTAAGTGCACCTTTAATTCCTCGATCATCTATCAGTCCAATCGACTCTCTTGCAGGCTTTCTGATTCAAATTATATTTTAAAAAGTTTTTACTGTGAGTTTTTGCCTCTACGGACAATTTCTTTACATATTCTCTCTTAGCCTGTCTTATCCATGCCTTACATTTAACTTGCCAATGCTTATGTTTAATCCTAGTTTCTTCTGATAGATCCTTCTTTCAATTTTTGAATGAAGATCTTTTAGCTGAAATAGCCTCTTTCACCTCACTGTTGAGCTGGAAGTGGACCCTTGGCCTGGTGCAGGATTGGTACAGCCCTTCGGTCGGACCCAGAGAGTGCCTGCCACTAGGAGGCGGAGCACAGGAGGAGACAGAGGCTAGATGGAGCTTCACCAATAGCAACCCAGGGTTCCCTCAGGTTGAGCCCTTGGTTACCCGAGACGCCTGGTCTTGGGTGGGCCTCACAGGGTCTCCTGGAGAGTAAGTTCAAGGGAGTGCCCACCACCATGAACAAGGGTGCTCAGTCGGTGTTCAGACAAGGAAGTCCAGAGGTCGCAGGAGGCCAGAATAGAGTGTCCGAGTATATAGCGAGAAGTAAGGCCAGAGTTTTGGTGCAGAATGGTCAGCCAGGCAGGGTCGGTAACAAAGGTCAATCCGGGCATAGTCAGATCAAGCAGGAGGTCGGGTTCCAGGTGGCAGACAAGAGTAGTCGAAGTTCCAGGTGGAGGTCAGAGCAGGCAGAGATTAAAGAGTAGTCAGAGTTCCAGGCAGAGGTCAGGGCAGGCAACAATCAAGGAGTAGTCAGAGTTTCAGGCAGAGGTCAGGGCAGGCAGCAATCAGAGAAAGCTCAAGAAAAGGTCAGTACCGTGAGATCAGTCCGAAGGATACTACCAGGGTTGGAGAAACGAAAGAGCAGGAGACACAGGAGACGCTGGAATTGGAGACATAGGAGACGTTGGAACGGGAGGACGCTGGAACAGGGGATGCTGGAACAAGAAGCTGGAACAGAAGACTGGAACAAGAACCAGGAGCAATGACACTGGAATGCAGGAAGGCAAACTTGCTACCACTAGGTGATTGACCCGATTGCCAAGGCAAGGAAGTGATGTGAGGCATTTCCTTTTGTACAGGGATCAATCTGGGTGCGCCGCGGAGTTGGGACCCGCCCTTGGCCTTTTAAGGGGCTGGCCAGTCCGTGCGCATGCACCTAGGGGCAGGGCCAACACCACGGAGGACACCGAGCCCCGCCATGAGGCCTGGCTGGAGCCAGGAGGTGAAGCATCGGGGAATGCCGTGGCCGAGTGGAGCAGGCGGCAGACACGAGGGAGGCAGACCCGGGACTGGCTGGCGTGGAAGAAGGGCAAGCGGGCCCGGAAGCGGGTCAGGCATGAGCGGGACGCGCAACACTCACTTTTTAGCCATGCTGGCAATCGTTTGACCATCCATCCACCTTTCTTAATGTGAGGAATGCATATGTACTGTGTTTCTAGGATGTTAATTTTTAACAATCTCCAGGGCCTGTTGCACACTTTTTACCTTTGTAGCTGTACCTTTCAATTTTTTTTTACTATTTTTCTCATTTTATCAAAGTTTTCCTTTTGAAATTTTAGTGCTACAACTATGGATTTACTTACTGTCCCCCTTCCAGTCATTAATTCAAATATGATCATATTTTGATCACTTTTATCATGCAGCCCCACCACCGTTACCTCTCTCACCAAATCCTGTGCTCCACTGAGAATTAATCTAAAATTGCTCCTTCTCTCATTGGTTCCTGAACCAATTGCTCCATAAAACTTTCATTTATTCCATCCAGGAACTTTATCTCTCTAGCATGTCCTGATGTTTCACTTAACCAATCAATATTGGGGTAATTTAAATCTCCCATTATTACTGCACTACCAATTTGGTTAGCTTCCTTAATTTCTCTTAGCATTTCACTGTTCGTCTCACCATCTTGGCTCAGTGGACAATAATATACTCCTATCACTATACTCTTCCCATAAAGATTCCCATAAAGATTTTCCATAAAGATTTCTACCCCTAAAGATTTGATTGTGCATTTAGTCTCATGCAGGATATTTATCCTATTGGACTCTATGCCATCCCGAACATAAAGTGCCACCCCGCCACCAAGATGCTCCTCTCTGTCATTGTAATATAATTTGTACCCTGGTATAGCACTATCCCATTGGTTATCCTTTTTCCACCATGTCTCTGAGATGCCAATTAAGTCTAGGTCATCATTCACTGCTACACACTCTAATTCTCCATTCGTACTTCTTAGACTTCTGGCATTAGCATACAAACATTTCAAAGTTTGTTTTTCTTTGGATTAACATTCTGCTTTTCAGTTGACAGGGATAAATTGGAATCTTTGAGCTCAGATGAGTTTTTAATTATAGGCACTTGGACTACTTTTCTTATTATTGGAACCTCTCTGTTGGGATGCCCTAACTCTCCCGCTTCATTAGTACCTTTCGATGATACTTCCCTCCAAACCATGCACTGCTGAGTGACTGTTGGCTTTCCCCTTTGATTTAGTTTAAATGCTGGTCTATCTCCTTTTTAAAGGTTGGCGCCAGCAGACTAGTTCCACCCTGATTAAGGTAGAGTCTATCCCTTCAGAAAAGACTACCCCTTCCCTAAAAGATTCCCCTGTTTCTTACAAAACTGAATCCCTCTTCCTTGCACCATCGTCTCATCCTTGCTTTGAGACTCCAGAGCTCTACCTGCCTCTGGGAACCTGTGCATGGAACAGGGAGCATTTCAGAGAATGCTACCCTGGAGTTTCTGGATTTCAGCTTTCTACCTAAAAGCCTAAATTTGGCTTCCCGAATCTCCCTTCCACATTTTCCTATGTTGTTGGTGCACACATGTACCACAACAGCCGACTCCTCCCCAACACGTCTAAAATCCTATCTAGGTGTCAGGTAAGGTCCGCCACCTTCGCACCAGGTAGGCATGTTACCAGGCAATCCTCATACCCACCAGGCCCCCAGCTATCTACATTCCTAATAATCGAATCACCAATTATGATGGCCAACCTAACCCTTCCCTCCTTGGCAGTTGCCCTGGAGACACATCCTCAGTGCAAGAGGACAATGCACCACCTGGGGAGCAAGTCCTTGCTACAGGATCCTTTCCTGCTACACCAGGTTGATGCTCTCTGATCATGAGACCTTCCTCCTCCAAGGCAAGACCAGGGCTGCCAGACTGAAGTTGGGACTTGGCTAAGATGTCCCTGAAGTTCTCATCTATATACCTCTCTGTCTGCCTCAGTTCCCCCAGGTCTGCCACTCTAGCTTCCAGAGATCGGACTCATTCTCTGAGAGACAGGAGCCCTTTGCATCTGATGCACAGGTATAATTTCTCACGGGCGGGTAAAAAATCATACATATGACACTCGATACAGAAGACTGGGAGGCCCCCCTGTTGCTGCTTTATTCCTGCCTTCATCTTAGTTCAGTTCCTAATTAAGTTTTAAGTTGCTAAGGGAGTAGGACTGCGTACAATTAGGGTCCTTTAAATGTATTAGTGTATTCACTAGGGATGTGAATCGTTTTTGAACGATTAAAATTATCGTCAGATAATTTTAAAATCGTCCAAAATCGTTAGATACGCGATACAATACAAATGCCCCCGATTTATCTTCAGGGGCATTTGTATTGTATCGTTAAATAGGGCGCGGGAAAACCGGCACACCAAAAAAACCCTAAAACCCACCCGAACCTTTAAAACAAATCCCCTCCCCAGAACCCCCCCCCAAAATGTTTTAAATTACCTGGGGTCCAGTGGGGGGGTCCCGACGCGATCTCCTCCCGCTCTCTGGCCACCGCTGCGTTGAGAAATGGCGCCGGTGGCCCTTTGCCCTTATCATGTGACAGGGCAAAGGTAGAGCCGGCGCCATTTTGTTTCCTGGCTCCCGACGTCACGCGTGCGGGAGATCGCCCCCGGACCCCCGCTGGACTTTTGGCAAGTCTTGTGGGGGTCAGGAGGCCCCCCCCCCAAGCTGGCCAAAAGTCCCTGGGGGTCCAGCGGGGGTCCGGGAGCGATCTCCCGCACGCGTGACGTCGGGAGCCAGGAAACAAAATGCCGCCGGCATTTAGAGGGGGTACTGTTAGCACCGCCGGCCGTGGCAAGCCGCGACCGGGGCCAGGTGTCATGGCCACTGGCCACGATGGACCGCAATCAGGGCCAGGCTGGCAGTCGTGAAGAAAATAGTTACCCGAGGCGTCGGGCATCGTCCAAGGCTCCTGCGGTTGCAGGCAGTCCCTACTGCTTTCTCCTGCAGCCGCTGCAGCGTCCAGGCTTGGCAGCATGGCTCCTCAAGGGTTCGGTTCCTCCCCTGCTGTCTTCTCTAGGGCCGCGCGCGCGCGGCTGAAGATTGTTCTTAAAGGAGCCATGACAGGAAACAGTCATGGCTCCTCCTGAGACTCCTCCCCCGACATCCTGTACTTAAGGCAAGGTTTGGTCCTCAGATCTTGCCTTCGTATCAAGGTTCCTGGCTGGATTTGGTCCTGTGCTTCGTGTTCTTGGTTCTTCGTTCCTGCTTCCCTGCTCCGTGGATTGATTCTTGGCTTCTGACCTCTGGACTGGCGTTCGTGTTCTCCTGGTTTGACTCTCTGGTACGGTTTGCGATCCTTCTCCTGATTTCTCCTGGACTGGCTTCGGACCCTTCTCCTGTTTGATCCTGGACTGGACTTCGACCCTTCTTGTGCACCGAATCCTCAGACCGGCTTTGGACTACTCTTTGACTCCGTCCCCTAGACTACCACGACCTGCTGGAGGCACCAGCCGTTTGGAACTCACAACCTGCAGGAGGCGCCTGCATCCAGACTTTTCTTCAGTCTTCAAGGGAGTCTCCTAAGTCCCAGCGGCCGGGTCCCTACGGGCTTCTCCCGGGGGGACCTCGAGTTTCCAGGGTAAAGTCTTCATTCAACAGCTACAGCAGTTGGCCTCTCCCTTCGATGATAGAGACCTAAATGGGATTGTTTCCTTTTAGGTAGCGCTGACTCTACCTCGGAACAAGGGTCCACCTTCCATTCATAACACTGCCTTGGCCAGTCGGCTGTGCTTGCATCCAAGCAATGCACTGAGGGGCTCATATTCAATAGGACGTCTAGTGGACAAGCTATCCGGCTGTAATTAGCCGGATAACTTGTCCCAGATATTTAGTGCGATAACGGTCTCACTGAATATCCCTGATTAAAGTTATCCAACTAACCATAGCCGAATAACTTTATACATAACCTGAAAAGAATATCCGGTTATGTTTAAAGTTATCCGGCTATGGTTAGCCATATACATTTACATTTAACTGGATAGATTCAAAAAATTAATCTATCCAGTTAAGTAAGTTTCCCTTTAAAAAAAAATCCCACAACGGGACCTGTCCCCCCTCCTCCTCCTACCCAAGTTGCAAAGGTCCTATGGGGCTGAATGTGCCACCCCCCAAAACGGGCCATTTATTGTTAAAAAATAAATTTTTGTGTGCCGGGAGAAACCCCTCCCTCTCCCTCGGCTCCAACTTCCCCTTACACTTAAAAATTTTCATATCATGGGCACGATTCTCGCCCCCCCCCCCCCCCAAAAGCCCACTCTAACGTTTTCCATTCTCTATCTGCCCCCTCCACTCTGTATCTTTATTTAAAGTTGCTGTCCAGGATCGCGGTAGCCTCCTACCGCGATCTGGGCCCGACACTTCTAATGACACCCCCATCGCTAGAGATGTGAATCGGAACCGGAATCGGTTCGGGTTCCGGTTCCGATTCACATCGTGTTTTTTTTTTCATCCGGCCCGATCGCAGTTTTCTTTATTGGCTGCGCCCGTGCCATTTTTAAAGATGGCGCCGGCCATCCAGTGCTCCCTCCATGTGACAGAGGCTGGCCAATGGCATGGATACCCTGTCACATGGTAAGGGCAAAGGCCATCGGCGCTATTTTTATTAGTGGCAGTCGACGGCCCGGGAGCGGGAGATCGCTCCTGGGACCCCCACTGGACCACCAGGTACCTGTAAAATGTTTTTGGGGGGGTCAGGAGGGTGGGGGAAGCTAAGGGGTTTTCCTATCGTTTTGGGGGAGCACCCGATTTCTGACAATTTCGAAAATATCTACGATATTTTCAATCGTCCGAAGCCCGATTCACATCCCTATCCATTGCAATGGCAGGGGGATCATTAGAAGCACTGGGGATCCTGGACAGCAACTTTAAATAAAGATACAGAGTGGATGGGGATCTCCTGCCTACTGAATGGTGTCCTCGCGGGCACTGTGTAATTAGGGGCTAAGAAGCCAAGTGCAGCACCTGCTTAAATCCCATGTTCTCCACTATCCAGGGTAATCATTTTCCCAATACAACTTGTCACCATCTTTGATGGTGCCTGCTTCTTACCCTGTGACAGTGACGTGGAACACTACCTCATCTGCTCCATTGTAGCTTGCCACTGACATGAGTCTGGGAGTCTGCTTGCCTGCCACCTCACTGAGAGAAGGGACAAGGGGAAGGGGGTACATTTCAGAGCTAGATCCTTTTCTCTGGTTTTTCTGCTGCTACTACTTTGAATGGATCCCCAGACTAGTACTGACTGCCTCCCTGAAATGATATCTGAATTGAAGACAACATGGGAAAAATACAGGAGAGTCTGAGGGAGTGATGGAAACTATAAATCTAAATGAGTTGGGCACATGAGCAGACTAGATAGGCCCTACACTCTTTTCCTGCCATCATGGTTCTATGTTTCCAAACTAAAGCTGATAGGTGTTGATTTTGTAAATGATGGAGCATATCACTATTTGAAAGATGAGATCTCACAAGACATCAGAGGTGTGTAGGAACTTTGCAGTTGTGGAGAACCAGCATTTTGTGGAATGCATTCACTATTGGAAGACCATCATTAGAAGGAAGGTACCGGGCGATCTTGCTGCTCCATACAAACTCCCATGGTAGGTAATGAAATTATTACTATTGTACTTTGATTGAATATGAACAGTCTAAATTTATGTATATGTATATCAGGAATTTGTATATAGAATATTTGCCATATTACCATGCTACCACAAAAAAACAATGCACTATCTATATGTTAGATAGTTTATTCCTGCAAAGCTCCCCAGAGACAGAGTTAGTGATTTTAATGAAAAGGGAACAAGTATCAATATTTATTTGTATGCACTATCAATATCCAAGGTGATGTATTGCATTTGATAATTCACATGGCTACAATATCTCTGCCAGGGAGGTTAAGTGACTTATTCAAGGTTACATAGCAAGTGGTGAATAGGCACATTAAATCAAAGACCTAGGTTTCATGTGCCATGCACTGCTAGCCGTTTCCATCCCTTGCACTGTATATTCTAAAGTGTATGGAACATAAAGCATACCTGGGCTATACAGTAAAAGATACAGAGGTAGAAATGAAAGGAAACCAATTAAAGAGGCAAGACTGTTAGCCAAAATACCGTATTATGCAAGGGGAAAAAACAATTTACATATTACAGTAATATCAGTTGAGAGATTAATTGTTTGCACTGAAAAAATACCATGCTGAGTTAGAGAATAAAAGAGAGATTGCTAGATAAAAACAATTAGGGAAGTTCTCCCAAGTAATCAGGAAGAGTTTGAATTATTGGTTATGGAACAAGTAACACCAAGATTGCATGACCAGTTCTTTGTGAGACTGACAGCCAATTCAAAGCTTTAATAACAGGGATATGCCTGAGCTTCGGAAAAGGTAAATTATAGACCTATAGTGTATTGTACAAATCAAGAAAGGTAATAGATTTATGTGACAGGGAGCTTTAATAATCCAGTTGCAAAGCAATAAAAATAAGACATAAATAACTTCTCAGTACAAACCTGAAATATAGGCAGAGGAAAATTTAGTATGAAAATAAGACAAACAATGTGTTTAATTTATTACAAAACTTATTCCAGAACATAAATTAGTATTACGACCACTTATTCTGTCACATGAGATGAAATCTTATTTTATATCTCCTAGTTTCAGAGGACATATTGTTTGTTATAACTAAAGAGCTAATCTACAATATATTTACATGGGAAACTATATAAACAACTATAATTGAAAGGAGACAGATATTATCAGTGCTTGGCTTACTCTGCTGAAGGTATCAAAAACAGAGCTATCCCTTAGACCCAAAGAACTTCAGGCCAATGTCATTTATATGCCATACATTCCAGCTGTCCAAATGATTAATGTTGAATCATTTAATGCCAGTAATTGAACCACTTCTAATTATGGAACAGAATGGCTTCCTACTGGGTTGGTCCTGGACCTGGTGAATTCTATATTTGACACGACACATAAAAAAGTACTTATGAAAGATGCTGGAAAACAGGAACAGTGTTTGTAGATCCCTTGGTTATTTTTTCATCATCATCATCAACACGTTCTTAAGATCCCGATGATGGCAAAATATCTTGGTATTTCACAAAGATTAGTAGAGAGAGCAGACGAAACAGCCAACAGTGCAATTATCTTCCCCAGGGTAGTGTTCTAGCATCCACACTCTTCAGTATTTACATGAACAATCAGCCAATTAACAATTACCCAAGACATATATTTCATTTTCATTGGTTATCCATCTGTTAAGGAGTTTGACCCAATAGCAAATACTATGGCTTAGCATGCTTGATGAATACTGGGCAGATAACCAATTGCATGGCAACCCAGCAAAAGATATAAATTGGTACATTCTATCTTAGAAATTGAGATGCTAAGAATGAATAAAATAGCAACTGGTGTGAATCCAAGCTCACTGACTGTGCAAATCCATTACACCTTAGTGTTACTCCAGCTGATACAATTTCCTTCTGAGCTCATATTGAAAAAAAAAAATTCTAAAACAAAACAAATGTTAATACCAATAACAATTTCCTCGACAAGTCAGCTATGTTAAAATAGGATGCAGACTCATCCAATGCTATAAGCCATTGCATTGACCCACCACTATATTTTGCTGAATGCATTTCTACAGTGTGAGGATAATCTGCATATACAAGAAAGCTTGAATCAGCATGAAACAATGGGAGGGCAATTTTCAAAGCAATCTGGCTGTGTTAAAGTGGATTAATGTGTCTGGCTAGCTCTATCTAAAAACTGCCCTCCATTGGCAGATAAAAGCATATGTAAAATCCCATAGCACCCTTACAGTTTAACCAGCTTATGTGGAAGCCTGTCCATGGACATATTTAGGTCGAGGTAGAAAACAGAGCATGTACATGACATTTTCAAAAGTATGCATGCCACTTTACTCTCCTCAGCTGCCTACACAAAATAGGCAATTTTAGCACTTGCAATGTAGCATAATTTTAAAAGAGAAAGCACCCTAGTAGTTTCTCTTTGAAAATTTGCATAAAGCATGCATGCTGAAAGTGCCCACGTATTTTGTAGCTATGTGGGCTATTGGAAAATTGCCCCCTAAGTGCTATTATGTCTCTGTATGCCTTAACCCTGCAATTATCAATAGCCTCTTTCTCCTTCTTGGTATTGCTGTATTTGATACAAATCAAGAAGTTGTGAGTATAATGAAGCATTAGAGGCAAGGTATGATACAAGACATCTGTTTCACTACAAATCTCCAGCACTCAGCTAATTGAAGTCAAGATGAATTTGCCTTTCCTTTGAAAAGCCACTTGAACTGCCTTCTGAACAGACCAAATTTCAGATGATGTCATGTCCCTACTGACTCTGTATGCTGAATGACCCTGACAAAGTTCTTTTCATCTGGGGCAGCCCGGTTTTAAGGTGATGGTGCCCCTGCTGACTTTGCTCTGCAACTGGTTGGCCCGGGGGGTTAAATGAACAAGGAGGATTTCACCTATGGCTGTACTAGCTGTGACAGTGACTGTGTCTGTGCCAAAAAAAACCACAAAGATGTGTCAACTTCTTAGATATCTGCTCCTTGAAGATGAGTACCCTGCAACTTATTTGGTAGAGTGTAATGACCAAACAATCTGCATATGGCATTCCTTCATTTGCACGCGTGGACACAAATTTTTGCACGCTCATACTAACATCTCTTTTGGACCCCTTTAATGTGTACATTAGGGCCTTCCTGCATAGCTCGCTATTTGTAGCTTGCATAAAAAAGGCCTTAACGTGCACATTAAAATTCATTGCATAGGCTTTTATGTCTCATTACACATTTAAAACAAATAAAAGGAAGTACTTCTCCACACAGGGCCAGATTTTCAGTGCGATATAATTATGAATGTAACTTTTTTCTGGATTTTACACGGTTTCTTTCCAAGGGCACACAAAATATATTTGTTTTTGGGCCTGTTTCCAACCCCAATCTCTCCCCTTTCACTTGTCCCCAAGATGTGGGTTCTTTCTGTGGGGGTGAAGGCCCAGGCGGTGGAGTGGATTTTTCCCTAAGTCTGTGTATCTCCCATGATAATATGCTGCAGGGACAGACAGGCTGGACACAGATTGGGTGTCCAAATAAAGATTTACTGATTTCTCAACTTAAACAAATGTCCGATCAATTTGTACTATCCATTACACAATCTGTGCTTTCACTGGGGAAGTTATACTTGGAGCTTTGTACCTTCTTCCTCTGTGTAATTGCCCTATACCTCAAATCCTGGGATTTCATTTGTCACTCCTGTGCTGAGTGGGTAAGTTGCCCCAGACTGGCAGGGAACTCCTATGTGTTAGGGCATCCCCAAATCACAAAAAAAAATCCTACCATAGGTTCAAATGGCCAGAGCTTTCTTCTCCTCAGCCTGTGTCCTGTGTCACGAGAATGGAGATCCAGTTGTGGGCCTCCAAGATCTTTTCCTTCCCAACTTTCTGATGAATGTTACCTCTCTGGGGGAGAGATCTGAATAGTAACAGGAAACTGGCTATCACAGCCAGTTTCCCAGTGAGGAGGGATGGATCAAAATTCCTCCTCACAACCAAAAAGGGGAAAAACACTGAAAAGTCCAAAAATCTCCTCTGAGGTGAATGCTGTCATTGCTGCCTCTCCAGCCCCTGGCCTTGGATTTGGGGCTTGTCCCTCACCAAAGGTTCCTGGGTTTCAACCCAATGAAAAACCTTCTAGACTATAGTTCAAGAAAATCTCTCTTCCAAAAATGAGGCAGACTGTCTCAGGCAGGGAGTGATAAGGAATCTCCTCTGAATGAAACACTAGGGATGTGAATCGTTTTTTGACGATTTAAAATATCGTCCGATATATTTTAAATCGTCAAAAATCGTTAGGGCCACGATACAATACCAATTCCCCCGATTTATCGTCAAAAAATCGTAAATCGGGGGAAGGGGGAGGGCAGGAAAACCAGCACACTAAAACCCCCTAAAACCCACCCCCGACCCTTTAAATTAAATCCCCCACCCTCCCGAACCCCCCCCCCCAAATGCCTTAAATTACCTGGGGGTCCAGTGGCGGTCCGGAACGGCCTCCTGCAATTGAATCGTGTTGTCTTCAGCCGGCGCCATTCTGCGCCGCCATTTTGCAAAATGGCGGCGCAAAATGGCGGCGGCCATAGACCAACATGATTCGACTGCAGGAGGTCGTTCTGGACCCCCGCTGGACTTTTGGCAAGTCTTGTGGGGGTCAGGAGGCCCCCCCAAGCTGGCCAAAAGTCCCTGGGGGTCCAGCGGGGGTCCGGGAGCGATCTCCTGCCGCAAATCGTTTTCCGTACGGAAAATGGCGCCGGCAGGAGATAAACTGCAGGAGGTCATTCAGCGGGGGTTCCGGACCCCGGCTGAACGACCTCCTGCAGTCGATCTCCTGCCGGCGCCATTTTCCGTACGGACCCCCGCTGGACCCCCGCTCCCGCACCCCCACTGGACCCCCAGGGACATTTGGCCAGCTTGGGGGGGCCTCCTGACTCCCACAAGACTTGCCAAAAGTCCAGCGGGGGTCCGGAACGACTTCCTGCAGTCGAATCGTGTTGGTCTATGGCCGCCGCCATTTTGCAAAATGGCGGCGCAGAATGGCGCCGGCTGAAGACAACACGATTCAATTGCAGGAGACCATTCCGGACCGCCGCTGGACCCCCAGGTAATTTAAGGCATTTGGGGGGGGGTTCAGGAGGGTGAGGGATTTAATTTAAAGGGTCGGGGTGGGTTTTAGGGTGTTTTAGTGTGCCGGTTTTCCTGCCCTCCCCCTTCCCCCGATTTAGCTACGGACCGCCGCTGGACCTCCAGGTAATTTAAGGCATTTGGGGGGGGTTCGGGAGGGTGGGGGATTTAATTTAAAGGGTCGGGGGTGGGTTTTAGGGTGTTTTAGTGTGCCGGTTTTCCTGCCTTCCCCCTTCCCCCGATTTAGCTACGGACCGCCGCTGGACCCCCAGGTTATTTAAGGCATTTGGGGGGGGTTCGGGAGGGTGGGGGATTTAATTTAAAGAGTCGGGGGTGGGTTTTAGGGGGCTTTAGTGTGCCGGTTCACGATTTTAACGATTTTCACGATACTCTAAACACCCAAACGGCGACGATACGATTCCCTCCCCCTCCCAGCCGAAATTGATCGTTAAGACGATCGAGGACACGATTCACATCTCTATGAAACACCAAGTTAGGTTAGTTGGCCTAACTCAATCAGGGAGAAAAACAAAACAGTTCCTCATTCCTTGAGAGCTCAACTCAAAAGAACACACTGACTAAGCCACTAGCCCCCAACCAATACCATCAAGTGGACTAAGGAGCTACCACTCACAGCCAGCCTCAGGGGGAGGTGCTGCACAGGAATGGTATTCCCCATTAAGCTGCTACCTATTACGGTAGGAACCAGGGCCATCTAATGAGGAACCAGGGGTTCCCCACATGACGTTAGTCAGCTAGATACATCTCCAGGATGAAAATGTCTCCCTGCAGAATGAGCAGCCAATGGGGCAGGGGTTTGGTTAAAGAAGCAGAATTAGTTGGCTAGCATTGAATCGCTCTCCAGCCATGATAGATTAATTGGGCACTCTATCATAGGTGCTGCAATGGCAGGCCTGAATCTAGCTATCCAGATTTTGTCTTCCAAGATTTAGGCCCATTTTCAACAGCAAACATAGCCAGTGAGGTTCAGCTAAGAATGTGCTTAACTTAGCCATCTATGTAAGGTCCTCTGGCCCATGCTGAAAATGCACCCCACAATCAGGCCAATACAGTGAAGTGCACTCAGGCCAGCATTCTACATGATTTGGACGTGCGTTTTAGATGTGCTAGATGGACATACTATACAATACATGTGTGTCCATAACGTATGTGCTAACCAGAGTGTAAGTAATTGTGCCCATCGTATGTAAATAGCATGTTAATGACTTGATTAGCTAGTACCCTCAATATGGTAATGCGCGCCCAAAATTAGTGCGTCCATATTAAGTTTTTTTACATGTAAAATTTAGCACCTACCCTGACCCTGGTGTTAGTGTGGTGGCACTATTGGTGGCAGACAGATCAGGAAAGCTTTGTGTGATTCCGACTACATCCAAGATGGATTTTCTGAACATTTTTGCTTTGCTGGCCTTTCTCTTGTGTAAGAAAGCAAGAATAAGGAATGTCAAGTGAAGGAGAGCAATCGCTCAGAACAATGAAAAAAGAGAAAATCCGGTGCCAATAACTGAGGAGGTAAGCAAGAATTGGGAGTCAATAGACTTCTATAAGGGGCTCACAACAGACACCAAAAGGCATCCATGCATCTATGAATCCAGACTTTCGGAGATGTCCATTCATCTATGTGACCTAGATTAGAGACGCCCATTCCAGATGTCTTAACCAGTCAGAAATGGTGTCCATGCGACCTAGATAACAGATGCCCATTCTGGATATCTTAACTGGTCAGAAATGTACACCCAAGGGCTCAAAGGGCTCGACCTTTCCGAGGCGTCCATGCGACAATTATAAATCTGGGGTGTCCATGAAGGAAGGCCTATAAATGGACGTCCAATCAATTTATGCTGGCTATGGCCTCTTCCTTTATCCTTCCATGGATTACTGGACAGTAGCTATTCCTACATACAGGCTGATACTGTAAAATACTACTACTAATAACAATAATATTGCAAAATACTAATAATAACATATAAATTAATAATGCAAGCTACTTGCAACTTGATAGGCTAAAGCTGTACTTGATGGACCCTTGGTTGAACCCAGTATGGCATGTCTTATGTTCTTATGTTCTTTTATTTTTGATACAGGCCAGAGTCATCCGAGACCATTCCAACAACATATCTTTTGCCCACGGACAACTTTCTTTGAGCTGCCCGAGCATGATGTGGTACAAAGATACCAGCTCAGCTTGTGGGCAATCATGGCCAATCGCAACCATGCTGTGCCTGGGTTGACAAAACTTCTGGGTGCTTCAGGAAGTTTTCAAAATCTGGTTGGTATCATTGTGGGGATGACTCAGGCCTTGTTTTCATGGCATTTGGCACAGGTCTTGAATCAATGATGAGGCAGATGAAGAAGTACATTGCATTTCCTGGGGACTCGGCGCAACTGCAGGAGATCCGCAGTGGGTTCATGGTAATTGCTGGGATGCTAGATGTGTTGGGTGCCATAGACTGCACCCATATTATATTGATCCTGAATTCGGAAGATGAGAGTTCCTTCTGGACAGCAAGCAATTCAATTTGATGAATGTGCAAGTTGTATGTGATGTGCGCCTTCGAATCCTTAATGTTGTGGCAAGGTTTCCTGGGAGCTGCAATGACTCCTACTTTCTTGCACATTTATCACTTGGAGCCCATTTCTCACAGGGGAGATATGGTGATGGCTGGCTGCTCGGTAAGTAACATTGCCTATGGGACTGGTTCTAGACAGCCAGATGGGATGATGGTATGCAATTTGTTATGTTAATTTCTGAAAGTACTTCATAAAGGACTGTAGTGTTAGGGTGGTGAGGTATAAAATGAGTATATGTATCTTTATAAGCAATGTGAATCTGTGTTTATGCTTGCTGCTGTCACTGTAGTGTTTTTTGATGCATTCTTGGTTACACCTTATATAGGTGATGGCAGCTATGGCTGTAAGCCTTGGTTGCTAACTCTGCTCCAGTCTCCACACACAGCTGACATTTGTTATAATGAAGCTCATGCCAGTACAAGAAACGTGATAAAGCGGACCTTCAGTATACTGAAAGGCAGACTCAGATGCTTGGATTGCTCCGGTGGAGCCCTGCAATACAGTGCAGAAAAGGTGGGGAGCATTATTATAGCCTGCTGCATTATACACATTTGTTTGTGGTTTGGCGTGCATGCTGAAGTCGCAGAAAACATGCCGCCAGATCCACCTCTGGAACCAGCTGCAGAGATGGACAACACAGCAAGGGGCTATGATGTTTGCAGAAGGATTGTTGTGAATTATTTCTCGTGTAAGTTGTTAACAATTACACATATAACCCTTGACCCCTTGTCAGGATATTTGATTCAACAAAATGCCTATGCAAAATTGTTTTAGATTAGTTGCATATCTTGATTGGAGTCTGTCCCTGTCATCTTGGGCTCGCAATATCCCACCTACTCCTAAGACTTGCACCACCCCCTCAGCCTCTCAATAAATCCCATCGCTGGGGATCAAAAGCTAAGTCAGGTTTTGTGTTTTATTTCAGGAGCTGTGATGGAAGGATAACAGATGTACCCAGCACCCAGAAACATTATATATATATTTTTTTTCGAAATGTGTCAATAAATTTTTGGAATTTCTTTAACGGACTCTTCTCCATCATTTGTATCCTCCTGCCTTGGGCATTCAGTTGTCACGGACGTGTATAGCCTTCGTGGACACCCAAAATATAGATGCCTTGCCTGGTCAGCCTAGATAATGGATGCCCAAGGACTAGGCCTCTCCAAGGCATCTATGTTTTGGGTATCCCAGAAGGGGCCGCGCAACCTAGACAAATTTGAATTTTGGATGTCCATTAAGAGTTGTGAGTCAGCTAACGGACATCCACACAGAAATGGTCTTTTGTGTGCATGATCGTGGACATCCGTTCCCCGCAGCCATACCCAGATGACCATTTGAGCGTCATTTTGGGTAGCCATGCCATGCGGGAGGCTCCCAAAGTTTTTGGAAGGAGATGTTAGGCTCCTGGGGGAGCTCATTGTGGAGATTGAGAGGCGTCTGTATTTTCACCCTGGGACCTGCGGGACCAGGATCAAGCCGGTAAAGCCTGGCGGGCACTCAGAGCGACTTTTAATGCCCAGGCTTCTTTCCCAATGGAGGTAAGTTGAGAGGCAGGGAAGAGGATAAATGCCTAGTACTTGGGAATCTATTATCTAGGCCGAACGTGTTAAGCGTCCATGCTTTGGGTATCCCTGAAGGTACCTGCACCCTAGACGAGCATGGACACCTTAGAAAGGCCACAATATTAGGTGTCTGAGAGATATGTCAGAGTATTGGATGTCGGATTAGGGTTGTGAAGCAGTTAAAGGATATGCACACAGAGGAGGTCTTTAGTGAGCATAATCATGGACATCCGTCCCCATGGCCATGCCCAGATGTCCATTTTGTGTGGTGCCTTCCTATATATAACAAGATGCCCCAAGGGAGATTGCCTAATTTTAGAGAAGGAGATGTCTTGCTGATGGCCCAATTAATAGTGGCAGACAAGAGGCTCCTGTATTTTCGCCCTGGGTGCCCGCAGGACCAGGATTGGGCTGATGAGGACTGGCTGGCACTCAGGAGGGAAAATATTAAGAATAATAATTATTGTGTGGAAGCATAGACCAATTTTATCACATTTGTTCATCGCTGATGCTTTTTTGTTAAAATCGGTAGGCCAAGTTAATGAACCAGGTGGGAGTAGCAGGCCACACATCAGTTTCTTGCATTGTTAAATGTTTTATTTTTTATTTTTGCCCACCAGATCGAAGCATTGAAAAAGAGGGCCCAGAGGCTACGACTGGAGGCCACAGGAAGCTATGTGTTCTTGGTTTCACTTCAAAGTAGGAAACACGAGAGAAAAAGCGAATATAGTTTAATGGTCATGTAAAACGTGTCGGAAGACTATTGTCTTATATGTTTAATAATGTACATTATAAATAGTAATCACCCATGGCTGTTAACCCTTTGCCTGATATACTGCCCGCCTATATCTTCAATGTACAATTAATACATCTTTACAAATAACTCTTCAGTCCACCCATCAGGACTCTTTTCCCTACACTGAACTTTGTAATACTTTCATATTTCTCATTTCAGACACTACCAGCACTTCGGAAGAGGTGAAAGAGGGGGAAGAGGAGGAGGCACCGCCTCCTCAACCACCACCACTACTGCCAACTCTGCAACAAGGTTTGCCTTGATTAGTGCCGACCTATATCAACTATGTACATGTGATGCCCTTGGAGCGGTCTATGGCTGGAGTAGGCTGCAGAACAGACCAGGATGGAGAATGGTCTGCTTTTTATCAGTTTATTTTCAAAATCACATAACAGAAAAGAAGCAAATGGCTGCTTATCTCAGCAGACTGACATGCAAAAAAAAGTCCAGAACAAACACAGTATTGGATTGCAGCTTCTTTCTACTTCCTTGGGCCTTGCTAACATTCTCAGGGCCTCACCTTTGTATCCCTTACCTCAGGGAAACGCCCCCACCTGAGGATCCCTTTCCTGTCTGTCTTTGTTAGCGCTCACCCCGCCAGGAGGGCGGAGTGAGCGGTCTGGTAGAGATCAGCTCCTCCCAAGGGGAGGAGATAGCAATCTGATAGGCTTGGCTCCTGTAGGAGGAGGAGTTTAGCAATCTGTTAGTGCTCTACTCCCCCAGAGTGGAGGAGTGGAAAACTGTTATGCTTTGTTCCTGTAGAAAGATGAGCCAGTAACCTGTATGATCCCCATGGGGAGTTTGCTATCTGATATGGATCAGCTTCTGCAGAGAGAGGAGTAATGGTCTGATGTGGGTTGGTTCCCACAGAGTGACAGATGATAATACCGCTCTATTAGTGTAAGGAGTAACATTTAGTAGAAATAGTGAATCCCTGGGCCGATGGCAGATGACGGCGCCCTCAAGTGGAGGGCGCCCTCAGTTTTACTCACTGTAAAAACTTTTTAAAATATATCCGAAGCAGAAAGCCTGTGAGGGAGTCAATTGGACCGTTAGATGATCGAGGGGTTAAAGGGGCACTTAAAGAAGATAAGGCCATCACGGAAAGATTAAATTATTTCTTTGCTTCGGTGTTTACTGAAGAGGATGTTGGGGAGGTACCCGTAATGGAGAAGGTTTTCATGGGTAATGATTCAGATGGACTGAATCAAATCACGGTGAACCTAGAAGATGTGGTAGGCCTGATTGACAAACTGAAGAGTAGTAAATCACCTGGACCGGATGGTATACACCCCAGAGTTCTGAAGGAACTAAAAAATGAAATTTCAGACCTATTAGTAAAAATTTGTAACTTATCATTAAAATCATCCATTGTACCTGAAGACTGGAGGATAGCAAATGTAACCCCAATATTTAAAAAGGGCTCCAGGGGCAATCCGGGAAACTACAGACCGGTTAGCCTGACTTCAGTGCCAGGAAAAATAGTGGAAAGTGTTCTAAACATCAAAATCACAGAACATATAGAAAGACATGGTTTAATGGAACAAAGTCAGCATGGCTTTACCCAGGGCAAGTCTTGCCTCACAAATCTGCTTCACTTTTTTGAAGGAGTTAATAAACATGTGGATAAAGGTGAACCGGTAGATATAGTATACTTGGATTTTCAGAAGGCGTTTTACAAAGTTCCTCATGAGAGGCTTCTAGGAAAAGTAAAAAGTCATGGGATAGGTGGCGATGTCCTTTCGTGGATTGCAAACTGGCTAAAAGACAGGAAACAGAGAGTAGGATTAAATGGGCAATTTTCTCAGTGGAAGGGAGTGGACAGTGGAGTGCCTCAGGGATCTGTATTGGGACCCTTACTTTTCAATATATTTATAAATGATCTGGAAAGAAATACGACGAGTGAGATAATCAAATTTGCAGATGACACAAAATTGTTCAGAGTAGTTAAATCACAAGCAGATTGTGATAAATTGCAGGAAGACCTTGTGAGACTGGAAAATTGGGCATCCAAATGGCAGATGAAATTTAATGTGGATAAGTGCAAGGTGATGCATATAGGGAAAAATAACCCATGCTACAATTACACAATGTTGGGTTCCATATTAGGTGCTACAACCCAAGAAAGAGATCTAGGTGTCATAGTGGATAACACATTGAAATTGTCGGTACAGTGTGCTGCGGCAGTCAAAAAAGCAAACAGAATGTTGGGAATTATTAGAAAGGGAATGGTGAATAAAACGGAAAATGTCATAATGCCTCTGTATCGCTCCATGGTGAGACCGCACCTTGAATATTGTGTACAATTCTGGTCGCCGCATCTCAAAAAAGATATAATTGCGATGGAGAAGGTACAGAGAAGGGCTACCAAAATGATAAGGGGAATGGAACAACTCCCCTATGAGGAAAGACTAAAGAGGTTAGGACTTTTCAGCCCCCATGGACCCGTCCCCTCCTCTTCATCCTGGTCACTCCTGTACATAATTTTGCTGTTTTTTAAAATTTATTTTTAATATGTTAAATTATTTTATTAAGAAAATTAACATTTTGGATAAAACATGTTGGTGGTTGTCCTGTGTACAAAGCATTCGAGGGAGAGGGTTTCAGTTGGTTGAGGGAAGATGATATTACAGATGCTGATGTAATAGTGGTAGGTATGGAGGGGGGGAGAGGATGATGATACCAGGGGAGAGGCATGACAATGATGGTTGGGGAAGAGGGGAGGGAGACAGCAATGATGCCATATGATCTGATATGTTTTATATTTGCATGGCTTAAAAATCATGTTTAATGTTGGTTACTAGTTTCCCAGAATAGTTTTTTATTACATGGAGCCCCTGACGGGCTCCCATGCCCGGCTCCCATTCCCTCTAGCCTAGTGTACATTTCAGGGCCAGATCCCCACCCCCACCGTGACCCAATTAACCATTAGAGTGGTTAAGCTGACGACTTGAACTTTGTCCAAACATGAGCCCATAAATAAGAAACATAATGCATTGCTTTCACGGAACAATAACTTTTATTTGGCTAATACTCATGGGTGTTTCAGAGACCGCAAAGCACTGGCTACATCTCGGACGGCGCTGATCAGATTGTTCATCGAGCTGGAATGAGTAGCCACTGCCTCTGTGATCTCGGTATGTATTTCCTTGAGTTCTTTGTATACTAACTCATTGTGTCACTCCTATCGTGATAGTATTTCAGACATTAAGGGGCGGATTTTAAAACGAGCGCGAATAGCCTACTTTTGTTTGCGCTCCAGGCGCAAACAAAAGTACGCTGGATTTTAGTAGATACGCGCGGAGCCGCGCGTATCCGCTAAAATCCTGGATCGGCGCGCGCAAGGCTATCGATTTCGTATAGCCGGCGCGCGCCGAGCCGCGCAGCCTACCCCCGTTCCCTCCAAGGCCGCTCCGAAATCGGAGCGGCCTCGGAGGGAACTTTCCTTTGCCCTCCCCTCACCTTCCCCTCCCTTCCCCTACCTAACCCACCCGCCCGGCCCTGTCTAAACCCCCCCCTTACCTTTGTTGGGGGATTTACGCCTCCCAGAGGGAGGCGTAAATCCCCGCACGCGAGCGGGCCTCCTGCGCGCCGGGCCGCGACCTGGGGGCGGGTATGGAGGGCGCGGCCACGCCCCTGGACCGCCCCGGGCCGTAGCCACGCCCCCGTACCCGCCCCCAAAACGCTGCCGACACACCCCCAAAACGCCGCGACGACCGGGCCCGCCCCCCGACACGCCCCCGACACGCCCCCCTCGGAGAACCCCGGGACTTACGCGAGTCCCGGGGCTCTGCGCGTGCCGGGAGGCCTATGTAAAATAGGCTTCCCGGCGCGCAGGGCCCTGCTCGCGTAAATCCGCCCGGTTTTGGCCGGATTTACGCGAGCAGGGCTCTGAAAATCCGCCCCTAAGTGTTTGCTCAGCTCATCGATACCGAATAAAGCCTATTCAAGATCATGTACCATTGTTGTCTCATCCTGGGCTGGTGCCATTGATGCCTGATCCAGGGATAGTGTCACTGATGCCTTATCCATGGCTGGTGCCGCAGATGTCTCAGCTCCCTGAGTTTGAGATATAACCTCAATCATGTTTAGTGTAGGGGCCTAGGTAACGTTATCCTGTACTTGTTTGCTGGGGGACTCCTTGGTCGACACAGGAAAGACAAATTCTGATGTGGCAATCGATTCTGTCTCTTCCTCTATGACATCTGCCACATTATTGTTGACTCCATCTGTGAAGATAGAAGGAAAAAGACAAGCTGAAGTTCTGTATATAGTTCTCAACTCTTGCCCACCCAAGAGCCATAATGAAAAACATGCAATGCAAACAAGATAGCACTTTAAAAAATGCATACCTTCACTTGCTGCTGTGTTGGCCCCGTACAGTGCAACCACACTGGCCATGACCTCTGGGCGCACAGTACTCAGGACCAGCTCTTTGAGGGAGGTCAAAACAATATCACATGGTGGCCCCCCACCAGTCCTGTTTGCTGCTGCCTCAATTTTGGTGGCCTTTTCTTTTACCTCCCTTCTAGTGTTGCTCCACCAGTGTTGGATCTGTTTGCCCTCCCTGGGCGTTACTGACAGGGAGCTGACTTCCAGTACAATCCTCTCCCAAATCCGTGTCTTCGTTGAAGAAGAAGCCTTTGATCTGAAGAGAACTTTGTAGTTCTCGCAGATGGCGCGGCACAGTAGCTCCTTCTCGCCGTCTGTAAAGTGAGCATCACATGTTCGCTTCTTGGACACTTGGGTACCGCCAGTGCCTGCCTGTCTGCTCTTGCAGATCTCCAGCCTCTTTCGACACCTGAGAAAAGGTTTGTTTTGCCGCCATAACAATTGGTTTCTGAATGAAAATAAAAACAGTGCATATATCAGTCATTAATAAACAATACATATAAATTCAAGATTACATGTCGGAATATCAACTGTGCGCTGACAGATGTCAATATAACTTTCCACTAATAAGTAACGGAAGAAGGAAAAAGCTGGCCACATGGCTAGTATTAACAGACAACGATACATGCAGTTAATGGTAAGACCAAAGAAGCAGGGCACATGGACAGCATGAACATGTGCCAAAAAGTGCAGTTAATGAAAGGAGCAAGACTTGCTGATTGACTAGAGGCCCGTAATGGGCGGCCACGCTGGGCTACCGAGCAGAAATCATGGAGGTTCCCACTTCTTTCTTGGATGTTCATGACTTTGAGCGTCTGTTATGGGCCTCTGCCGGGTCGCCCAAGCTAGATCAGTTGTAGCCTGTTTAACAGAACAATCAGGGATATTACACTGGGTTCAATGAATCCTTAAATCGTGACTAGTAGAAAATGAAACAGTTTGATAACAAGTAGACAGTTCTGTGTATGCTATTCCTTATGTAGCCCCTCCCCCTTGGTCTGGACTATCAATTACCCCTATGCCGAGCCATAGCAAGCCTATGGCCGATATGGCCATGGTCATAAGCGCCATTCTCCAGAGGCGCCATCGTGCTGAAGCTTTGGCAGCATCCTCCCGCCCCCGCCCCCCTGCATGGAGAAGTAGGTTGGTCCAGGGGGCTGTTAGAGGTATCGGAATCTGCCTCTGCCCTGGCAGTGAGGAGCATAGGGCTGCAAGAAGCATCAGGTTGATTTTCCTTGCCTCACCCTGGCAGTAAGGAACAGTGCAGCTCACGGGGTTGTGAAAAGTATCAGCATCCTCCTCTCTCTCATTACCTCGGCAGTGAGGAGCAGTGTGGTCCATGGAACCATGAGATGCATTGGCCTCCTTCTTCCTCCTTCCCCCTGTTGTCTTTTCATAGTTAGGATTGTTACTGCTTGAGTGCTGGCATGTAGTACTGTTTTGATATGGGAGGTTTACTATATTGTAATTCAGTTTACTCAAGGCTTTATGAGTGCCAAGCCTACACCCAACATATGTTACCATAGGTCTAATACCCTGTGGGTTCCAAATGCCTTTTTTCTTTTACATTTTTTGCAGGGTCATCTGCATGCAAATATAGATGCTGTGGTAAGAGATATTTTTACCTCAGATAGCCTGCTTACATGTAAAGTATGTTTTTATGAATGCATAATTTTTAATTGTGTGTGGGAAAGGGATGACTGGGAGGGAGTTGACACCTAGTGGGTGGATTAGGGGCCCATGACTGCAGGGTTCTGAAGGGAGCCCTGGTGCATGGCCCTCCACCCAGGACTGACACTGCAATGGTTGGAGTAAATATGTTGGGAGAGGATATAAAATAAGGGGGAAAAAGATCATGGTGCCAGGATCTCTGTATTGGTAATACTGAGCTGGAAGCTCAAAGGAACAGGAGGAAACTTTTGGTTCAATATAAAAATATAAGCCCTCTACATTTAGCAGAGGCTCCCAGCTCGTGGTATTGTATATGGTGTTCAGGGTCAGGGCACACTGTTTGACTTGGCCATTGGTAAAAATTGACCTGGCTACGGCTCTGTCCCTATGCATGGGCTAGAGAGTACCAGGGTTCCCTAAGACTCGGGGAGCAACCTACAGCCTAAATGATACTTTTGAGAAAGGGAAAGAGATTGGGATTGATTTTTGGGGGATTTGAACAAAATGGCCAGTGATGTGATTATGATTCTGGATTGTGGACTAACTGTAAATCTGTTTTGACTACCCATCTTTATCATTATAATAAAGGGATGTATTTTTGGAGTACAAGAGACTTGTGGATAGTGGAAATCTTATGGAGGTGTCTTCAGTCAGTTTGGTCTTACTGGAGATTCTGTCCCCAGAATATTTACCAATATGATTTATCTTCAGGTTTGCAGCCTGAGTGGGGGGATGAAACAAGGGCCCAATTACCCAAATACCACAATTCTGGGCCCTTCCTAAACAACCTCTGATTTGTGGCACCACAGACCAGATACAATCATCACACCAGAATAAAACAATAATTAACCCTTTTACTAGTATTGTGTTAGTGCACAGTAAATCCAACCAGAACATTAAATGGTAAAAGTACAGTAGTGAAGTGTAAAATACCAATATCAGCTATAAAATTCACAACCGATAAACCTGCAGGTGTTTTTAAATTTTAAATCAAGCAATACAAAAACAACACTGGGTATAGTCTGTTAGCAAGGCAACCAACATACTCATATGGCTATTAAAAAAATAAGGAATGCAAATAGAGGAAGGAAGGGGGTAAGGAAGTGAAGTACACAACTTTCAAAAATGTCTTTACCCCAAGTATTCAAAAAGGGGGGTGGCAGTTTGTAAAGGGTGCACCCTGTGCCAAACACAAAATTGTGTGGAAAAATACAATCAAGAAAATGACGACGTCCCTCTTGATGGTGGAGCTGGCTAGATGACAAACCAAATAGATGAGCACTGCAGGGTGTGACAGGCCTCTCTCTCCCGGGAGCTTCCCCAAATAGTTTACTTGGATACTAGACAGAAAGTGGCCTGATTTCAGTCTCTTACAGAAAGACCACGGTCCACCAGCTTTTCTTTTCCATCCCTATCTCATGGGGCTGTACCTGACAGCAAGGGTTTATGCTTGACCTCAGCTGAAAGGCTGAATAAATTAAAATGAGATATTAAAATTGGGACAAAAGGCAAGGACATAAACCTTCTTCCTCCTCTGTTAAAATACTTTCTAAGCAAAATTTAGATTGCTTAACTCAGTCTCTTAGGAGGGTGATCCAGCCATGGTAATCCTGGGCCTGCATATCTCTGGAAAGGAAGTCTCTCAATGTCCCAGCTCCTGGCTCCTCTGTCCCTTGTTGGGATTTTACATGTAGCTTGGCTATAAGGCAAGAATAGTGTCTTTCTCTCTACTTCCTCAGAATGCAGACTTCTGTCTCTCCCTCTTGATTATTGGCTATTCAGGAGAAAAACTGATTGCAGAGCTGCCACATACATTCCTCTCTGCATGGCTCCTGGATTCAACTCTTAGCCATCCCCACCCCTCAGAAACAGACAGAGCCAGCCAAATTGTACCTTTTCAACTTTAAATGGTCTCCCAGCATTCCTTTGATTTTCTCCTCTGCTGGCTATGTAGTGCTGTTCTCTGAGCAGGCTAAACAGTACAGCCCCTATTCCATCTAACACTGTGAGTGCTAGATGCTAGTTCTTGCAGAACATTTGTCATTCACGGGAAAGCATACAAGGGTTTTGAGATATTTTTATATTCCTTCACCTTGACTGCAGCGGGTTGCAGTCTCTGCAGGAAGTTTAAAAGTGCTGTTTGATATACTTTACAATTGGGAAGATTGTGCTCTGGGCAAGCCTGGGCAAAGAATTTTGTCGGGAGACACTTTGATGTAGCCCTTCCTGTAACAGATGTTCAGAATGTGTTTGTTTTTTTTTTTTTAAATAAAGTGTAAAGGTTTATCCTACTTCTTGAACTGGGAAAATTCCAGATAGTGTTCTAAGGTGGCCCAGTGGAGGTGTGTGTATTGAGTGTGAGTGGCAAGCATGACGTTGGACCAATGACTGAAGTTTTGTGTCTGGTATAAATCTGTGTGTGGCCTGTGAATGGGGCCAGTCACGGAGGACAGAGCTCATGGAGTAAGAGTCTCTGGAGATTCCAAGCTACAAAGGAATTAAGAGAGAGCAACTGGTGCTTCGCCCAGAAGCACTGCTGGAAGTTGTAAGTAGTTTGATTACAAGTGAGAAGGAGGGAACAAGTGGAGTGTTACAGGAACAGCTGACAATACCATCTGCTCTTGTGGATCTATGAGAAGTGTTGTAGGAGTCAAGGACAAGTGAGAGACAGAGAAAAGTTTTGTGCTTGGAGATTTTCCTAAGGAACTGTGTTAGGGGATTGGCTAGGCCTAGGGGACAGGCACCAGCTAGTTATTTGTTCAGAGCTCGAGACTAGTGCTGGCTCCAACAGACTGGGAGGTGCACTGTCTCCATAGCTGCTACAGAAGGGAAGGGTCTGAAATCCTAACAGCTTCTAAAGAGTGAGTAGAAATTTGAGACTTCTGTCAGAAGGAGATTACTATCCAGAATCCCCCTTGGGTCCTCAAGTGAGAGAGAAAATGACTGTAGAAGAGGAGTAAAGAACTAGAAGTTGTTTAAAGGTGAACCGGGCCTTGTGTGTGTTGGGAATAACTTCTACAAAAGCTGACCATAGGGTAGGTGAGCCGGAAGTCCCTGAGACTTGGAGAGAAACCTATAGTCTAAAGGTTACCTTTGAGAAAGGGAAAGAGTTTAGGACTGACTTTTGGGAGATTTGAACAAAATGGCCAGTGATGTGACTATGAATCTGGATTGTGGACTAACTGTTAATCTGTTTTGGCTGCCCATTTTTATTGTTATAATAAAGAGATGTATTTTTGGAGCACAAGAGACTTGTGGACAGTGGAATTCTTAGTTCAGTTTGGTCTTGCAGGAGATCCTGTCCCTAGTATCTCATAGGGCGTAGGCTGGGGACAGGTTCTCCTGTAGATATATATATATATTTCAATGAATATTTGTGGGTGGAGTAGAGCACACAAATGGAATGTCTATGATGGCAGATTCTCCTCTTCCTCTTCGTCCTTCTTCATGCTCAAACCATGATGAATATTTTCTTTTATTGTCAAATATTTTCCAAATATTTGCTTTTCCACAGTTGTTGCTCACCCTCTGAGAAATCAAATAGAATTTAGATAAATCGAGACATCTCTCCTGATATATTATGTAGAATTAAAGGCATCTCAAAAAAGATATAGTTGCGATGGAGAAGGTATGGAGAAGGGCGACCAAAATGATAAGGGGAATGGAATAGCTCCCCTATGAGGAAAGGCTGAAGAGGTTAGGACTTTTCAGCTTGGAGAAGAGACAACTGAGGGGGGATATGATAGAGGTGTTTAAAATTATGAGAGGTCTAGAACGGGTTAATGTGAATTGGTTATTTACTCTTTCAGATAATAGAAAGACTAGGGGCACTTCATGAAGTTAGCATGTGGCACATTTAAAACTAATCGGAGAAAGTTCTTTTTCACTCAATGCACAATTAAACTCTGGAATTTGTTGACAGGGGATGTGGTTAGTGCAGTTAGTGTAGCTGGGTTCAAAAAAGGATTGGATAAGTTCTTGGAGAAGTCCATTACCTGCTATTAATTAAGTTGACTTAGAAAATAGCCACTGCTATTACTATCAACAGTAACATGGAATAGACTTAGTTTTTGGGTACTTGCCAGGTTCTTATGACCTGGAATGGCCACTGTTGGAAACAGGATGCTGGGCTTGATGGTCCTTAAATGGTCTCCCAGCATTCCTTTGATTTTCTCCTCTGCTGGCTATGTAGTGCTGTTCTCTGGGCAGGCTAAACAGTACAGCCCCTATTCCAACTTGTTAACACTGTGAGTGCTAGATGCTAGTTCTTGCAGAACATTTGTCAGTCACAGGAAAGCATACAAGGGTTTGGCATGTTGGCATGTTCTTATGTTCTTAAAACAAATATGTTGTGGGAAATACCTTTTAATTAGACTAACACAATGCATTTGTGATTAACTTTGGAGGGCCTTGGCCCCTTTCTTAGGTTAATGAAAAATATTGTTGATGTGTTGTGGATATCTCAGGACCACTGACCAGTTTGCAAGTGACTATTTAACTTGTCAAGGGCAGTGATTAAAGCAGAAAAATTGTAAGATCTGAAAACTATGCTAGGATTTAAACAAACATTATTCTTTTCTGCACACCAAGATTCAGAATGTTGGAGTCTAGGATTTTGGGATTTGTGGGGTTTTTGACTGAGTTGGCCTCTGGACATGATTTAGATTAGGAAGTTTCCTTTTTTTAGAGCTATATAAGGGTTAACCCCTCATCCGACCTCCCCACTTAACAGGCAAGACACTAAATCAAGTATGCTGGATTTAAAACAATAAGCTTTATGTGGAAAAAGAGGTAGAAATGACAATTAGGACCTTCTTCCATGTTTTAAAGCTGACAAAAATGATGATCAGAGGAAGAAGTTGGCATTAATGTTACTCTGGCACTGGGCTCTCCCATCTCCTACACACAAAAGGTCTGATTAATTAAGGGTTTCATACATTTAGTCTCTACGGTAAAAAGTTTGAATAAATAAGGTTTAAAAAATAGTCGCAGAAAAAGTGGTTGATAAAGAATTGAAGAATAGATGGTAGTCAGTCTCAACAAGCAAGACAGATTGTATTTAGGACAAGAAGAATGGCCGGGCAGGAACCTGGAGAATGCCTTATGTTTACCAGTTGGAATACTCTGGACATGAACCATACTAGCACCCTCAGTGTTATCCCCCTTGTCCTTGTCATCATGATTATTGCTGTTATTGCTACAGTAACATGGTAATGAAGATCAGGCTGGCCGTGTTCAGAAATGCTAGAAGGCTGAAATAAAGTGAAAACGAAACAAGGAGGACATGTCTGAACACTTCATAGTGCACACTTTCCTTCTTGAGTACAGAAATTTACATAAGGCTATGAATACCAATAACCAATAGCTGAGCAACTTTCAAAATGCTCAGTGACATCAGAATGTGCTCGGGCTTACCTAAGACTTCAACTGAACTGAACTGGCCTGCTTCCCTATGAACAACAAATCAAATTATTCAGGTGTGTCGAGGGCACATTAGAAATACAGGCTGGGGATCACTGACCTGCAGCAGAAATTTGAATGAATTTGGATGGATGGCTCAAAAGTAATTATGGTGGGAGAGAGACAGAAAGACACACCTACACATGAAGAAGATATAAGGCCAGTTTTCCTGTGGTTGAAACTAAGCTGATAATCAGAAGAGGCAATTTCATGGTGAGCAGGAAATGATCCAATCTCATAATCTGCATGGGAGACTTGCAGATCAGATATCCCCTTTCAGATTATGAACACCCGAAACCCCAAGATTGGGGATGGGGAGAATAGATTGTATTTAAAAAATAATAATAATAATAATAATAATAATAAAGCAACTCATTCCTATCTCTGTTAGCGAGTGTGTGTGTTTATGTTCCTGCAAGCAGCTTCAATATGTGCAATCTCTTCTTATAGTTCTTTTCACGAAAGATCACCCAAGGTGCAGAATTATTGATGTCCACATCATTACAGCACTCGTTATTTTGTAAGGGTAACGTGTTCATGAATATTGTATCTGCTATATTAGTCTTAAAAGGTTAATTAAGGAAAAAATCAAGAATACCTTTTCCAATAAGTTCTCATCCCTCGACTGTATGATAGATAAAGCTTTTCCTCCGGTGTTTATTTTTCGAGTCCCACATATCTCTCTTACAGCGTCTCAGGGGAGTGCAAAACACACTTGCAAACTCATGTCTTTTTATGCAAAAAATACAGCTCAAGACTCGAAGGTCAGAGAAAAGATTGTAATGTTTATTGTTTTTCTTAGTGCTTTCCAAAGAGGATTAGAATTGATTTTCTTTACCTTGGCACTTCAGCATCTAAGATTTGTGCCCCACAGGCTCATCATAAAGACAGCATTTATTTTTATTATTTAGATTTTTTTACTTATTTATTTAGTTCAATTAGGCACATCATTTACAAGTAATAACAAAATGCATGTCATCAACAGGGATGAAATACGCTGACTCTGACTCTAACAACCATTTCTATGCAAATCCAAGCAGTTCCATTGACTGCCCATGAATTTGTAGAGAGATCCCCAACTTTGTGCTCTTTGTTTTCCCATTCTAGTCATGCAAGGAATTTTGGGTGGGGGAGACCCCATGATTCTCATTTGGCTAAAGTTCATCTACAATGTTTTAACTGTTTGAGTGTATAGCATCACAGAAGGACCACAGGATGGCATGTTTTGAGGGTGGGTCTTGAGGACTGGAATTGGCCACCTCTGGTCTATACGATGCCTTAATGTTGAGAATAAGGGGTGATGTGTTGGTCCTCTTGTGGGTATAGGTGATTGATGGAAGATGTGTTTGCCCTTTCCTAGGTTAGAGTCTGAGTGAGAGGGACCTGAGTTATGTAGTGGTCTGGAGTAGCTACCCTGTGGGCTGGTGGGCACAGGAACCACTCCAGTATGGAGTAAGGCCCTGCAGGGTCTTTCCCACTCAAGAGAAAAGGCCCAAGACCAATGGTGAGAAGAAGAGGAGCTTCCTTCCCTGTAGAAAATTGCCAGGAGGAAGGAGAAAGGCGTTATCTTGACATGAGGAGTGCCCCATGAAGGTCCATGACATGGAGGACATCAGGGAGACCTACACATTGCTGGATGGGAGAAGTAGAGAAAACTGAGTGGAAGGTTGGAAGTTGTGAGTAGACCCTAAGACTTGAATCTTCATGTGGTATTTAAAAGGAAGAGGTTTTTGAAGGGAGGTTGTACATATCCTATATGTCCGGGGAGGGTTGAGATGTGAAAACATGTGTACCTAAAAGTGGGAGAATTTGGGTACATGGAACTATAAGGAACATAATCCATATATTCCAATAAAATGTTTCATAAGGCGAGTATGAAGTTTTAATTCCTATTCAAGTGTAAGCTGAGAGATTAGAACTCTTATCCTATGGGCTACCATATGGTATACTTTGGGAAAGATTTTCTTTGACTTTTGTTTGCCATGAACTCTAAGTATTCAGTGACAAAATACCTACTCTTACATTCCTGTACATAGTGGCTGGTTAAAACCATAAATGAAGTTAAGAATTTGGGTTTATCTGAGAGTGATAATGTTTTATTTGTTCTAGCACTGAGGGACAGTTATGAGGGACAGGATTCACTGAGGGCAGGATGGTTGTGTTACTCCCTGACCAGTCAATGGAACATGAGCTACCCTGCTGTCTCTATGCGAGTCCACTTCACCATCAACAGGAACCATAAATTGGAACTCATCAAATACATTTGGGCGACAGGCCCTTACTCTAATAGGGAAAACCCTCCCATCATTTTATGTGCCCTAGGGTGGGGTTACATACTCATTATTAGAGAACTCCATGTTTTCAACATAGTTACAGAAGAATACCAGAAAAAGTGAGTACCACAGTAATTGCTTACCTTGTGGTCCCTGGGGCCACAGAACACATCAAACATTCTTCACCTCTTACACTAGATGACTGAAGGAGGAAGCAGAGGGCCAGTACTGGCTGCTGTATCACTTAGCTGGTCGCATATGGAATGGGAAAGGAGCAATTATATAAAAGGGAGGAAACCATTCCTGGTGAACCCCTCAGTGCAGGTATAACCCCCAGAGTGGCAGCAGCAGCAGGGAGCCACCATTGCCGTCACATCTTCAACAGACCCCAGCAAAGGAGCAGGAAGAAAGATGAAAGGTTCAGTGCGGTCCAGTCAGTCACTGAAGCCATAGACCTAACAGTTATTTTAGGAAATAAGAATGCAGCTCTACAGGAAAAAGGCTTCCCAGCAAACAGCCATACTAAGGACCTGAAAAAATAATTAGAGAGTAACCAGCAGAGGTTACTAAATTAAATTGGTATGTTATGGTCACCCTGCTCTCAGTTTTTATTTGGTAGGGGCTGAGCGATCAGAGCATGCTCTGGAGTTGGATCATAGGTGGTAGATGTGAACTGCTGGCAGAGGAAGTGAAAGCAACTGAAGAGAGTTTGGGGCCTGACTGTAAAAGTCTTAAGAGCTGCAAAGAGATTTTTCCCTCCAGAATATCAAAATATTGCTAATCAGCTCCTTAGTTGAGCTCCGATAGCCGCAGGGGAAGATTATGCTAAAGCTGGCTGAATTCTTACTCCATGGGGAGGACCAGCTCTGAAAGAACCAGGATTGAATACTGTGGAATTGGTAATGCACCAGAAGATAAATAAGCTTGTGTTAGAGTTATTGCATGGGAAGATCAGATTCCAAGGAAGTGAGACATAACTGCACAAACCCGTGCTGATTGCTTCCAAAGAACTGTGTATGTTGAACATCATTCATCTGCTCCGTGCCTTACTGTGATTTTCATAACTGTTAGGCTGCAACAATAAAAGGGGCATTAGACCCTCATTCCAGAAAATGCTGCATTTATTGAAGTGTATTGCCCCTGGTGTTCACAGTAAGGTACAGCATAAGGAGACATCCCTAGGTTTCCTTAGTAAATATTTTTGTAACAAGATAAAAAGAACTCTCTCCTGCCCAGCAGTGTGCTAGAGGAAAGGGTGCTCAGGTTATATTAGGGCTCAACGCTTGGATCCATAGAAGCCTACATGTACCATATCGTATTTCTTTGTCTCAGGAAAATTTTAGGGAGGGGAACTTCACAAAACTCCATGAAAAATGAAAGTCTCATACTTCCTGTCCTTGGAGTTCGCTGTCTGGTTTGAATTCCTAGACAGTCAGTTTAATCTTCTCTTCTCAACTTCCAAATATTAGAAAACTAAGGCCTAGATTTATCAAAATGCGGTAAATATTAGAGATGAGCTTCATTTTTTTTCTATCGGGTCGTTTTTTGAGTCGGACGCTTCGGGGTAAAGTTCGTTTTTCCTCAGTTAGTTTTTTGGAAAAATGAACAAAAAACGAAACGGGGAAAAATGAAACGGGCCCAAAAAACGACGCGGGAAAATGAAGCTCAAAAAACCCACCCCAAGCATTAAAATTTACAATAATACATTAAATACAACCCCCCCCAACACCATCCCGATCCCTCCCCAAGACTTACTAACATCCCTGGTGGTCCAGCGGGGTCCGGCGAGCGATTTGTCCCTCCGTGCCGTCGGGCTGTGTGGCCTGCCTCGCATCAAAATGGCACGACGAATTAGGCAATTTCGTTGCCTAATTTCTTATAAACGAATGCACATCTCTAGTAAATATTAGGGATGTGAATTGTTTTTTGACGATTTAAAATATCGTTCGATATATTTTAAATCGTCAAAAATCGTTAGAGTCGATATTTAATAGGAATTCCCCCGATTTATCGTCAAAAATCGTAAATCGGGGAAGGGGGAGGGAAAGGGGGAGGGAAAGGGGGAGGGCGGGAAAACCGGCACACTAAAACATCCCTAAAACCCACCACGACCCTTTAAAATAAATCCCCCACCCTCCCGAACCCCCCCCCCAAATGTCTTAAATTACCTGGGGTCCAGTGGGGGGGGGTCCCGTTGTGATCTTCCACTCTCGGGCCACGGGTGCGTTGATAGAAAAATGGCGCCGGCGCTACCTTTGCCCTGTCATATGACAGGGCAAAGGTAGAGCCGGCGCCATTTTGGTTCCTATCCCCCGACATCACGAGCGTAGGAGATCGCTCCCGGACCCCCGCTGGACCCCCAGGGACGTACGGCAAAATGGCGCCGGCCATACGGCAACACGATTCGAGTGCAGGAGGTCGTTCCCGGACCCCCGCTGGACTTTTGGCAAGTCTTGTGGGGGTCAGGAGGCCCCCCCAAGCTGGCCAAAAGTCCCTGGGGGTCCAGCGGGGGTCTGGGAGTGATCTCCTACGCTCGTGACGTCAGGGGATAGGAACCAAAATGGTGCCAGCGCTACCTTTGCCCTGTCATATGACAGGGCAAAGGTAGCGCTGGCACCATTTTTCTATCAACGCACCCGTGGCCCGAGAGTGGAAGATCACAACGGGACCCTCCCACTGGACCCCAGGTAATTTAAGACATTTGGGGGGGGGGGGTTCGGGAGGGGGGGGGATTTATTTTAAAGGGTCGGGGTGGGTTTTAGGGATGTTTTAGTGTGCCGGTTTTCCCGCCCTCCCCGATTTACGATTTACACGATATTTAAAAAAACAAAACTGCGACGATTCGATTCCCTCCCCCCCTCAGCCGAAATCGATCATTAAGACGATCGATCACACGATACACATCTCTAGTAAATATTGTATGTGATAGGAAAAGGGGCATGTTTTATGGTAATAGCCTACTTATTGCAATGTGTGTGATCTTAGTGCTTTGCATAGGTATTACTGCAAAGTGTATTAACGTTTTGCATTAATACCTACATAATTGCATTTTCCTACCTGCAAAGTGCTCATTTCACCACTGAGAGGAAGGAAGAGAGAGAGACAGCGAGTGAGAAAATCTACAAGGCCCTTCTAGTAGTTAGCTATTTAAGCTACTATAGGAGGCCCACCTAGTAATTCAAGGCGAGGTTTAGGTAGTAGTATAGGGGTTAGGGGCCACTTTTACATGCAGAGTGAGACTTGTGTTGAAACTAAGGGGCTGATTCACTAAATTGCGATAGTGTTTTACTGCAAATAAACAGACTTATCGTGCATTAAATGCCTAATTTTGCATGAAAATTGTGCACATTGTACGGTAAAATATTGCTCTATACATTAAAAAATGTGTTTGCTAATTTTTATGCACATAGGGAAAATAAAAACAAATTATACTGATGAAAGAGGTTTTCTGTTTCTCGTGGTCATGTGAAAACATTTAAAATATTGCAGAATTTGGGGAAAACTAATAGCTCAGGAATTGCTGTTATTTGTATAAAGACATAAATTATCTTGCAAAAATTGCATTTTTCTCATGCTATTTTTGGGTCCACCCCCTCCTGACCCATCTTACCAAGCTCTAGACCAATAAAAATACTTTCCTAGCTGGTCTAATTACTTCCTGGCAAATTTTTTGGCCACTATAGTCTGCTTTTGGCTACATTGAGACTGAGGGAAGCAAATCAGCACCAGCAAGTGAGCAGGGAGACCCAAATGCCACCCATGCCAGAGCCACAGCAGGAGGCAGATGGGGAATTGGGGCAGGTGAACCCATAGAGAACTTGTGGTCTTTCACCATGTCGGAGGCAAACCAGGCCTGGCAGCTGCAAATATTTCGTGCCCGTATCACACTGTTTGGTCTTCCTGAGGAGGAGGAGGAGGTGATCAGGAGATGCCATTTCAGCTCACAAGCCATCGTGACATTATCTGAGAAGCTGAAAGATGAACTGGGTCCTGTCACAGGCAAGGTCCCATGAAATTCCAGGCCTTGTTAAACTGCTGAACTCACTGCATTTCACAGCTTCAGGCTCCTTCCCAACAGCTGTCAGAGTTGTAGAAGGCATGTCACAAAGACGTTGTCTAAGTCCTTGTACCAGGTGTTCTAAGCCTTGTGCACCCATGTTCCTGATCACATCAGATTTCCCTCATAGAGACATGAACTGCAGGCCTTGAAGACAGATTTATTTGCTGTTGCACAGTTCCCTCATGTTTTGAGTGCCCTAGACTGCACGTTTCTGGCTCTCATTCCACCCTGTGAGAAGAAAGAGTCCTGCCACAACCGCAGGCTCTTTCACATACTCAGTGTGCATGTTGTGTGCAATGCACACATGCCCATCCTCAATGTGGTGGTGGGGTTGACACTTATATCCTGCAGTGCTCAGCTCTATATCAGAACTTTGAGAATGAGAGGTATGGCGGTACTGGATGGCTACTGGGTAAGATCCTTTAACACTTGTTTCCCGGAGTGTTTTGTTTTAAGGCTTTCTGGTATCTGAGTGGAGGAAGACTTACTAGTTTTGATGTGAATCTGATCAGCTGTAATTTGTAGTACCTATAGAGCCTATCTGCAACCCCTTCACTGCCTATCCCAGCTTCAGATTAAAGCTCTTTGCGAGTGGGGCAGATAGAGGCAGCACACATAGCTAGTCATAATATGTAGGGGCTGTTGGGGATATCAACTCCTAAAAGTGTGAAAGAAGCTTCTTTATTGATTGATTGATTGATTGATTGATTTGATTTGTATTCCACCTTTCAGTCACCTCCAAGCGGATTATTTTCAGGTACTGGAGGTATTTCCCTGTCTCCAGAGGGCTGTCAATCTAAGGGGTCATTTACTAAGGCCTTTTAGGCCATTTACTGCACGGTAAATACTTTGTACTGCATGGTACGTGGCCTAACACAGGGATAATGAGAGGCATTTGAAATATCCCGCGTTATTCTGCCGCTGACACCGTGCATACAATAATGAGCTGATTAGAATGCAAATGTATGATTCTCAGATCATTACTAGCTTAAACCATCCAAATCAAATAAAGTGGCTTGCCTCGAAAATTGCAAAACTTTAGCAGCCCAACTGTCTCCCTCACAGCTTTTTGCTTCGGAATGTACTTGAAAAAGCTTTTATTACTTGTTTTTACCTCTATGGCAAGCTTCATTTAAAATTCTCTCTTATCATGTTTATTTACTTTTATATATCTGATTTGCCAGTGTAGTACCTTGCACTGAATGCCTGTCACAGAAGATATCTCACTGCTGCCGATCCACTCAACATGGCTGCTCCAACTTTTCATTGCAAGCTTCAGGCCACCTGATTTGATAAACCAATAAAAGGAGAGTTTTTTTCCAAAGCATGTCTGGTTTGTTTTTTTCTAAAGGAAAGGAGATAAGAGAGTGGATCAGAGGAAAAAAAGGGGAAATGGATTCAGAAGAAAGCCAGCGCTGGACGACCACTTTTACGGTCTGGGGTACTGATATGCAGACTTTAGGATTATGTTTTCTTTCTTTCTCTGTTTAGCACTTACCTCTGGAGATAGAGTGATATCATAAGACACACCTTGTTTCTCTCTCTCTCCCTGTTAGTGAAGGCTATGCAAGCTTGTATTGCGTAGCCGATGATAACGGGTGGCATGCGAGCGGAAGGATAAGGTTAATGTAATAAAGTTAGTGGGGAAGGAGAAAGCAAGAGGCCAATAGAATTGAGGCATTTTGAATTGAGGCATAGGGATTGGCTGGGGATTAGGTATCTGGGAAGAAAGCCGTATTCGCGCCTCAGGTGGGTGCGGGACGGCTGAGAGAGCAGGCAAGAAAAATTTTGTCTTTCTGAAATTTACTTAATTCCATATATTTCATTCCTTTTTATTCAGCATCTCACCTTTCAATTTATTTGGCTCAGGATATCCCCCTTTCAGCATGCTAAGGCATGCTCATGACAGAGGTCGCCGCCCTTTGGTCCCCCGTTCTGCGGCGAGCCTTTCTTCTAGTCGTTCTCGCGATTGTGCAATGATTGTGCCTGCAGCCGAGTCCCTCCCTTCCCAGCTCGAACATCGTGGCGGGTCAGTTCCACGCGTTTCCCTCCCTCTGCGATCCGCTTTGCCGCCGCGTCCTCAGCCGCAGTTACACGTTGAGGCCCACGCACTGGCGCTCTTAGCCCCGTCCCCTTCTATGGCGGCGGACTCGGGTGAAAGTGGCCCTGAGTCCGCCGACGCTGACGAGGCCGCCTTCCCCTTCGGCTCCCGGCAGCGGCGAGGTTCCGGCTGAGGCAAAGGCAGAGATCTCTCTCAATGCCTCTGCCTCGGATTTCGGCGAGTTGCCTCTTCATGGCGCCGGCGCCACCGCGCGTGCGCGAACTAAGTCGGCAGTTGGGTGCCGGGCCCCAGGTGGGCGATTGTGCCGCGAGCAGGGGAGACGAGCAGCGAGTGTTAAGGGGCGCGGCTTGGGTGAGAGGAGGAAGGCGAGGAAGGCTCCTGTTTGCAGTCAGCAGATTGCGTTACAGTTTAGAAGTACTGCAAATCGTCAAAAAAGGTGAACCCCTGTGCTCAGGGGGCTTCCATGTCTGTTAATACTAAATATGATGAGGGGAGGGAGATGAATTTCCTGGACCCCACAGGAGCAGTTTTCCTAATAGTCAGGGAGTTTGTGAGAGTTTACCCTCTGAGTAAAAAGGAAGAGTAAGCGCAGACATACTTTTGAGCAAGGAAGAGTTGCAGATAGTCTTTCTGACCCTGCAACCGTTCCTCGTTCAAGTTTAAATCAGGGCGGTTTCGGTGGATGGCCTGCCTGGCACAGGTCAGAATCTAACGGGCTTGGTGTCCTTCCAAGCTCTGGTCCCATTGGGTTAGGGGTGGATGGCGGCAGTTTAGAGACGGGTGGGGAAGTTCAGGGGTCTGTTAAGAAGAGAAGTGTTCGCAGAGTTTCAGATAAATGAGCTAGTGGGAATAGAATAGGGAGGATGTCTTTTCTTGCAGAGATGGACGAAGAGGATGAGAGGCCAGGGAAGTCCAGACAGGAGTCATGGAGAGAGAGAGAGAAGCACAGCGACCGAAAGTTGGAACAGGAGGAAGTAGTGCTGCGGACCGTGGAAGAAACGTGGCAGATCTCGGAGAATGGGAGGCTCAAGAGGGATCAGGTGAGAGAAACAAGGTGTACAAGCAGAAGAATAAAGGAAAAGGTAAAAGAAAAAGGGAGTTATCCTCATCCAGTTCACCTTTCAGTTCTTCTAGTACCTCAGATACTTCTTCTGAGTCAGGCCCCAGGTACAGAGAGGTGTTAGGAGAAGGGTCTCTCTTCATGATGTGGGTCATTCTGCAGGTGCAGCTTTATCAGAGATGTGGGAGGGTGTGCCTAGGAGATTAAGGAGACGCATTTGTAAGCGGAAATATGTTAATATTTTCCATCTATTAGAAGGTAGAAGGGGTGTTCGGAAGGGAAAAAAGAAAGATAAGAAGAAGAATAAGAAGTCGGGAGATCTCTGGGTGGCCAAGAACATAGTGAATTGGGTCCGTGGGTTCCTGCGTTTAGCTAGCGTGGTGGGTCATTATGATCCATTGCAGCATGGAGCGTTGTTGTCGTATGCAGATAGTATTTTAGGAGCGTTCCGGGATTATGAGGGTTGGACATGGCTCAACTACGATGAAAAATTCTGGGACAAGATGGCAGGCAACAGAGGAATGTCTTGGGGGTTGCAGGACATCCACCTGTGGCTTACTCAAATGACTTTCAAGGGAATTCGTAACTTCAAAGGTGCAGCGCCAGGGAATAGCAGTCAAGCGAATGTAGATAGATGTTTGCAAATGGGTTGTGCAGTGTCTTGTGCTTCCTTTGAAGCGTTTAGTACTTTTTTTGCAGTTGGTGGTCATGCAGAGTACTGGTTATGACAGGATGTTACATTACTTAGATGATTTTCTATTTGTAGGTCCTGGTGATTCAAGTTTATGTCAAAGATTGTTAGATGGGTTCTTGCAAGTTACTGAAGATTTAGGTGTGCCTATAGCTAGTGATAAGATGGAGGGTCCCATATCGGGGCTTACCTTTTTAGGCATTGAGCTGGACTCCGAGGCCATGGAGTCACGTTTGCCCGTGGATACAGTTGAAAAGTTGCGCAGGTCAGTGCAGTCAGTGCGCAGGGCTTCTAAGGTTACCTTGCGCCAGATGCAATCGTTAATTGGGGCATTGAATTTTGCATGTAGAATAATCCCGATGGGGAGAGCTTTTATTAGAAGGTTGTCTCACACTACAGTGGGTATCAAGGCTAGTCATCATTTTATTAGAGTAATGAAGAAAGTCAAAGATGAACTAGGAGTTTGGGAAGTTTTCTTAGAATCTTTTAATGGAGTTTGTATTATGCAAAGCGAAGAAGTTTCAAATTCTGATATTGAACTTTTTTCTGATGCAGCAGGAGCATTTGGTTTTGGTGTTTACTTTCAGGGTAGCTGGTGTGCAGAACAGTGGCCAGTTGATTGGTTTGAAAATGGGCTGACTAAGAACATTAATTTCTTGGAATTATTTCCTATAGTAGTGACTTTGTGCATTTGGGGAAATCAATTGGCAAATAAGAAAGTTTTGTTCTGGTGTGATAACTTGGGTGTGGTACAAGTTATTAATAAACAGTCTGCGAGATGTCCTAGGGTTTCAGTTTTACTTAGGGAGCTTGTTTTCCTCTGCTTAAAATGGAACTTGAGTATTAGGGCTAAACATGTGCCTGGGGAAATGAATTTAATTTTAAAAAAAGGATTGGATAAGTTCTTGGAGGAGAAGTCCATTACCTGCTATTAAGTTCACTTAGCGGTAGATTTTTTTAAAAAAGCGCAATCGCGTACTTTTGTTCGCGCAACAGGCGCAAACAAAAGTACTCAGGATTTTATAAGATATGCGCATAGCCGCGTGTATCTTATAAAATCCTGGATCGGCGCGCGCAAAGCTGCTGATTTTGGGCAGCCTGCGCGCACCAAGCCGCGCAGCCTGCCTCTGTTCCCTCCGAGGCCGCTCCGAAATCGGAGCGGCCTCGGAGGGAACTTTCTTTCGCCCTCCCCTCACCTTCCCCTCCCTTCCCCTACCTAACCCACCCCCCCGGCCCTATCTAAAAACCCCCCTTACCTTTGTCCCTAGATTTACGCCTGCGAGAAGCAGACGTAAATCTACGCGCGCCAGCGGACTACTGGCGCGCCGTCATCCGACCCAGGGGCTGGTCCGGAGGCCTTGACCACGCCCCCGGGCCAGCGCCATGCCCCCGGTCCCGCCCCTGAAACGCCATGTCCCGCCCCTGAAACGCCGCGTTGTTCGGCCCCACCCCGACACGCCCCCGACACGCCCCCTTCAAAAAACCCCGGGACTTACGCGTGTCCTGGGGCTCTGTGCGCGCCGGCGGCCTATGCAAAATAGGCGCACCAGCGCGCGAAGGCCCTGCTCGCGTAAATCCGGGCGGATTTACGCGAGCAGGGCTTTTAAAATCCACCCGTTAGAGAATAGCCACTGCCATTAGCAATGGTAACATGGAATAGACTTAGTTTTTGGGTACTTGCCAGGTTCTTATGGCCTGGATTGGCCACTGTTGGAAACAGGATGCTGGGCTTGATGGACCCTTGGTCTGACCCAGTATGGCATTTTCTTATTGCTGACGCTCTTTCTCGTTTTAAGTGGCAGGAATTCAGAGAGCTAGCGCCGGGAGCAAATTTGATAGTGGAGCAGTTTCCGGAGTATCTTTGGCAGCTGGGTTGGTAGATGCATGGATGCTGATCAGGAGATCATTAGCAGCAGCTACATGGGAGTCCTATCTGTCTGGCTGCCTTATAGTAACGCAATACTTAGGTGCAGTTGGCTGGCAGGGTGGTCCAGTAGAGGATGGAACTGTTATTCAATTCATCTTAAGGGCCAAGAGTAGAGGTTATTCATTATCTGCTGTACGTTCACACATTGCAGGGTTTTCTTTCTTCCAAAAATTAAAAGGATGGAGTAACCCCGCAACGAGTTTTATAGTTAAACGGGTCTTGGGAGTTTGGAAGAGGGAAAATAGGAATGTGGCAGATAAGAGGCTCCCTATTAGGTATTCAGATCTTATAGTGATAATTGGGAACTTGCATAGGATTTGTTGGTCCAAGTATGAGGTGATGCTCTTTCGTGCAGCTTTCGTGATGCCATTTTTTGGTGCCATGCGATTGAGAGAATTAGTGGCATCTTCCAGACAAAATCGGGAGGGGACCGGGGTGAGAGTATGTAACGTTTGGTTAGCGAGTGGAATGGTGACGGTGTGTATTTCTCACTCAGAAACGGACCAACAGAGAAAAGGTCATGTATTAAACTTTGTCCCAGCAGCTGATCCGGTTGTTTATCCAGTTCGCGCGGTGCAGGACTTTGTTAGCATGTGACCTAAGGTCCCTGGCTCTTTTTTGGTTCATGCAGATGGATCGCCGTTGACAGTGTTTCAGTTTGTGACTGTTTTAAAAAGAGTCATAGGGTATTTGGGTTGGAACACAGAGCGGTACACTTCCCATTCTTTTCGGATAGGGGCAGCAACTTCGGCTGCGGAGGGTAGATTGTTTGAAAGAGCAATTCAGTCCATTGGCAGGTGGAAGTCGAAGGCTTTTCTGTCTATGTAAGGCAAGGTTTCTAGAAGGCTCGGTGGATTTGGTACAGGATTTTAACAGATGTTTCTTTCTTACAGAGTTGCTGCGGAGTCAAGGGGATATGGAATGCACCTGGGTCGTGGGCCATTCTTTTGTGCATTGGGCACAGAAACAGGCGAACAGAGGCCATATGGAACTCATCTGAATTTGAATGAGAAGAATTGGAGCGTGACATGGCTCAGTCATTGGGGGATGAAGTGGGAGGGCTTGCAAACTTGCGTTATTGAATATGGTGTACCACGGGTAATTTTAATTCATTTGGGGGGTAATGATGTTGGTGATTGTTCCTGTAAGGAGATGGTGGCAAAGATCAGGAAAGACTTGGCAGTAATTATTAATGGGATGCCTCAGGCCAGAGTAGGATGGTCTGATATAATTGTGCAGTTTCAATTTCGGAACTCGCCGCTTTGGTACAAAGGAGTTAAGAAAATGAATAAACAAATTGGTAAATGGTTAGTGAAGAATGGGGGGTTTTCGGTAAAGCATGAGTGGTCGTGGGAGGTCATTTCGGGTATGTTCAGGTCAGATGGAGTACACCTATCGGATGTGGGTATTGACTTATTTAATAACGCATTGCAAGAAGGATTGGAGCAGGTTATCAATGCAAGTTAGAGGCCGCAGTGGGGGGAATCAGGATGTTGTCATGATTCTGTGGCGGTTAACCCGAGCCCAATATGGTTGATTTTGTTATTGTGTTGTTAAAAGGCATTCGGGGTGGGGGGGGGAATCTTGTGTAGCATGGGGCTGCTACATGAGATGGCCAATGAGCAAGAGGGGGGCTGATGCTCAGAGGCCAGGGTACTTACCCACGCTGCTGTGAGGCGGGGTAAGGCAAATGGACTACATCAGAGTAGCTCTACCACTGGGTCAAGGTGGGGAGCACGTCATTAAGAATGTGGTAAATTGGGGTGGGGTATATTTTGAATAGTGTATTAATTGTTAGGGGCTTGGGTTATGTTATAATAAACTGCGGCCTTTATTTAACCAAAAACAAATTTTGTTGTGGTTTTTGGAGGAATTATAAAAGGGAGGGGTGGGGGGTGCATGGGGAAAGTGAGTCTTGCCTCTCCCAGTTAGCTGCTTTCAGGTTTCACTGCTGATCTGCTCAGCATCTGTGCTGCAGCTTCTAAAGAGAGTAGGCATTCTTGTTTTGCATAGATGTTTGTTTTGTTTCTCAAATAAATTCTAAACTGTTTTTTTTTGGGGGGGGGGGGGCCGGGACTTATTATTAAGTGGCATGTGCATACTTTCTGCTGAACTACTTACTTTGAACACAAAGGTTAACCCACAGCTTCCAGCAGGGGTGACAGCAGTTCTAGCATGACAACTGAGCATCCCTCATACTGTGCGATCAATATCACACTTGCGCTTCCATTGTTCAAATCTGTAATGCAATGTAGCTGGAGAATGAGTGCATGGTAAACATTCTGGGGATGGAAACATGAAGACGATTGGCAAAGTAGAAATTAAGAGTTGAAAAGTTAATGGAAGATATAAGAACATATCACATGCAAGGCCTTGCTTTTAAGAGTACCTGACAGGGTGAGACATGCAACGTCAATGTGGCGACATCTGGATGTGGGCCACAAGGGGGCACTGCAATCAACTTTAGTTCTGTGTGGGAGACTTACAGAGGCCAATATTCAGTAGGCTGTTTATATTGGACAAGTTATCCGGCTAAAGTTAGCCGGGTAACTTGTCCAGTATATTCAGCGGGATAAACGTCCCACTGAATATGCTTGCTTAAAATTATCCAGCTACATATAGCCAGATAACTTTAACCCTAACCAGCCATTGGTTGAATATGACCGATTAGGCCTAAAGTTATCCAGCCTCATGTGGCCAGATAACTAGCTACTTACCCAGATATCTTCAGAGACATAAAAATAAAAAAACAAGTCATGGACCTCCTAGCTCAATGCCCACCCCCACTACCACATGTCTCTAACCCCTCCCCCTCCACTGTCCTCAACCTAAAAACAATCTTTTAAACTTACACAACAAGATCGCCACCAGCTTGGGCCTCTCCCCCCTTCCCTCTCTGCTAAAAAATCTTTAAATTTGTCTCTTCTCCTTCCTTCCACAGTCACCTCCCTCCCCCACCCAAGGCTGACACCCTCCCACCTACCCGTTACCTTCAAATGTGGTCCCATTGGCCTTGCCGGGATCGCTGTGCTCTGCAATCCTGGCAGTTTCCAGCGTTACTTAGGTAATAAGACTGGAAGCATACTTTTACACTAAACAGTGCACTTCCAGCATTATTACCTAAGTAACGCTGGAAATAGCCAAGATCGCAGAGCATAGTTTAATCTGGCTGGAATTACAGTTAATTGGTGCTTGAAAGGTAAAGACAGCTATTGTGACATGAGCCTTGGTGCCTCAATGGAATTTACCTATAGGTAGTATACTACCATAGGGAATATGACACAACGGAGATCTACGAATTCACCTCCTGGAAGCGATACAACCTTTGGGGGATCGGCTTGTTGTTTTTTTTTGGGGGGGGGGGTTAGTATTTTTATGATAGATCCTAGGGTTCTTGCATGTTATTTACTATATAATGTTTTTACAAAATATATTGTTGAAATATTTACAGCATTGAATGAAGGGAGTAGAAGGTTTTAGGAGTAGATGGGGAATGGTACCCAGGTGCATACATATGTGACTGACTCCTGCTCTGTTATGGAGTGAGACTCTTTTTTGTTATTAGAGCTTTTGGGGGGGGGGAGAGATGAGGAGGGAGGGGTGGGACTGGGGGAGAGGTGGGATGGAGGGAAAAGAGAATGGGTATGATAGATATGGGGGGAAGCATTACCTTCTGACGGTGATTGGGCCTTTCTTTGACCACTCTTTTTTTTCTCAGTATATGGAAGAAAAGTTTTCTAGGAGGCATAATGCAAAACCTTTGGTAATATGTATACATGTGTGTCTGGATATAGATAATTTACAGCAGATATAATGGGAATGCAGGTTAAATGTATATCATGGAATTTGTCAGGATTGGGCAATCCAATTAAATGAGAAAATGTTCTCTCTCACTTAAACTCAATGGCAATATTGCATTTTTACAAGAGACCTATATGCTTACTTCTGAACATTTGAAGGTAAAAAAGAAGTGGGTGGGGCAAGTTTTTGCTGCACAAGGATCAACAAGGGTTAGCAATCCTGATACATAAATCTGTTTCTTTTCCATATCAGACCCTGATGTTCATTATTTTATAATTATGAGGATAATATACAGGAAGTCTGTGATTTTAGATTCCACACATGGCCCTAACCATTATGATCACATCTTTTTCACTGGACTAACTTCTCACATTTTTCTCTGGGGAAAATACCAATCATTCTTGGGGGAGACATGAATTGTATGGGGGACCCTCATATAGACCGACAGGCTAACAGCATTGTTACAGTCATGGGAAGATATAAAGGGATACAATTCATATCTTTTGCTCTTCAAGTTCCTATACTAGGTTGCATAATTCAGTCATGCATTGATTATCTCCTTATTTCAGAAACTCTTTCCCTCATCTCCAAGCATTCTACTAATGAGCAATTGGTAGTTTCAGACCACTGCCCAGTTACTTGTATGCTCGACTCACAGAGAGCATGCCCTACTTTTACTAATTTGAAAATGCCATTTCGGCTAATACAAGATAAACTTGCCCAGTTCTTGAAATCTAAATGGATGAAGTATGAAATCAATAATGTTCAACATAAATCCAACCCAACTGTTTTACAATTCGTAAAAAGAAAAGTCTGGTTAAAGAAATAATAGAATTAACCTGGAAATTTTAATAAGATAAAAAGAAATATAATGTGTCTAATTCAGATAAGGCTAAACAAGAATTCTGGATGGCACAAAAACTGCTCACAGAGAAACTACATTGGATAGCTACTTCTTTTGTGCTTAAACACAAATTGTATCTGCATGGTGATAGGGCAGGTAAATAATTGCTTGCAAACCTAGTTAAGGGAAAATTTGGCTCATCGTATTTTATGGGACTTAAAGATAGTCAACAGAAGATAGCAACATCATCCAAAGAAATTGGTGGTATTTTTCAAGATTATTATGAATCTCTGTACTCCGCAGATCCAGATATTACAGCAAGGGAGAGGTTCTCGGAGGACTTGTCGCTACCATCTTTATTCAGTCAATAGTTGGGTAGATTAAGTAGTCCCATAACCAATTTGGAAATAAATGAAGTCATATCTGAGTTTAAAAAAATGTAAAGCCCTGAGTCTAGATGGGCTTACAGCATGTTTCTGTTAGAACATCACACATGGTGGCAAGAGGGCAAATGCCTGATTCAATGAAAATGGCTAATATTGTTGTATTACCTAAACCCAGCAGGGACCATTATCTCACATCCTTGTATAGACCCATCTTCCTATTAAATTTAGACATAAAAATCTAAGCAAACATTTTTGGCCAATAGATTGAAAGAAATCTTACCATCTTTGATTTCAGGGGAGAGACAAGTTTTGTCATGGACAGGAGATCCAGAATAAATGCACAGGATAGCAGTCCTTCTAAACTCATGTTGTAAGTTTTACATTAAAGATCCCCTACTAATAGGCTTCGATGCAGAAAAAGCCTTCAACAGAGTATCTTGGGCCTTTCTGCATAGAACTCTAGATCTGTTTGGGGGTTTGTTTGTTTTTTTGTTTGTTTTATAAGAGATGTAATTTGACTATTGTATTCTTTTTTTTTTCATTTTTTGTTTATGCAGATTTAATTGAAATATAAGAAGAAAAACTTGTTTGAAAAAGGAATAAGAATTAATCATAAATTTAAAGTCAAAGTCAATATAAGAAATAAAGAGATATCTTACATCCTTTAAAGTCCACAAAGAGAGATCCCTTAACACAATTCCAGGAGAATTACTCAAGTAAAATAAAAAAAGAAATAGCAGTGAAAAATAGCAGAGTTTACAATTATAAAGAACACGCGCCCTCAAAAAGGGGATCAGAGGGAGGAATTCCAATACCATCTACTTGCTGAACCACGTTATCACTAAGAAATAAAGACAATTGGGATGGCAAATAGAAAACTTCTGAATTGCCCTGGCATTTTACTAGATACTAAATCCTGGCAAATTATTCAGATATCACAAGCCAATTAACAACTAATGAATATATTGTGACATTACTCCAATTTTTAAATCTTTATTAGTGAAAAATATCAAAAACACATCCCACATTTAATCCATAATACCCCACACAATAGATATTATATTTTGATAAAAACCTATTTCATCATACTCATCCATACATCCTACATATCACTCATACAAAAATCATTCATCCTCTTATAAAACAATTTTCAAACTTTCAAGTTAAACATCAAATACAGATTCTTCTTAACAATTATCCAATTGTAGATACAAATTGTTTTCCAAGCAGAAAGAGTCACATTGCACATGTATTTCTGCATTACTACAACGCCATTCCTCTTGATCTCTCTTTAATTCTCTCTACATGTTTCGCCTTCCCTCAGGCTTCTTCAGGAGAGCTTATTCAAACAGTCTCCCACTGCTCATATATCCAACATCTATCCACAGGGCGTTCTGCACGTCCCAAAGAATTTACCCAGACGTACAGCATGGCACATCCCCGACTCTTTTCATAGCGTCTCAATCATTTCAAATGCATGGAACACCACATCTCAAATGCGTTTAAACTTTCCAATTTCAAAACAAACAAACACCGACACCTTATATCAGAGTAAACGCTGCCATCGAGTGAATCAAACGGAATCCGTTTGATTCACTCGATGGCAGCGTTTTCTCTGATATAAGGTGTCGGTGTTTGTTTGTTTTGAAATTGGAAAGTTTAAACGCATTTGAGATGTGGTGTTCCATGCATTTGAAATGATTGAGACGCTATGAAAAGAGTCGGGGATGTGCCATGCTGTACGTCTGGGTAAATTCTTTGGGACGTGCAGAACGCCCTGTGGATAGATGTTGGATATATGAGCAGTGGGAGACTGTTTGAATAAGCTCTCCTGAAGAAGCCTGAGGGAAGGCGAAACATGTAGAGAGAATTAAAGAGAGATCAAGAGGAATGGCGTTGTAGTAACGCAGAAATACATGTGCAATGTGACTCTTTCTGCTTGGAAAACAATTTGTATCTACAATTGGATAATTGTTAAGAAGAATCTGTATTTGATGTTTAACTTGAAAGTTTGAAAATTGTTTTATAAGAGGATGAATGATTTTTGTATGAGTGATATGTAGGATGTATGGATGAGTATGATGAAATAGGTTTTTATCAAAATATAATATCTATTATGTGGGGTATTATGGATTAAATGTGGGATGTGTTTTTGATATTTTTCACTAATAAAGATTTAAAAATTGGAGTAATGTCACAATATATTTATTAGCTGGCATTTTACTAGACATTTGCAAGGGAATTTTAACAAGAAATAAGCCCCCTGAAACACTTTGGGTCTCATTAAGAGAAACTGCTTCCTTTTCTTCTGAGTTTCTCTAACGTTTCTCCAGTTAAACGTTCTTCTGACGTTTAACTGGAGAAAAGATTCAGAGCGATGTTTAAAATATAATCTTAGTACCCAGTCTCGGTCAGGCTCTAAGACAAACGATACCAACATAGTAGCAGCCTGTCAGAGTGCTATCTGAAGTTTTCAACCATTCAGAAACATTTATATTTGTTAGTATCAAAGGTTCCCATTTCTTACAGACACACTTCAACTTCATTTCCTCTTTTGAATGAAGGTAAATATAAGGATTTAGATAAAGCAGGTATTGCTTGCTCTGGAACTTTAAGTTCATACACAAGATATTTCTTAAACATATCTTTAGCTGATATGTGTGGTAATTTAGGAATGTTTATAAAGCAAAGATTTTCCCCCGAGAGATATTTTCCAGATTGTCTACTTTATTTTTCAAAACTTGGTTGTCTTTCATTTAAAGTTCAAGAGTAACTCTAAGTCCTTGAATTTCCACCTTAGCTTCTTCATTCTTTTGCTCAAGAGAAATATTAGCGGCTTCCAAATTTGATATTCTTTCCCATTTGCATTTACCTTCAGTACTAGGGGATTTAATTGCCTCCCATATAGATTCCAATGTAAAATGCTTACATTGGCAAAGTATTCAGGCTCTACAATAGGGGTAGAAACTTCTTCAACCTTGCGCTGGAAAATCCCCAGTGCCAGAAAGCAAGTAGACCCGATCCCAATCTCGGAGTCTTCTCTTGTTTCTGCTACTTCACTCCCAGATGGCCATGGCTCTGCTTGGAGTTGCTGGGCAACAGTGTCATTTGTTTGCATCCACCCCTCGCCAGCACATCCAGGTCCCTGGAAGCAGCCAGGTTCACAGGTGGAGTCCTCATTATTGGGGATAAAGAGATGGAAAGACCTGGGGGTGAGGCATGCACATCCTCTCTAGCCTCCTCGTCCAAGGGTCGCTCACTCGACATTACTCCATGGACAACATAGGCATCCATTGGGCCAAAAATAGAGGGGTCCATTGAGACAGCAGGGAAAATCCTCTCAGTCCTCATATGCACCCTGGGTGTGGCATTTTGGAAGGTAAATCAAGAAGGAAAAGAAACAGAGCTCACACAGTCAACACTGCAGGCACCATCTTGGATGTCTCCCTCCTGACTATTGTATTCTAACCTATGGCGCATATCATGGTAAATGGGAATGTGTGACAGTGCCCCATGTTCCCCCTTAAACCAGTGAAGAACCAGGCTAGGTGCCTGGTCCCCTTTAATTTCTCTTATGAGAGAGAGCTTTCTGGGCGGGACCCAACAGGGAAGGAATAATTGCGATGGAGAAGGTACAGAGAAGGGCTACCAAAATGATAAGGGGAATGGAACAGCTCCCCTATGAGGAAAGGCTAAAGAGGTTAGGACTTTTCAGCTTGGAGAAGAGACGGCTGAGGGGGGATATGATAGAGATGTTTAAAATCATGAGAGATCTAGAACGGGTAGATGTGAATCAGTTATTTACTCTTTCGGATTATAGAAGGACTAGGGGGCATTCCATGAAGTTAGCATGGGGCACATTTAAAACTAATCGGAGAAAGTTCTTTTTTACTCAACGCACAATTAAACTCTGGAATTTGTTGCCAGAGGATGTGGTAAGTGCAGTTAGTATAGCAGTGTTTAAAAAAGGATTGGATAAGTTCTTGGAGGAGAAGTCCATTACCTGCTATTAAGTTCACTTAGAGAATAGCCACTGCCATTAGCAATGGTAACATGGAATAGACTTAGTTTTTGGGCACTTGCCAGGTTCTTATGGCCTGGATTGGCCACTGTTGGAAACAGGATGCTGGGCTTGATGGACCCTTGGTTTGACCCAGTATGGCATTTTCTTATGGTCTTATGTTCTTATGAATAAGAGCTGGGATCCAGGTGGGTTAGTCAGATCAGGCCAGGTCTCCAGAAGGAAGGCAGCTCTTTCAGAATATTGCTGTCTAAACACTGAGCTATAACGAAGCTATGTGAGTATTGAGGGAAGTGGTACGAAACTGTGAGTAATTGAAGTACACTGTTCTGAAGGTAAAGGCAGTCTATTAATGTGTATATGTTAAAGTTGCAAATAAAGATAAAATATTTTAAGAAAGGCTGGAGTCAGACTAAGGCCTGGATTTTCTAAGGTCACAGACCTTAGAAAATCCGGCGATAATGGGGGCGGGGGGGGGGCGAAGCAGGGGGTGGGCCTGCAAAAGCTGGCAGTGATTGTACCTCCGCGGTGCTATCGCTGCCAGCTTTCGCACCCAATAGCACCATTGCAAAAGGTGGTGCTATAGGGCAAGAAACTGGCGGCGAAGAGGGCCCTTACCTTTTCGCCGTCAGCGACGTCTTCGCAGAGTCGGCCCCAGTGCCGCCCCAACGCCTCCTCTTCAGGGCCGACTCTGCTCCCATTTAGTGATCGCACGCAAAAAGGGACTTTTCGCATGCAATCGCTTTTGAAAATGACCCCCTAAGTTTGTGCCTCTAAACCTGAGGGATCACCGCTCGATCCCACAGGGGGTCTCTTAGTGATATTCTGTCTCGACCAGAGTAATTAGACAGGGTTGCACAGTTTCTCCATTATTATTTATCCTCATGCTAAAACCTTTGGTAGCAACTCTGGAGAAGTACATACAGTGGACACACTATATGAGAGCTCAATAAATGCCTAAGATTTTTTTATTCACTTATGACATTATTTGTCTCTAAAGCAAAGGAACATACTGAAGAGATTTTGGAGAATTTTACTGCTTATGGCAGTTTTTCAGGGTTTAAATTAAATTCATCCAAATCTGATGCCTTAGCCATTTCAGGTTCAGTAGCAGGGCAATGGTCTGATTTTCCTCTTCAATGAGCCCATCAATATAATAAGTATTTGAGAGTCTTTCTTCATAGAGATCCTGGGGAATGGTACTCAACTAATCTTAATCCGATTATAAATACAGTTAAGATTAAATTACAAAATTGGATGCACTTCCCTCTCTCTGTTTTAGGATGGATTGCATTGATTAAAATAATGCTTTTGCCAAAATTATTATATGATCTCCAAATGCTTCCCTTAGTGCTGCAGCAAGTAGAGCTCAAAATTATACATACATTATGTTCAGAATTTATATGGAGGAAAAAGAAAGCCAGACTCTCCATGGCAAAACTATCAATTCCAGCTGGGGAAGGCGGGTGGGGATTCCCTAACATTAAATTTTATAATATGGGCTGCATAATCAGATCCTTGGGAGACTGGTTATGGATAAGTAGCCATTACTCAGTGTGAAAGAAACAACAGCCAGGGTCAGTTTCTGGGGGTAGCCCTCCAGCCACTCTGAAAGGCTCTTTTGGACCACAGGTATGCGTGAGCCATAATCCCAGGGCTGGCTGTGGTCCACATCACTGGCAAGTAAGCATATCCAGGCACAAGCTAGGCAATGACAAGGATCCACTGAAGATCAGAACCAAGACTGAAATATAGCTGAGCTGGAGATGCGGGACCAGGATCAAGGCTGAAGAATGTAGCAGGCTGAAAACAGAGGTTCAGGTGAAGACAAGGAACCAGATGAAGACTGAAGACAAAGTCCAGACAATGACAAGAAACCAGGCGATGGCTGAAGACAAGGATCTAGGTGAGGACAAAGAATCAGGCAAAGACTGAAGACAGGGATCCAAAAAAGGATGAGGAGACAGGCCAAGACTGAAGACAAGGTCTAGGTGGACACTGAAGGCCAGGAAGGACCACAGGCTGAAACAAGCTCTCCGAAGACCAGGAACAGGACTCAGGAACAAGGAACTCAGGAACTCAGAACTCTGGAACTCAGAGCAAGACTCTTAAACCAAGAGGACTCTGAAGACTTAATCCAGCAAAGACGGACCCAGGACAGACAAGACCACAGGAGACCTGGAACAGATCAAGGACCACAGAAGACCACAGGAGACCAGGATCTGATGACTACAGAAGACCAGCACAAGAGACCAAGAGACTTTGCAAAGGCCCAGATGCAGAGACTGAAGTGTCCTTTTATAGGACAACAGGAGATGATATCATCCAAGGTGTAGCAGGCTTTTCCCGCCACAGCCCCTTTAAGAGAGCCAGAGACATATGCGGGAGGTGGCATCATGGGTCCAGTGGCGTCAGGGTGAGTAAGGCCACTCGCAGAACCATCTGCAAGTAGCGCAGCTAACACTCAGATGCAAGGATGGAAAGAATTTTGACAGTCGCTTATGAGCTTCACTTTATATCACATGCCAAGAAATCGATCTTACCAGATCATGTTATTGTTAATCCACTAGTATATGGAATGAGGTCTGCTTGGAAGTTTCTCTGCCAGCATTTATCTTTACCCTGGAAAGTATCACCTTGGCTACCAATTAGAGGCAATTCCAATTTTCTAGCAGGAAATAAAAGCAGCTTATTTCAAACACTGAGTCACAAGTTTTTGATACAATATAATAGTCAAACCAGGAAAATTCATACATTTGAACATATTAAATTACATATGGGTTTTTAGGTTACTGATTCTTTTGCGTATGTACAATTATCAAGTTATATTCACTCTATTTTTTGAAAGCAAATTCAGAATATTACTTCTGCTGCTTTCCAGTCTATTGAGAATTTATCAAAGGGGTAAATATAAGTTATCTACTTGCTATAAGTTTTGGCATTCAGAGTATATACTACTTTGAAATCTTTAGTGGGAACCTGGGGTACAGATTTGCAGTTTTCAATTGATGAGGATGATTTGTATGATAGTTTACCACTTATATATCAGTCTATGGTTTCTATACCCATAAGGTTGTAATTTTTCCTCTCAGAGCGCATAAAATGTGTGCATGCCCTAATTCCTCATGTATAAAATATTCAAAGAAAAACGCCACTTTATGTCATGGGCTCTGGGAGTATGCATCTATAGAGCAGTTTTGGGAAGCAAACCTTCGGAATATGTCTGATACTTTTAATGTTTCTTTGCTTTGGGCTGCCAACTCTTTGTATTCTCTGTATTAAACCTGAGGATCTTAGCTGTTCTAAATTTGAATTTGCATTTGTGATCAAGGGTTTGTGCATAGCGAAGAAATACATATTAATGAAATGGTTATCCACAGAGACACTTACTATGCAGTTTTGGATAGCAGAATTAACAGAATTGTGTCAACTGGATTCTAGAACTTGGTCGCAAAACCCTCGAATATCACCAAAAACCTTTCAGAGCATCTGGGCAGTATTTATACGGCGTCTACCAAACGATACACAACCTAAACTTTGCTTCCAAAGATGACTGCTTTTTGGAACCGTTGTCCAGCTAATTTACATTAATTTTGCTGCTAATTTGGTCATGGCGTTTGAAGTTTAGTCTATTGAATGCGATCATGGGAGGGGGAAGAGGGGAGGGTAGGGACAAGCTTTTATATTGCTCTTAGAATGCTATTCTGATGTCAAGTCAATGGGCTTGATGGTAAATGTGAAGCATATTTGTTACAGATTTATTAAGTTAAGTGGCTATTTGTTAATGGTTGCCGAATATTTTCTTATTCATGTATTATTCATTTATTACTGCTCTCTCTCTCTCTCTCTCTCTCTCTCTATATATATATATATATATACACACACCAGACATATTAAATCCAATGTCATTGTTAAGCATTTTGAAAAACTTAATAAAAAAAGATATATGGATAAAAAAGATGGTTTTTAGGTTTAGGCCACCTTTGTGGACAGTGAAGGGGAAGGGGAGTAGAGACATGTGGTGGTGTGGGGTGGGCATGAAGCTGGGAGGCCCACAACATTTTTTATTATTTTTTTTTTTAAATAGTTGCTGCTTACCCTGATCTCTCTGAAGATATCCGGACCCACAAGGCCAGATAATTTTAAGCCTGCTCCGAAGCAGGCCTAAAGTTATCAAGCTAACATAGAAAGATATTCACGATATTCAGCTAAGTTAGCCAGATAACTGAACCTCTCTCCAGAATGGCCCTGGACCGCACCTTTTATATCCAGCTAAATTATAGCCAGATAAGTAGTTATTTGACGATAATGTAGCTGGATAAATAGCCGAAATTCCCAAATTAACCTTTTAAATAGATAACTTTTCAGTTATCAATCTAAATGGCTTTTGAATATGGACCTAATAGTGAAAAGCTAGTGTAGCAGTGGGAATGGCCCATGAAAGGGGAAAGCCAGTCAGTCATAAAGGTAAATTACCTCACTCTCTTAAGTTCTGGATTGATGATACAGACTCTCTCTCTCTAATAACCTCAGGTCTTGGCAATCAAAGCCTTCCATTTGTGAGGCTTGAAATGTGAGACAGATTACCAAACAGTCATTAACACTTTGTTCACCTCTTTATTCCTTGATCATACAAGGGGGACACTGAACTTATTCAGCTTTTAACCAATCTTCAAATAAAGGCTAAACTTAAGCAAAAGATATTATAGCACTTATTATCAGGGCTGGATTTAGGCATAGGCAATATAGGCTCGTGCCTTGGCTGCCAAATTCTGATACTGGGACACCTCCTGTTGCTCTCTACACATTTCTTAGAGTATAAAATAATGGCCATAATTAATACCAGCATTTAAGACTCCCTGAGCCAGATTCTCTTAGCTTAATCACACCAGTAGCAACAGCCATACTGGCTTAAATACCTTCAGCTAGCTTTTGTTTGGTTTAATCTTACCTTAGTCACAGCAATAGCAACAGCCATACTGATTTAAACACATTCATCTAGCATCTTTTGGCTTAAATAAAGAGTTTTGCATTCACAAGGAAAAGGCAGCTGTTCTTTAATTGTCATTAGGTTAAGTTCCTTTATGTAAGACACAAGTCCTCTGCTAGAAGTAAAACTCCTTATAGCTGAAAAAACATGTTTTAAAGTTGATAGGGATCTTTCTGGAGAGGTATCAAACCTTTCAGCCTTAACACTTAAGGGAAAGGACAGCAGTGCAGGTGATTCCAGGGTTTAGTCCAGTCTGATTCATTAGACCACTTTTGGTTTAGCTTAGTAACAAAACCCTTTTCATTCATTCAGACACTCGCTCTAGGACAAGAAGAAAAAGCCCCACAGTGCCAATAACTCAAGCTCCCAACCTTAGTTAAGTAGATCTGCCACTAGCTCAGTTCTCACAGCAAAACGGTCAAGCTGCATTGGTTTGCACACAAAAAAAACCCTGTTCCTTACTACCGCTCAAGTCTCAAGCGCTGTAATTATTATACCTTCTATGCACCAATCTTTAATTAAATAGCTGGCCCCCAATCTCTAAAACACTGCTAGGGGCCCGGAGCACTTCCGTTTCCTTTTCATCTACTCTTTACTTTAGAAAAAGAAAGAGATTTGCTGCTATAATGCTTCTCCATAAAGAACCTGGATATACCAGCGTTCTCACTCAGTTTTAAACTTCTGGGTAGCAAAATTACCAGTCCCACTAGGGAAAAAAAGGGGTCAGCTCTTATAAATCTCGCTGTGTTACTTAATTCTTCTGTTTCTCCACTTGTTTATCAGAAGACGTGTGCACAGGTCACTTTCCTCTCTTAAAGCCAGTCTCTTAAGAGTCTTCACAATTAGAACAAGAAACCCCCCTCTAAAACATTCCAGCATTTCACTTAAATTTAGTGCTGAGCTGTCAGGTCACTCTCTTTGTCCCCCTCATCCACGCCTTTCTTCATGGCTGAGTTTGATGAGCTGGCTGCTCTACCTCTGGCTCCCCTCCAGCCACGCTCACCCACCTCTTGACTGCCTCTCACTTTTATTTATAGCACCTGCTAACCTATTAGTGCAGTTCTGCTGAGCCACTGTGACTCAGATCCTTTGCTCAGATTCCGCCAGAACTCAGTGAGCCAGGGAGTCTGGAAAATGTAGTCCCGCCAATAATCCATCTTGATTTCTAAACACATTTATTCTTAAAGGGAAAAAAAAAAACCTCTTGCTTCATAGTCAGTGCCGGTGCAAGAGTATTAAGTGCCCTAGGCAAAACGTACAGTCTGCCGCCCCCACCCCTGCTGTCACACTCTCCCAACACACAATTAAAAATTATGCATTTATAATAACAGATTTTACATCAACATGAACATTTAAAGTGCAGTCTTCTGAGGTAAAAATATCACAACATTTATATTATATATACATGCAGTGCTGTAAAACCCTGTAGAAAAGTAAAAAAAAAAAAATACCTTGGAACTGGTGTTAAGTCTATTGCAATGTGTGTTGGGTATGGGCTTGGCTCTCAGGAAGTTACGAGTAAACTGAATTACAATTTCAAGATAGTAAATCTCCCATACTAAAACTGCAATAACTGCCAGCATTCAAACACTTCAGCTTCAAAAAGAACCACCAAACTAAAATGACAGCACAATGTCTTTGAGAGCATCATATGACAGAAGAGCTTACAAAAACTCACTTATGAGCAGTGAAACCGTGCTACGTATTGTACCCACCACTTAAATGTATTGTTCTGGTCTGAGTATTGGACAAAAACAGATTTAGGCTGACCCAATGATTATATGAAGGCACTCATATCACATTTTATCTATGGTATGGTAGTCATGTATTAAGGTCCCCAAAATTATCATTTTTTGAATTCTAAGGGTGGATCATTTCTTTAGGAGTCTGTTCCTTCTTCACCATCTTGAAGAAGTTAATTTCGTTGAATTCCTATTATCAATTTTGAATGGGCAGTCTTGATGACTGTGGTCTTGTCTGATGTTTGTGATTCTCTGCTTTAATTTCAAAGTAAAGAAACATTTTGTGACCATCAGAACTGTGTGTTGACTGTTCTTTAAAAGGGTAGAGTGAAATTGCAATGTTCACCAGCAGGGCTTTGAAACCTTAGGTTTCTCCCTGTAGATAAGCACTTTCAAGACCATCTACAGGGGGAAACAAAAGACCAAAAGAGCTACACATGTAAATGGCTATATTTAGGAATTTATAATTGTCTCAAATTGATTTAATTTAGCTATTTAGATGACATCTACTGGTGATGCTTCTCATGTACTGTTTGTGTACTAGGATCTTCACGTTCATGACATTCAGTAGGTATGGTGGATTGAAAGCGGAGTGATTTACATAGACCCTCAGGGAGCCAACACCATGGGTTTGATTATTATATCATCTCAGATTTATGCCAGTCATAACATATCACTTTTCATGTCAATCAGTGCAGCTATAAACTAGAACTAAATTTCCACTCTAATCTGTACAGTGTGAAATATAAAAAAAATATCCCTATCCTTCAGAATTAGATAAAAAGAACTGTAAGTTGTCATCTGTGTATATAAAACTACAAACCTGAATATCTTCTCTGTTACCTAACCACAGTACTGTTAAGGTCTACTATTCAGTGATATGAAAAATGCAGTGCGATCTTCCTGAAAAAAAAAGGGGCCTATACCCATATGCAGGGTGCATGCTTTTTATCTATCTTATTTTTTTATGGGCCACAGGGCAAATCAAGCAGGTGAAAGAAAAAGAAGGCGGGATTCAGTTACCAGCAAGTACCCCCTGAAATAAAGCCCTGGAAGTATGTATTCTTGCTGCTAATTTTATAATACACACATTAATTCTAAATTACAAAACAGCATTTAGCTCATTCAACATCTAACTGGCAGATATATTTGCATAATGCAGCAACATTTCTTGCTAAAATAGTCTTTTGATCAGATTATAAATAGTAATGAAGGCACTGGCTAATTATTGCTGAATGCATGGCTCATTTTGTGAAGTAGGACTGCTAGTGAAGGGCAGAAGCTCCTTTAAGCAAAACAAAATGTGTCTGTGATAATGTAGTCCAGAATCTTCCATTTCATTGGCATAAATCATAACCGCATTTTTTTTTTAATTGCAATAAGAGAGAAGCACTGTCCTTGCCTATGCATTGTAGTGTCTGCCAGAAATGGCTTCCCATGGGAATGGTCACCTTTTCAGAGCCTGACTTAAAATTGAAGCTCAAAGCAACAGCACCTTCCCCCTTCATTTCTAACTTTGGAAAGTCGTTGACCAGGTCTCTTTCTAGTTTCTTCCACCTGTATCAGAGGTCTGTAGATCACACACTTCTTTCCCCTTTCTACTTCCTCTTTTTCCCATGCTCCCTGCATTTCAGTCACTTTGATTTTTTTTTAATATAAAAAGAGCTATTTCTCCTCCTTTTGCCATCCCTATCCTTCCTGAACAGATTATAACCCAGTAGGGTCCTATCCCTATCCATAGGACTCATTGAACCATGTCTCTGTGAGAGTAACAAAATCTAGCTCTGCCTTTGCTCCTGGGGCTTGAAGATCTGCATATTTATTGCCTAAACTAGGAACATTTATGATCATAGCATCCCAGCTATTTCTCCATGCTTTGTCTGTATTGCAGATAGCCTCAAATCTGCTTCATTCTTTAATTCAGTTGTGAGATCCTCACTTCTGCCTTTCTCCATTATCTTCATTTGTTCATTGGGAGCAAAGCCAAATCAGATGGCTTCCACCTCACTCCACTAGTTTAACATCTATCGTTGTATGAATGAATCATTTTCCTCTCACAAATAGATATAGCTTCACTACAGCTTCATCAGCACAGCTCACTGCTTCAACAACAGGGGGGAATGAAGTAAAGAGGATTTATATTCAGACAACCAACAAGGACTGAATTGCATGGCAGAGTAAACAAACGGGAGTAGCTTGCTTATTATGGCGGTTACTACCCCAAACCAATTAGCTAGATACTTCACTTAGATGCAGCTCCAGCACTGCTGTCTGCATCGATGGTGGGGGTGGAAGGGAATTGGAACCAAAAAGTTACCATTAAGGGCCCTGACCTCAGCGGTCAGAGTAACAGATAAGTATGAATACAAATAGGTGTGAAAGCTTGCTGGGCAGACTGGATGGGCCGTTTGGTCTTCTATGTTTCCATATGTTTCTATGTTCCATGTACAATTTCAGACCCCAATATACCTAAAACATTATACAACATTATACAACATTTTAAGCCATGTGAAGGAGAGTGTACAGAAAACTCCCAGAGACTACCTTAAAGGACCGGGCACAGCTGTCTTGCCTGATCCACCTTAAGTTTGAGACCCGCAGGGAATCCTGGGTGAAGGGAGGAGCCTTTCCCTAGAATATAAGATATCAGGGCCTAGAAGGATTAGATGGGCCCCAGGGAGCTTGTGGAGTCCCAGCCTACACGAAGAACTGCTATGTTTAAGGTTAGAGAAGTGTATGAAGTTTAAAACCTGCTATGTTTGATGAAGGCTAAAGACTTGTTATGTTTAAAGACTGTGCATTGTCTGAAGTCAAGATGAACTGCCTAAACTGATTGTTTTGCTTTGCACTGCCTTTTTATAAGATATTGGAAGCCAAGGTGAGCTTCCTAAGTTGTTTTGGTTTGTTGTGCACTGCAATCTGTTGGCTTTCTCTATAAATAAACTTCACTTAAGGAACAGCCAGGCTCTCCCTCCTGTTTTCCTCTGGCTGTCCCCAAGCAGTTACGCTTGAGTTACTACGTGTGTTAGCAGCAATGGGATCTCTTGCCTAAGGAGGAAGCACAGACAAGAGATCACAGGAGTGGCAAAAGAAGAAAAAAAACCCCTGCTGAGTAATTTTTTATCTTTTTTCCTGCAGCCTCCCAATTTCACTCGTCTAGCTTTTGGACCACAGGCCAAAGGGGTTATCCCCACATATATGGTCAGGGATCAAGCAGTGAGTGAGGGCCAGACAAGCAAGCAGTTTTTTTTTGTTTTGTCCAGCTCTCCTATTCCCAGAGAGGTACATTGTCTGGAGGCAGCTCGCCAAGTTGACAAGATGGGGCATGTGATCCAGGACCTTGCTACAAGGCAGCAACAATTATAAAATGCCCTGCAACACAAAATGACCAACAGCAGGCATTGCGAAAACAGGTGGTACAGCAGCAAACAGTACTAAAGCAGATCGCCCAAGCTGTACAAACAGCCATAACCAGTCCATCTGCAGTGCCATCAATACTCCTTAAGATGAGCCCTGGAGAAGACCCAGATGGATTTTTTTAAACCCCTTGAGTACACAGCACGAGTGACAGGCTAGCCAGAGGATAGATGGGCTATCTATCTAGGAAATCTACATTCCAGGGCTAGTCAAGATGCCTACCAAACAGCTAACCTGGGAGGGAGAGCCACCTACTAGGAAGTCAAGGCAACCATTCTCAGGTGAGCAGGACTCACCCCAAAAGCATATCAACAGTGGTTTCAGCTGGGAATTCTTCAGACTGATGAAAACCCCAGGAACCTCTTCCACAGACTAAAAGATGTTGCTTGGAAGTGGCTGCACCCAGAAGGGAAAACCAGGGTGGAGGTAGCCAAAATGGTGCTATTGGAACAATTCCAGGACAGCCTAGAATGGCCGATGCAACAGTGGGTCTACTTGACACCCGAATCTTATGCTGGAGGCACCAAAGTTCCCACAGACATCACCTGACCCAGGGAGAGGTCAACACAGTTGTTAGAATCAGAGGCCCTAACAACCAGTAGTGCAGACCCAGTTGGACTTTACTTCTTCAGCGAAACCCTCCGCCGGACCACCATGTTTCAATTGTGGAAAAAGGGGCCATTTTGCCCGAGACTGCCCACATAAGGGAGAGGAGCCGATGGACGTTAATGCAGTGACCCCACACTTTTGTAACTTTGTGGACATCTCCAGCCAGGAAGTTTCCATTTTCGTGATCTTGGCTGAGCTAGATGGCATTCCAACACAAACCTTAGTAGACTCAGGGATTGTGAAGATGCTTGTTTGGAAAGACTTGGGGAAGCAATTCCAAATTGACTATGAGAAGGCAGTGACCTTGGCGTGTATTCATGGGGACCATCGACAATATCCAGAAGCCAGAACGGAAGACCCCGTCCAGCCAAGATATGATTGAGGTGGGAGTACTCCTTTGGCTACCTATTGCAACCGTTTCTTCCCGACGGCTTCACTCCGCCTACCTTTCTTTCTTTGCACCTCCTCTCACTATGGCTTCCGCGGCGTCTGCCTGCCATCCTCTCTGGCGTCCCCGGACTGGCTTGGGTGCTGCCTCCCACCATGCTCCACTGGTACCTTAGGGCGCGCGCGCCGTGCGGCCCTCACTCTTATTTCCTACTTGGCGCGAACCTCAGGGGCATCCCCCTGTGATGACATCACACTGCCCGGATATTTAAAGCCTATGATGTTTGCTAGCCTTTGAGTTAGCAAGGGGTATCTTACGGATGGGATTCGCTCTCCATACCCAGCTACTCTGCCTCTCTAATTTTCCATTGGACTCAACGCTAACGGGGTACCCGCTCCTCGGGGGCCTCACTTGCTTTTCAGGTTGCTATCAGGAAACTGGTACTCGCTCCTCGAGGGCCCATGTTCCCTGACTCGCTGCCTGCTCCTACCTTCTCTTCTGCCTGGAAGGATTCATTATCTTCAACACCAGTAAGTACTTCCATCTTCACCTCAGAGCTGTTCCCTGGAACCAGGTACTCGCTCCTCGAGGGCCTGCCTCCGTTCCAGCCCTAGTGCCATCTCCTACATGGAACCGCTGTGTGAGTACATTACCTTCAAGCCTCTCAGCTCTCAGGGATCAGGCCCTCGCTCCTCGAGGGCCTGCTCTCCCTATCCTGGGGTTCTCCATACTGGGGTTTTTGTGCATATTCCACTGTACTCATTATTCTCAGTTCTTTACACTACAGCACTGCTATCGGAGGAGTCACTGTTCCAGCACCTGAGGGATATTAGCCCAGCCGGGCTACTTCTGCTGCTCACTACTGCCACCTCTGGTGGCTTCATCGCATTGTCTAATAAAAGATCAATCTTGTGTTTGTGTGTCCTAAGCTGAGCCTGACCTGTGGCCCCTCATGGGACATCCCCCCGAGGGCGTGGTCAACTGCCACAGTGTCCAAGCGTTCACCCAAACCTCACTAATTATAACACTACCCTACCCCGTTATCATTGGATGGGACTGTCCAAAGTTCTAGTGTCTCTGGAACCAGCTTATAACAGGTTCATCTAGCTACAAACAGGAAGAATTGCAGTTTAAAGAACTCTTTCAATTGGATGACCCTGATCTTTTCCATGAAACCTCTAAGACTCCTAATCCTGGAGGTAATGCTGGCAAGTCAAGTACACCTAGAGGCAGTCAGGGAGGAGGGTTTGAAGACAGGAGAACAACCACCCACCCACCCAGAATGTCCTAACGGACCCCTTGAAGTGGAACCCATGAGATGATCTGGGAAACTTTAGGCAGGTTCCAGGTAGATAAATCCTTTAAGTGGGCACAGGAGCATATACAACTGTACTCTGGAGCACAGTTTACAGACTATGTTCCTCTCTATTTTGTGATAAAAGGAGATTTACTTTACAGAGTCAGAAAGGGAAGTGTGGAAAGGGAAGTGATAGAACAACTCCTAGTTTCCAAACACTATCGTCAGCAGGTCATGCAGTTGGTGCACAGACCCCTTCTAGGAGGTCACCTTGGGGTGGAAAATACACAAAAAAAGATATTGACAAATTCTATTGGCCAGGCTTTCATAAATATGTCCAGTTGTATTGACGGTCCTGCCCTATCTGCCAGCTCATAAAGCCTGCTGGAATACAAGTGGCACCTCTCGAACCAATGCCTATAATTAAGACCCCTTTTGAAAAAGTGGTCATGGATCTTGTAGGCCACTAGAGAGATAGACTCGAAAAAATAAATATATTCTTGTCATAGTAGACTATGCCACTAGATATCCATAAGCAGTGCCACAATGTAATATGAAAACCCTGATGGTGGCTACTGCCGTAATGGAGGGTTTTTCACAACTTGGGGTTCCCAAGCAGATCCTGATGGCTCAGGATACCTCTTTTGTCTCTAAGTTCATGAAACAACTCTGCACCTTGCTCAAGGTAAAAACTTTGCGGACCTCGGTGTATTTCCCAGACTGATGGCCTTGTCGAGCGCTTCAATCAGTAGCTCAAATAAATGTTGAGGAAATTTGTGAACAAAGATGGTAAGAACTGGGACACATTATTTATTTATTTATTTATTTATTTAGCACTTTTATATACCGATTTTCCAATAACAGAGTTACTAATCAAGTCGGTTTACATTTTAAACAGTAACCATGACAAGATGATGTCTTACAATAAACAGGTAGAAAGAACTTGGATACAAATAACTGGGGTTAACAACATAAAGTAAAAGTTATGGAGCCTAAAGTAGGCTGGAGTTAAGAACAGATGTTAAGAATAAGGCTAGGTTTTTAAGATTAGACTGCATAGAGATAAGTGACAAGAGCGTTCTCTGGAGGGTTACCAATGAAAGGGATCATAGGTTGGAGTTCTAATAAAAGCTGAAGTTAGGAGAATGCTTGGTTGAACAACCAGGTCTTGAGTCTTTTTTTAAATACGATAGGGCATTGCACAAGTCTGAGGTCTGATGGAAGAGAGTTCCAAAGAGTTACTACCATTGTGCTGTTCATAATCTGTGAAGTACCACAGAGCTCAATGGGATTTTCCCCATTTGAGTTACTATATGAAAGGAGACTGAGAGAAATTTTGTTCATAGCTTGTAAGATCTGGGAAGTGAAGCAAATCCCAGACAAAACCTAGTGGACTACATGCTCCAATAACAAGATTGCCTAAAAAAGGCTGGGGAGGTGGCCAGCTTGTGTCTAGAAAAGGCTTAGAGTTCCCAGGCTCGAGCTTACAATTGTCCCAAGGGGCGAACAAATATTCCAGCCAGGAGACTGTGTCCTTGTCCTCCTCCCATCATCAGAAAGCAAGCTGTTAGCCTGTTGGCAGGGACCCTATGAAGTTTAGGAGAAAACAGGGCCCATAGATTTCAAAATAGCTCAGCCAGGTAAATAGAAAAAAACTAAAATCTAGCACATAAATTTCTTGAAGAAATGGGTGACACAGGACTGCGCTGTGGTACAGGAAGGAGAGTTTGGCCAAGAAGATGGACCTGAAGTGGGCCAAATCCAAGTTCCTTTCATAGAGCAGCTATCAAGTGCATAGACAGCTGACTTGAAGCAGCTAATAGAGAAAAACAAGGAGACCTTCTCGAACATTTGCTCATACCCAACTGATGCAACATGACATAATTATATCTCCTGGATTTGTGGTATGCCAATGACCTATCACATTCCTGAGGCCAGGCACCGCATCATTGAGACCAAAGTGAAGGAAGTGCTCCCGCTCAGAGTAATAGAGGAATCTAACAGTGATTGGTCCTCACCCATAGTATTGGTGCTGAAGCCAGATGGGAGCATAAGCTTCTATATCAATTTTTAAAACTTCATCAAAATCTCAAAACTCTACACTTATCTGATGCCATGAGTGGATGAACTGATTGAGCTTCTGGAATTGGCCAGTTCATCTTTATCCTCGATCTTACCAAAGGGTATTGGCAGGTACTTCTCATGCCCTTGGCAAAGGAAAAGATGGAGTTCTCCACACCCGGTGGACTTTTCCAGTTCACCGTACTTCCTTTTGGCCTTCACGGCAGCTCCACAACGTTTCAACGATTGGTTAACAGCTTGCTCCGCCCATATCAAGGGTACACAGCCACCTACTTAGATGACATCATCATCTACAGTCCCGATTGGAAGACATGTCTTAGCTACTCCATGCTATGCTAGCTAGTCTAAAGAAAGCAGGGCTAACAGCTAACCCTAAGAAGTGCTTGCTGGGAGGGCAAGAGGTCCAATATCTTGGATACACCCTGGGGAAAGGCAAGGTCAATTCACAAACCAAGAAGATCAAGATGATCACCAGGGTGCCAGTCCCACAAACAAAAATGAAAGTGAATCCATTCCTAGGACTTATGGAATATTACAGAAGGTTTATTCCCAACTACTCAGAGAAGACGGATCCTCTCACAAGACTGTTGGTAAAGAAAGCACCAGAGAAGTTCCAGTGGTTAGAGGAAGCAGAGAAGGCCTTCAGGGCCCTGAAGAGGCAATATGTTCTGAATGAGTCTGATAAGCATGGACTTCCTCAGACCCCTTCACGGTGCAGACCAATGCCTCAGAAGTTAGCGTGAGATCCATCTTAGTCCAGGAGAAGGATGGGCAAGAACATCCTGTGGCATACATTAGCAAAAAGCTGATGTTATGCAAGAGATGTTATTCAACAGTTGAGAAGGAGGCCTTGGCAATCAAGTGGGCCTTAGAGGCCTTGCGCTATTACCTGTTGAGATGGCAGTTCACACTCATAATGGACCACCAACCACTCCTATGGATAAATAGTAAAATAGTAATATAGTAATGATAGCAGAAAAAGACAAAAATGGTCCATCCAGTCTGCCCAGCAAGCTTCCCAAGGTAGTAACTGCCACTCCATGCAGGTTACCCCCATGTTTCTCTTAAGGGTAGTAAATAGAAAAAGGTAGTAAATAGGAAAAAGGGTAATAAATAGGAATAGGTAGTAAATAGGAAAAAAGAATCCAATGCGAGAGTGATGAGATGATTCCTTGCCCTACAGTCCTTCAATTATAACATCCAACATAGGATGGGAAGGAGAATGCCAATGCAGATTTCCTATCAAGAGAGGTATCTCTTGTACCGGCAGACACTCATCCTGGCAAGGCTGAGCTGAGGGGGAGGGTATGTGAGGGAGTGTACAGAAAATTCCCTCAGACTACCTTAAAAGACTGGGCATAGCTGTCTCACCCAGTTCTCCTTAAGGTCGAGACCTACAGGGAATCATGGGTGAAGGGAAGAACCCTTCAACTGAATATAAGATCCACAAGGATTAGACGGGCTCTGAGGAGCTGATGAAGTCCCATCCTATGCGAAGACCTACTACATTTAAGGTTAGAGAAGTATATGTATTTTAAGACCTGCTATGTTTGATGAAGGTTAAATACTTGTTATCTTTAAAGACTGTGCATTTCCTGAAGTTAAGGTGAACTTCCTAAACTGATTGTTTTGCTTTGCACTGCCTTTTTGTGAAATACCTGAAGCAAAGGTGAGCATCCTAAGTTGTTTTGGTTTGTTGTGCACTGTATTCTGTTGGGTCTCACTATAATTAAACCGCACTTAAGGAACAGTCAAAGTCTGCCTCCTGTTTTCCTCTGGCTGTCCACAAGAGGTTGGAGATACAGCATAAGCTTTCTTCCTGAGAGGAATACAGTCCACAGAATTTCTGACATACTTAGATCACAGAATTAACAACCCAGCTCATCAGATAAGCAAGCCCTTTGACATTCATCTTGGTTCATTAGAGGCAGGAAAATGTCTCATAACAGTTACAAATTACATTGGACATTGCTTTACGTTTGTTGTTTGAACTATAGAAACAGTTTAATGTCCAAAAGTTTTAAAATACCTTATTTCCACTTAATCTCAACTTGCAGTTTACAGATACATTGCTATCTGAATAAACAGCATAAAGATTAACAGGTCGATACAGTAAAGTGTGCTCCGTCGGAGCGCACTGTCAGCCTGCTCTGGACGCGTGTTTTCCCTTACCCCTTATTCAGTAAGGGGAGGAAAACACGCGGCCCACCCGCGGCACCTAATAGCGCCCTCAACATGCAAATGCATGTTGATGGCCCTATTAGGTATGCGCGCGGGATCCAGTAAGTAAAATGTGCAGCCAAGCCGCACATTTTACTCTAAGAAATTAGCGCCGACCCAAAGGTCGGCGCTAATTTCTTCCGGCGCCAGGAAAGTGCACAGAAAAGCAGTAAAAACTGCTTTTCTGTGCACCCTCCGACTTAATATCATGGCGATATTAAGTCGGAGGTCCCCAAAAGTAAAAAAAAGTAAAAAAAAAAAAAAAAAAAAATTTGAATTCGGCCCGCGGCTGTCGGGCCGAAAACCGGACGCTCAATTTTGCCGGCGTCCGGTTTCCGAGGCCATGGCTGTCAGCGGGCTCAAGAACCGACGCCGGCAAAATTGAGCGTCGGCTGTCAAACCCGCTGACAGCCGCCGCTCCAGGCCAAAAGGAGGCGCTAGGGACGCGCTAGTGTCCCTAGCGCCTCCTTTCCCTCGTTTGCACCGCGTCGCCTAATTTGCATGCTGGAGCATACTGGATAGCTCGCACTGGCGAAGGGCCGGTGCGTGCGCCGGGAGAGCGGGCTTTCGTCCGCTCTCCCGCGGTTTTACAGTATCGGGCTGACAGTTAGCCCAGTCTTACGTTTGTCCTGCAGGAGCATATGGGCATCTAAGCAGTCTCTCTGGAAGTGGTTCCAGCTGTTCTAAAGTCTGGTCTTGGGACCATTAACACGAAGGCAGTCCAGCAGCACCAATGACTTTGGCAGGAGATAAATGTATGACATCCGTATAGATGAAACAGCAAGGAAGGCTGTCTAACAAAGCCGTGGAGGCGACAATACAGAATTAGAAGCCAAATGTCCGATCTGGACTAATAAAGAATCCAGATCGGACATTTGGCTTCTAATTCTGTATTGTCACCTCGCTCGACATCCATATAGTCCAGAGATGTTTCATAACAGTCCAGAGACTGCATGCCAAGAGAATTTGCATGTGGGCTCTGAGAGAATTTTGCAGGCAGGCTCCCAATCCTTTATCGTAGGCCCCTTTTTCAAACTTCCATGCATATTATCCATGTAAAGGCATAGAATAAAAAACTCAAATGACAATGTGATTTAATATACCATAGTCCACTGGTATAGGATTGGTGAATTAGAAGTTGTTTTTTTCTTAAGAAGCAGATTCACAGAATAAGGTGCTGGCAGAGACACCTTGTTGATCAGAATGTGCTCCTTGGTTGAATACAATGACTGTGGAGGCCATAGGAGCTATAACAACTTAGCTGCATCAGTTAATTTCAACTGTGCAAAACAATGGCCTGGTTATTGAGTAATAACAATTTTAATCTTAAAAGCGGCATAGTAATGTCCATTAGGGATGTGCATTTGTTTGAAATGAATGCAACAAATGAGACCATTTTTGGTTCATTCTGACTGGAATGAATCTAAAATGGGCCTCTACAAAAATACCCAAAAGTTTTGGGGTATTTTCATATTTGTGTCATTTAAAAATACAGGCCTCGGACAACCCTGGAAACCCCCTCTCATCCTGCAGATGTGAACCTGGGCTTTGGCCTGCCCAGCTGGGCCCAGCCAGGGCCTCATTTGGCCCCCTCCAACCCTCACCTCAGGCCCAAAAAAACAATGGCACTGGCTATACCAGAGGAAGGCACCAAAGTGATGTTACTTCAGCACTGGGAAGCTCAAGTGGATGGCCCCTTTTTCAAAGTTACATGACCCAGGCAGAAGCAAGTAGGCATTGCTCCTGCCCTTTAGCACTCAGGACCACGGAAGGGGGTAATTAGGGCCTGTGGTGGGAGTTCCCTGGCCCCAGCACATTAAACTAGGTGCAAGGGCCTGGGCAGGTCTAGCCAAGCCAGGCTCGGCCTGAATCAAATACGTTTTGTGGGCCAGGAGTGTCGAAATGGCCCAGAGAGGTCCTGGTTGGGCCTGGGAAGCCCTGCCCCAATCAGGCCTCGGTCCCAGATTCATATTTTTGTAGGGTAAGAGGGGGTTTCCAGGACCATGGTAAGTCAATTTTTTTTTATTTTGAGGGGTTTTTTTTCCATTTAAAGCTGTTTTTAGGTTTTGCCAACAAACTGAACTGAAAAAAAAACATTAAACAAACTGAACATTTTTTTTAAATCCAGAAACAAAAAAATGAACCGAAACAAAAAGTTTGAAGCTGCATATCCCTAGTATACATTGGGGTAGATTTTCAAAGGGATACGCGCGTAACCCTTTAAAACTCCCCCTGCGCGCACCGAGCCTATTTTGCGTAGGCTCGGCGGCGCGCACGAGCCCCAGGACGAGCGTATGTCCCAGGGCTTTGAAAAAGGGGCGGGAAGGGGGCAGGGCCGGGGGTGGGGTGGCGGTCCGGGGGCAGTCCTGAGTCCTCCGGCACAGCTGGCCAGCGCGCGCAAGTTACACCTGCCTCGGGCAGGTGTAACTTAGACAACAAAGGTAAGGGGGGGATTTAGGTAGGGCTGGGGGGTGGGTTAGATAGAGGAAGGGAAGGGAAGGTGGGGGGGGCGGAGCGAAAGGAAAGTTTCCTCCAAGGCAATAGTTTCATTTCCAATCTACCCATAACTGCAAATCCTCACTATAGTGCACTTCATCACCCCACACTGCCAATCACAAGAAACACATCCTGCAATAAAACACACTATCATAAGAAATTATTCCCAACTTAACAATCACATACCTCATATTGGCCAGTTTTGAAAAAGACTCACCATTGAACATAACACCACAATAAAATGTCCCCAGAGCGGACTTCCTCCATCATGGCTACAACCAAAAATACGTTATGCATGCACATTACAACCATCCCACCTCAAATGTGCACCTAAATTAATACTCTCGATAAGTTTTCTCTTCTTATGGGATCTATTGGCAGTGCCTTTACGTTTTTGTGTACGGTGGGTATCTTTCTTCAACTCTGTCTCTGCTGGAGTGTAATCTCTTTCCAATGCTGGGAAGACATTTTGTATGGGCAATATTTGGAGAGGGAGTTATGTGTCACATGACTGATTCCACCAAAACCCGCTGTAACCCACATATTGTCAGTTTTCCTAATCTTTTGTGGAAGTAGAGGCAGATTTTCTATATGCGCTATACAGGAAAGGCAGCTCTGATTTTAGTCAGTTCCTCCTTACACTGAGGTAATTATTTCCCCACTGCAGAGAACTGCAAGCAAATGGTGCAAGCTGTAAGCTTACAGATGTGCCTAGAATCCCACATTTGTAACACTGAATTAATTCCATGTCACATCTTTTATTTCTATGTAGATTACTTGTATTTTTAGATTTGGAATTTATTACTCACTTTTCCAAATCTGCACTCAAGGTGAGTTAAAGTTTCAGGTTCAGTACGATTTTCCTATCCCGGAGGCTTTACAATCTAGGACGCCAATTTATGAAGGAATAAACAGCTTCATAAGTTAATGGCAAATGGCACACGTAATAATGTTTGTGAAATTTTATGTGCTAGTTTCAATGTGCAAAATGCTGCACATGTAAAGCTGTTCACTAAACCTATGCAAAATCACTTAATTCTGCATGGGGAAAAATTTGCATGCCAAATGTCAGAAAAGCAAAAAAAAAATCCACTCTTATGTGCAAGCATTTTTACAAGAAAAATGCTGAAGAGCAATTTGTATAATATTAAAATAAGCCAGCAGAACAAGAAACAATTGCTATGATACTAGCTCATTTATTCAATATATTGGTCCCTCAGTTTATACCAAAAGCAATAAAGGATGGAGTCACTTGCCCATGGTCAGAAGCAGCATCAGTGGGGAAAAGTATGATTTGAACACTGGCTCCCTGCTACTCCAGCCACTAGGCTAGTCCTCCATTAGGCTATGCCTTCATAAAGAATTTCATTAGATTATTACATAATTTAATCAAACAAGGTTTCAGAAGGATCTAACATCTGTCCTTGGAAGGCTATATGAAAAAGCAGGAACTGAATGGGAATCTATACCACTTCTGACAATACTAAATTAATTGAATGCCAGTCCAAGTAAGCTACACATAGTCAACCCACTGAGCAGAAAATTTGCATATGTTAACAAGCAATTGAATCTTCTTAAACAAAACTGAAAGCAATATTAGCAATAGAAATTCTAAATGCAAGAAAATATCACTTGCTTAGAATCACTTAGCATGCAATATTTCCAATTTCCTCCCAGAAAGCAAGGAGAGATTGAACACAGATAGCACTTAATGCAAATGAGAAATCTTACTGAAAGGAGCATGTCCTTTTCAATTAGTGGAGTGCATATATAAGGATTTGGAAATGGAGAGTGAGGACCTGGGTGGGAGAGAAAACTGTACCAAATTCAAAGCAGATTCAAAATAGCCAAAGGACAGATTTACACACCCAAGGATACACCAAGCACCCAAAAATATTTGGTCATGGCCAAAGAGTCCAAGATGTCCTTTGGAGTCCTAAAGTTAATGAATTCTCAGCCAAATGCAGTTTGAATTCAACAGCCAGACACGCTACCTGCTGTGGGGAAACCCTGGAAGCAGGATTCAATAAAAGGAATACAACATTCAAAACGGATTCAAAATAAGCAAAGTGCAGATGTAAATGGCCAAAGATACTGGGAGGTCGATCGGACCCAGTGTCCTGTCGGCCAAGATAACGTGGGCCCAGGAACACTCGGGGAGCAGGTCCACAGTTTTGGCGGGTGGGGGGGTGGGGGGGGGTGAGGCGGAGGAGCAGGGTCATACTCAGGGCAGGGCGAGCAGTTAGGGGGCGAGGGGAAGGGGGGGGGGGGGGTCACCCGGGATCAGGAAGGAGCTGAGTAAGCTCCTGGTAGGAAGGCCCTGATTGAGCAAGTCGAGTGATGCAGGGTGTTGGCTGGTCTGGATAAGCCAGCTGACATGAGGTCACAAAATAGGCGGGGTTACCATACTGCACGCAGCCGACTCAGTCACTCGCCGGAGCTGCTGCGGCTAGCTGATCTTTTTCCCTCCCACCCGCCCTTTTCTTCTGTCCTTGTGTTGTACGGGGTATCGTTGTCACAGCGGGGGGGGGGGGGGGGGTTGGGGTGTTGAAGCGGATGGCCCGAGCCACTACAGCTCATATTGTTTTTGTTAATGATTGTTCCTGCTATAACTTGTATTGGTTGACAACCCGGGGGGCGCAGTTTGAGGTATGAACTCCTTGCTGGGAGGCGGCAGGGGGTCCATTGGCCTGACTCCTTGCTGGCCAGTGGCGGGGGTACACTGGGTTGGCTCCTTGCTGGTAGGAGGCGGGGGTCTGAACTCGATGCAAGGGCTGGAATGTCGAGCCGCATGGCTGGAGTTGACCGTCTTGCCGATGAGTGGCGGACAGTTGGGGGGGGGGGAGGGTTTCGTTGAATCGAAACTGTGAATGTTATGTGCAAGGCTGGTGTTAATAAAAGCTGCAGCCTTTGTTAAGCCCAACTGATGCCTGTGTGTTATTGGAATTGTGAAAAGGGGCAGATGCAAGTGAGTGATATCCTGGATGCCCATGTTATTTCATAATCCAACAATTAAGTATTTTTGTCCTGGGATATACTGGAGACAAATCACCTGATCCTTGCTGTTCTTAGAAACTGGTCGCTGGACTAAACTGACCTGTGTCCTGGCCAAGTCTGTTCTTATGTTCACCTTAAACTCCAGTTCATTTGCAAAATGGATTGTTTTCTGCTTTATTATTCAACAGAAACTTGGACTAATTTAAAAACACAAGAAAATAAAACATGAATATGGGCAAGAGCTAAGTTGTTCAAACACATGTGAGCAGAAGGGGAAATAGTGAACCAAGAAAAAAATATAGCCTGAACAGTAAAAGAATTAAAAGAAAAAACTCGTGTGGCTTTAGGTTTAACAGGCTATTTGTTATGAAAAAAATTATTATTCATGCATAAAACTATCCACTGAATTATTTAAATAACCATTATACCTTGAAGTCAACAGCTTGATTTATGCCACACAGCTACACTTTATAATCATAAGTCCATGAGTTCCAGTTTATAAATTTTGACAAAAATATTTCATTTGCAATAAAATAAATAAAAAGAACTTAGAAATTATTATTACTTTTTCAGTAAACACTATTTTCAGTACATATGCAACTTTGAAAGAGAACAATTCTGAAATTTTGTCAGAAATGAAATCCTCAGGAAGAAAATTACAGCTCTGTTCAGTTGCCTTCTTTACCTACAGCCATTCTACTGTCATAAATCATACAGAACCCTTTCGAAAATGAGATTTCTTGCATTTTGTGACTACCAAAGGAAATATATGAATTCAATCTATCTCGTGATGATATTGTTTGGAAACGACTTTAAGATCCTATTCTTTCTTTATTATGTATCATTGTTTAACAGCCTGACTACAAATGTGCTGTTCTCTCTTCTCTAACTTTGTGGAATAAAGGTGAGAGAGAGAAAGAGACTCTTTATAAAGGTCTCATATTAGTCAACTATTTATACCACTGTAGGAGGGTCAACTAATAACTCGAGATGAGGTTTTGATGGTAGTCTAGGGTTGGGGGGGGGGGCAGTTTTACAACATGCAGTCAGAGGTATTAACAGTACAGTGCACATCAGTGAAGATTTGATGTGATTTGGAGAGAGGAAGGGTACACAAAGATGAGATTTGTACAATGTACTCTTGCCCTAGCTTGATGTACTCATTACCTAGTTGCTAGTACATTGTAAAACTTTTCAAAATGTGCATACACATCTAGCGATGCATTAATTACCGCATGCATTATAGCATTATCGCATGCATTATGGCGTTAACTCCCGCGATGAGGCCTTAACGCGATTTGACGAATGAGCCTGTAATTTATTGGCATTCAGGGAAAAGTAAAAACTTGGGTTTTTCTTGTTCCTTTTGAGCAGCCTTAGGCCTGTGTTGGGGATGTGAAATGAAAGAACAGTGAACCCTGGGCCTTCAAGTAGCAGCTTTGTGTTGGGTTGTGTTTATCATTTGATATGAGTTGTAGCTGTAGCTTTCTGTTCTTTGTTAAAATGTTAGTGGGCACTATTATGTGTGTTCTATGTTTATGATTGTTTCATTATTTGCATGTTTTTATTGGGATTATCGTATGCATTTTATGATTTTTACCACCCTCAGAGTGATCTTTGACTGGGATGACAGTGTAAACAATTATTACAGCACCCTACTCCTGGCCTTGTGTTTCTTGTCCGGTGTATCTTGCTCCCCCCTTTTGCATTGTCTCCAAACATAAACCCCTTAGGATAGGAGCCTATAGCTTTTTGTGCTTGTTGTTTCCTCATTGTTTGTCACACTGTGAATCTTCCCCATTTTATTTAATTCATGACTTTTTAAATTATCTGCACATACACAACACTGTCTCCAGTGACTGCTCTATGTAAATAAAAAGCAATAGTTGTATTGCCAAAAGCTAATATTGGAGGTCCTCCATAGATCTTAACAAAGCTTAAGCTTAAAATATCTTTCTGATGATTTTGAAACTGATAATTTTGCTTCCCCTAGATTATACTTGTCAGCAAAGCAGCAGTTATTTCCATTGTAGGAAGATGGGGAGCAAGTCTATTTTTATATAGAATTAACAAAAAAAAAAAGAACTAAAAAAAGAAATGAACTATTATATACAAACAATAATATGCTAATGAAATGTATAGCAGAAATGAAAGCAGTGAGTGAACAGCTTTCTGCAGGGCAGAGTTCAAACAGCCATACTGGACCTAGAAAAAAATGGATTTTTTTGCAACTAGTGATAGCTTTTAGTGAATCAACAACAAAGCTATACAAAGATGATGGCGAGAAACTAGGCCTGTGGAGTACAGGAGTAGCCTAGTGGTTACTAGGGATGTGCAGAGCAAAATGTTATGTTCATATTTTTTATGTCCGAAAGGGGGTCCCACTTGCGGCCAATATGGACATAAAAAAAATCCAATGAGTTGGGTATATGTACATATGTGCAAAAAAAAAATTTAAACCCCCTCACCCTCCTTAATCCCCCCCCCAGACTTACCACAACTCCCTGGTGATCGAGCGAGGAGTGAGGACGTCATTTCTGCAATCCTTGGCGAGAAGCATGTGACGTCGGTGGCACGTCGAGTGACGCGGCGTCACGTGATTCCCGGCTCGTTCGCGCCGGACGGCTCGTTCGGCCCAAAAAGAACTTTTGGCCAGCTTGGGGGGGCCTCCTGACCCCCCCAAGCTGGCCAAAAGTTCTTTTTGGGCCGAACGAGCCGTCCGGCGCGAACGAGCCGGGAATCACGTGACGCCGACGTCACGTGATTCCCGGCTCGTTCGCGCCGGACGGCTCGTTCGGCCCAAAAAGAACTTTTGGCCAGCTTGGGGGGGCCTCCTGACCCCCTCAAGCTGGCCAAAAGTTCTTTTTGGGCCGAACGAGCCGTCCGGCGCGAACTTGCCGGGAATCACGTGACGTCGCGTCTGAGTGACGCGGCGCCACGTGATTCCCGGCGAGTTCGCGCCGGACGGCTCGTTCGGCCCAAAAAGAACTTTTGGCCAGCTTGGGGGGGCCTCCTGACCCCCCCAAGCTGGCCAAAAGTTCTTTTTGGGCCGAACGAGCCGTCCGGCGCGAACGAGCCGGGAATCACGTGACGCCGGCGTCACTCGACGTGCCGCCGACGTCACATGCTTCTCGCCAAGGATTGCAGAAATGGCGTCCTCACTCCTCGCTCCATCACCAGGGAGTTGTGGTAAGTCGGGGGGGGGGATTAAGGAGGGTGAGGGGGTTTATATTTTTATTTTGGCTCAACAATCGCGATTTCCCACATATCGAACATATCTATGTTCGATATGTGGGAAATCCGATCGTTTATGTCGAATCAATTTTTTAAGTAAAAAAAAAATATGAGTTGCATTTTACTAATGCGGTCAATCCGAATGCACACCCCTAGTGGTTACATCAGGGGGCTGTGAACGAGGGAAGCCAGAGTTCAAATCTGCTGCCCCTACTTGTTACCTTGGGTAAGTCACTTTACCCTCTCTTGTTTCAAGGAAAACTTTCATAGTGAGCCCTCTGGGGACAGGAAAATACCTCCAGTACATGAGTGTAATCCCCTTTGAAGTGCCTGAAAAGTGGAAAATAAATAGCTTGTAGGTCCGGGGCTGAATTTACCTCCTTGGCATTCCTAGATGCAGGGGAAGAGGAGGTCTCCAAGAATGCAGGGCTGAGGGAAGTTCTATCTCTCGTTCAATTGCCACTCAACTTGAGTAGCATCTACCCATCTGAGCTGCCTCCTGCAAGGTCCAGGGTGGGTCAGCCCTGCTTCCACAGTTCTCTAAACCAGTGGCCCCCAACCCTGTCCTGGGGCCCCACCAGCCAGTCGGGTTTCCAGGACATCCACAATGAATATGCATGAGAGCAGGGTGGGCCCCCAGGACAGGGTTGGGGGCCACTGCTCTAAACGCCATTGGAATGAAAGAGGATGTGCCCCATGGCAGCTGCCTACACACTCCCTAATGGAAAATGTGGCCCTCTCTAGGAGAAAGACCCATTGCGTGAGCACGCCTTTCCAGCTGTACTTTGTTTCCATTACCCTTTTCACAGGAGATAACAAAAAGCTGCATGTTTCCTTCCTTGAGGGCCGCACTAAAGGAGGGACTGTAGAATAAACAAGGCATACAGCAAAGACACTGAAGGAGAATCTTTATTATAAACCTACTATAATCAAGAAACGAAGATATTAATTTGAATAAAGAGTGCATCTTTATTCTCCTCCTTCCTAATACTACCTCTCTTTCCAATGAAACAGTATCTGATGTTGTAGCGCTTTTAACACCTAGAGAACAGAGAATGAGGAAAAAGAGAGAGACAGCAAGAAAAGGAGAAGAGGGAGCAGCTGGCCGAAAGAAAAACGAAGGAGAGGAGCAGGAGGATATTTCTTCCTTCCTTTCCTGCAGTCTCATTCCGGCAATGCGTAAGGGGATGTCATTACCCCTAAACTCTAGCAGTCAGCTTCTTTCATGCTCACTGACTTGATTATATGTGTATGGTCATGCAAAGCAATTTTTGCAAAAAAAAAAATGCTGTTGATTACCTACTAGCATAGCAACTTTAAATTGATGCAGTTTATCATTGCACGAGTTTTGCATCAATGTAAAACCAGGGTACTGCAGATTCAATCCCCCACCCCAGCCCCCACTGCAGAGCTATCATTTAAAAATGTGCCAATACGTACACCTAATCCGTGGATCCACAGCTGTGTGCAGCGGGAAGTCTGCCGGTGGGAGTCTAGCATACATATTTGCAGTCTTTTATGAGGGCAGCACCATATCTGCATATTAATTACAAAAGAGCCTCTCAGTTAAAGTAAATGTTAAAGTATTGTTAAGTAAAAGTTAGGTGCATTAGAACTAAAAAAAATAATTAGTAAAAAATATATATATATATTTAAGTATAAATAAAAAAGCAAAAACAATTTTTCTATATAAAATATTTTATTACGTCGCAGTGTGTTGCCCATTTGGGTCCATGGCTTATTGTACAGTGCCAAGCATTCAAAAATGGTCAGCATTAAAGGTTAGCTTGGGTTCTCAGAGAAAAAATTGCCCGGGCTTTGAAGTATTTGCAATCCATTTTTTTTCAATCTGCCAAGTTGTATTTGGAGCTCCAGGATGGACTTTCTTTTTTTTTTTCCTTTCTCTTTTTAACTGTATATTTAACAATAACATTACAATTATCCACTTGCATTAGAAAAGTGAGATGCATTACAGCAAATAATCAGCAAGAAAAGAAATAATATTTTAAAAAACACACACATCCCACTAGAGTCCTCCATAAATGGGGGTCAGAACAACAAAAAGCAGAAGAAGAAAGGAGATATTTATATCCTAAAGCAAAGTAAATGGCAGAAAAGAGAGCCTAAATCACAGAATATACATCATGAAACATTTTGGGAAACAGGAAGGTACCCGAAACTCAAAGATCAAGAACCACCCTGCAAGGAGATCAAAGAATCAGGATCCAACCTGGTACTCATAACAGAAGCAAGCTGTGAAGGGTCAAAAACACATACATGTTATTCTGATATTTAACAATGCATTTGCAAGGAAATATAAGAAAGAAAAGTGGCTCCAACTGTAAAACCTTAATCTGATATAACAAAAACTGTCTCCTTCCTTTTTGTGTAACTTGAGCCACAGCTGGAAAAATCTTCACTTAGGGCTAGATTCATGAAAGATAGTGCACATTGTGATAAATAGGCTATTATCTTAGCACTTCACATAGATACCTGCAAGAGAGCAAGAGAGAGAGAGAGAATGAGAGAGAGAGAGAGAAGCTATAAGGCCCTTCTAGTAGTTAGCTATTTATATCTCTATAGGAGGTGTTGAGAGAACATTGTACAAATGTCATCATTGTGTGAGTTTCCTCACTCCGAAGGACATCACATTTTCACAAGAGTGCACTGTTCTGTTCTTATGTCTCACTCTGCATGACAAAGTGGCCCCTAACCCTACACTACTACCTAAACCTCACCTCGAGTTACTAGGTGGGCCTCCTATAGTAGCATAAATAGCCACATACTATGGTGCCACCCCAGAGTCTCTCTCTCTCTCTGTTGCAGGTAGGAAATGCAATAATTGTGGTGTTACCGCAAAGTGTGAAAAAGTTAACGCAATTTGCGTTATGGGCATATTGCACAGCTTAATGCCAATGAAAAGTTATAGTTATTTTCGGCGTTAAAACTGTGCAACCCACTTTTCCGAAAACCCCGCCCCCAACTCCTCCTCTTTTAAAAATTAGCATTGCACCACGCTTTATGGTGCTTTTCGCATGCGTTAAGGTGTTTTTCGCATGCGAAAACGCCTTAATGCATGCGAAAAGGCCATAACGCGAGTTGGAAAATAACCCCCAATATTTGTTAAAAAAAAAATGTTCATAGCTGTGAACATGGGCAGCCATGGGGAACACCAATGCTGTCAGCAAGGTCTCTGGAGTGTGTGCGTATTCCTGCCCCCTATCTTTTTTTAATGGACGAGGACATGCTTGAAAATTTCTTAGTGAATGTAATAGGTGTTCATAGTTCTCAAATGCCAGTCACTGACAAGGGAAGACTCCATAATCTGATTTTACTTTTTCTTGGTTGCAGCCCCTCACTGTGAATTAGCTGGTAGTATTTCTTCTTGGCATATTCTTTATTACAAACCAGGAAGCGAGATCTCTCATTCAGTGCTCTGGCAAAACTTTTCAAAATAGGAGCCTAAATGTTTTCTGCAGAAGAGCAAGCAGTCATGAGTCTCTTAACTTTAATATGCTAGTGGTATAATACTGACGAGGTTGCCACACCATCAAAAGGTCGCTTTCAATTTTCTGTTATTTCTTCCTTGCTGTGTGTCAATAAAAATGGAATAATTTTCAGCTCTTGTTGAGGCAGAATGCAGATTCATACTTCAGGAATACATAGCCTGCTGCATTTAGTAGGTCTACGGTACAGTTTACAGCTAGTTAATTCACCTGATTAAAAAATGTAATACATAAAAATATGTTCTGCTGACTAAATATAATTCTTCCAACTGCCTGAAAAAAAACAAACAAACGACGGCATTTATCTTAAATAAGATTTTCAGACATTCAGCACTCATCTTATCTGCAATACCACATGTTCCATTTTATTTCAGAACATGTTCGTTCTCCTTATGGTTAAATGGCATTGGTCGTAAACCATCTTTTATAACAAGGGAGACTTTACTCATCCACAGCTGCCAGTGGGAAAGGAGCCTGAATAAAGCTGCAAGCTTCCAACCAAGCAGGAAACCATAAGGTACAAGAGGAACCTGCCATCCCAAAAAATGAGGGTAGTGTTGTTTAAAGCAGAATGATTTGCATGAAAAGGAGAAAGAAAACAACATGGGGGGGGGGGGGGGGGGAATCATTATCAAACAATATTACCCAGTAAAATCATGGATTGAAAACTGCCTTTCCCCTCCCCCTCCCCCGCACTGTTTCACTGGATGGGTGCTTTCATCCGCAAAGGGGCTCGATGACGGGGGGGGGGGGGAGGGCGGAGCCAGCAGACATAAGAACATAAGAACATGCCATACTGGGTCAGACCAAGGGTCCATCAAGCCCAGCATCCTGTTTCCAACAGAGGCCAAAACCAGGCCATAAGAATCTGGCAAGTACCCAAAAACTAAGTCTATTCCATGTTACTGTTGCTAGTAATAGCTGTGGCTATTTTCTAAGTCAACTTAATTAATAGCAGGTAATGGACTTCTCCTCCAAGAACTTATCCAATCCTTTTTTAAACCCAGCTACACTAACTGCACTAACCACATCTTCTGGCAACAAGTTCCAGAGTTTAATTGTGCAATGAGTGAAAAAGAACTTTCTCCGATTAGTTTTAAATGTGCCTCATGCTAAGTTCATGAAATCCCTGCGCATACCTTACATCACGTACCTCTTGGGACATGTGCATGTAACAAAGGATTTGGAGGATCCTTGGCTTGAAGAGAATGAAGACTGGCAATTACTGATGTAGTCATGTCACCTGCTGGATTGTGTGACTGAGTGATTTTTAATCTGGAAGAGCGATTAAGAAAATAAATAAATAAATAAATAAATAAATAAGTACAGTGCCGGCTTTGTGCCTGCAGCACAGCCAGGTGCGACATCCTTAGGTTCGGAAGCACCCGTGGTGCCGGGCAGCCCTGAAACTTTCAAAGGGGAAACACCGGAGGGAATTTCCCTTTGAAAATTTGCTTTCAGGCCCCTGTCCCCATGGGCCCACAAGCAAAGTATTGATTTTAACAATTGCCCCCCTTGTATGGAAAGAAATCTTTCAGATCTGTAGAAGGCTTTATGCACTGGAAATTATTAAACTTTTTTAAAATTCCTCTTTTGGTTTGCATTCCAAACCAAAGATAATTGTTTCATTTTGCTTTTCATTACACAAATTTCTGCTTCATCTAGTAGATTATACCAAGTACTTGAAATAAAAGGAAAGGCAACTCCTAGATTAAAGTGTAGGTTAAAAAAAAAAAAAGAAAAGAAAGAGAGAACATTTCAATTCAAATCCTAGGTCCTCCTGCTTTATGTATGCTTGCAGTCTAAAAACGTAAATTGCTACTCGTGAATAAATGGGATTACTTTTAAAGTAGTCATTCATTGTATTAGCACCTGAAATGATGATGGATAGATTAGAAAGAGAACAGACAATGATAAGAATTGTTCCCTATTGAAACAATAATGCTAGAAGGAGGCACAGGGTACATTGTCGGCAGATGTAGCTTGGAGTGGTTTCAAAAACGTTAAGTATACTGACCCAACTAATGGGATACCGTCAAGGTAGGTATAACAAGAAAGAGAATATTTTGAAATCTAATCTCATTTGAATACAGTCTTAGTGTTGCCTTCTTAAATTCTTTTGAGTTGGATATATTCACTGGGGGTTTTTTTTACGTAATTGTGAAGGAGTCTGATCCATTCCCGTAGCTTCAATTTGCCTAACATTGCTGATATACCACAGGTGTGAACAAATGAAAATCAGTCTCAGTTTAATAACCTTGAAGGTGGCCCTCTAGAGGTGCTTCATTCTTGCAATATACACAGCCAAAGCAGCAGCAGCAGCAGTTAGCTGGGATCGGGCAAACAATGGAGACACCCTGGACCAAACTTTCAAAGGGTTGGAGTGGGCCACCTGAGTCCAAAGTTAAGCGCATACATTTGGTTACCTGACCTTTGGAGAGAATTTCAATGACCATGAAATACTTAAGAACATAAGAAGTTGCCATTCTGGGTCAGACCAAGAGTCCATCAATCCCAGCATCCTGTTTCCAAGAGTGGCTAATTCAGATTACAAGTATCTGGCAAGTACCCAAACATTAAATAGATCTCATGCTACTAATGCTATTAGCTAAGCCAACTTGATTAATTGCACTTTAGGGCTTCTCCTCCAGGAACTTATCCAAACCTTTTTGTAAATCCAGCTACACTAATTGCCCTAACCACATCCTCCAGCAATGAATTCTAGAGTTCAATTGAGCATACTGGGATAGATTTTATAAAAGTATGCCTGCGCGTACTTTTGTTCGTGCACCAAGCACAAACAAAAATCTGGGGTCGGCGTGCCCAAAATCGGCAGCCTGCGCGCATCGAGCCGTGCAGCCTGCCTCCATTCCCTCGGAGGGAACTTTCCTTCCACCCTCCAGCACCTTCCCCTCCTTTCCCCTACCTACCCCACCCCCCCAGCCCTATCTAAAAGTTACGCCTGCAAGAGGCCGCGCGATTCCCCGGCCCGGGAGCTGTTTTGGAGGCCTTGGCCACGCCCCTGGGCAGGAACCACACCCACGGCCCCACCCCCGAATGACGCGCCACCGCGACATGCCCCCCGACACGCACCCCAGGAAAGCCCTGGGATTTACGCACGTCCCGGGGCTTGCGCGCGCCGCTGAGCCTATTCAACATTGGCTCGGCGCGCGCAGGGGGAACTTGGGGCAGGTTTTCGGGGGGTATACACGTATCTTACGCGCGTACCCCTTTGAAAATCTGCCCGAGTGAAAAAGAATGTTTTAAGATTTGTTTTAAATGTGCTACTTGCTAACTTCATGGTGTGCCCCTAGTTCTATTATATGAAAGAGTAAATAACCAATTCATATTTACCCATTCTAGACCTTTCATGATTTTATAGACCTCTATCTTATCCTTCCTCAGCCATCTTTTCTCCAAGCTGATCAGCCCTAATCTCTTTAGCCTTTCCTCATAGAGGAGCCATTCCAATCCCTTTTTCATTTTAGTCACCCATCTCTGTAACTTCACCAGTGCAACTATATCTTTTCTGAGATGTGGTGACCAGAATTGCACACAGTATTCAAGGTGTGGTCTCATCATGGAGCAATACAGAGGCATTATGACATTCTCTGTTTTATTCACCATTCCCTTCTTAATAATTCCTAACATTCTGTTTGCTTTTTTGACTGCTGCAGCACACAGAGCTGATGATTTCAAAATATTATCCACTTTGATGCCTAGATCTTTTTCCTGGGTGATAACTCCTAATATGGAACCTAACATCGTGTGACTATATGCATCAACTTGCACTTGTCTGCATTAAATTTCATCTGCCATTTGGGCACCCAATCTTCCAGTCTCGCAAGGTTCTCCTGTAATTTATCACAATTTGCATGTGATGTAACTACCCTGAAAAATGTTGTGTCATTTGCAAATATGATCACTTCACTCATTGTATCTCTTTCTAGATCATTCATAAATATATTGTAAAGCACTAATCCAAGTACAGATCCCTAATACACACCACTGTTTACCTTTTTCCACTGAGAAAATTAACTATATAATCCTACTCTCTGTTTCCTTTCTTTTAACCAATTTGCAATCCACAAAAGGACATCATCTCCTACCCTATGACTTTTGAGTTTTCTTAGAAGCCTCTCATGAGGGACTTTATCAAACGATTTCGGAATTACATCTACCAGTTCACCTTTATCCACATGTTTATTAACCCCTTCAAAAAACTAGCAGATTTGTGACGCAAGACTTCCCTTGGGTAAATCCATGCTGACTATGTCCCATTAAACCAGGTCTATCTACATGTTATTTGATTTTGTTCTTTAGCATAGTTTCTACCATTTTTCCTGGCACTAAAGTCAAGCTAACCAGTCTATAGTTTCCTGGATTTCCTCTGGAGGTCTTTTTAAATATCGGGGTTACATTGGCCATCCTCCAGTCTTCAAATACAATGAATGATTATAATGATAGGTTACAAATTGTTACTAATAGGTCTGAAATTTCATTTTTTAATTCTTTCAGAACCCTGGGATGTACACCATCCAGGTGATTTGCTACTCTTCAGTTTGTCAATCTGGCCATCTTCCAGGTTCACCGTGATTTGTTACAGTTCATCTGACTCATCACCCTTGAAAACCATCTCCAGAACTGGTATCTCCCCAACATCCTCATTAGTAAATACAGAAGCAAAGAATTTATTCAGTCTTTTTTGACAATGGCACTAACTTACCTAATTACCCCTTTAATCCCTCAATCATCTAATGGTCTAACCGACTCCCTTGCAGGTTTCCTACTTTGGATATATTTTTTAAAGTTTTTATTATGAGTTTTTGCCTCTATGGCTAACTTAATTTCAAATTCTCTCTTAGACTGTCTTATCAATGTTTTGCATTTAACCTGACAATGCTTATGCTTTTTCCTATTTTCTTCAGATAGAAACTTCTTCCAATTTTTGAAGGAGGTTTTTGGCTAAAATAGCCTCTTTCACCTCACCTTTTAACCATGCAGCAATCATTTGGCCTTCCTTCCACCTTTCTTAATGCGTGGAATATGTCTGGACTGTGCTTCTAAGATGGTATTTTTAAACAATGTTTACTCCTCTTGTACAGTCTTAACCTTTGCAGATGCATCTTTCATTTTTTTCTATTTTCTTAATTTTATCAAGGTTTTCCTTTTGAAATCTTAGTGTTAAAGCTGTAGATTTACATATTGTCCCCCTTCTAGTCATTACTTCAGTTTTGATCATGTTATGGCCACTATTGCCAAGTGGCCCCACCATCGCTTCCTTTCTAAGAATTAGATCTAATATAGCTCCCTCTCTTGTCAGTTCCTGAGCCAATTGCTCCATGAAGCAGACATTTATTCCATCCAGGAACTTTACGTCTCCTGATGTTACATTTACCCAGTCAATGTTGGGGTAATTGAAATCTCCAATTATTACTGCACTGCCAAATTGGTTAGCTTCCCTGATTTTTCTTAGCATTTCATTGTATGTCTCATCATTTTGGCCAGGTGGAGAGTAGTATATTCCTATTGCTATACTGTTACCCAGCACAAAAGGGATTTCTACCCTTAAAAATTCTATCGTGCATTTAGTTTGTTGTATGATCTTTATCCTGTTGGACTCTATGCCATCCCAGACATAAAGTTCCCCCCTTCCCCCCCACCAAGTTGATCCTCCTTGTCATTGTGATATACCCTGGTATAGCACTGACCCATTGGTTCTCCTCCTTCCACCAGGTCTCTGAGATGCCAATTATGTCTATCTCATCATTCACTGCTATACATTCTAATTCTCCCATTCATTGGCATACAGACATTTCAAAGTGTTTTTTGTTTGTATTAACAACCTGCTTTTTAGTTGATAGGGATAATTTGGAATCCTTTAGCTCAGGAGATTCTTTACTTAAATGCACATGAACCACTTTTGTTTTTATTGTAACCTCTCTGTTTGGATGCCCTAACTCTCCTGCTTCATTAGTATCTTTTGAAGTTACCTCCCTCTGAACCATGCACTGCTGAGCAATTGTTGGCTTTCCCCTTTGTTCTAGTTTAAAAGCTGCACCATTTCCTTTTTAAAAGTTAGTGCTAGCAGCCTGGGTCCACCGTAGTTAAGGTGGAGCCCATCCTTTCGGAAGAGACTCCCCCTTCCCCAAAAGGTTCCCCAGTTCCTTACAAAACTGAATCCCTCTTCCTTGCACCATCGTCTCATCCATGCATTGAGACTCCGGAACTGTGCCTGCCTCTGGTGACCTGTGTGTGGGACAGGGAGTATTTCAGAGAATGCCACCTTGGACATTCTGGATTTCAGCTTTCTATCTAAAGGCCTAAATTTAGCTTCCAGAATCTCCCTCCCACATTTTCCAATTTCATTGGTGTCCACATGTACCACAGCAGCTGGCTCCTTCCCAGCACTGTCTAAAATCCTATCTAGGTGATGTGTGAGGTACGCCAACTTTCCATCAGGCAGGCAAGTTACCAGGCGGTCCTCATATCCACCAGCCACCCAGCTATCTACATTCCTAATAATCGAATCACCAACTACAATGGCCGGTCTAACCCTTCCCTCCTGGGCAGCAAACCTGGGAAACACATCCTTGGTGCGAGAGGACAATGCATCACCTGGCGAGCGGGACCTTGCTACAGGATCACTTCCTGCTGCACCAGGCTGATGCTCTCCGACCAGGAGACCTTCCTGATCGAAGGCAGCACCAGGGCTGCCAGTCTGGATTTGGGACTTGGCTACTATGTCCCTGAAGTTCTCATCTATATACCTCTCTGTCTACCTCAGCTCTTCCAGGTCTGCTACTCTAGCTTCCAGAGATTAGTTACACTCATACAAACTCTCACTTTTAATCTTGCTGATGAAATTCCATCACTGAAGCACATACTGTTAAATTTTCGGTGCATAAAACAGAAGTAATTTTCAAAGGGTTAGATGCCTATGTGTTAGGCATCCTTTGGAATGAGCTTATGCATGCATATCCTTTAATTAGTCTGTAAAGATAAATTCACAAACGTTTAGCCGTCTAACCTTTATGGGGGGAAGAGGAGCCAAGCAGAAGAATTATTGGGCACTTTAGCAGAAATGTATTTAATCAAATCATAAAAATATAAAAAAACATTTAGAAAAAATGTATCTACCACATTAACATATAAAATATAACACATCAAACTTCAGAATTAGGCACCTAAGTCAAAATGTTAGGTGCCTAAGACCCAACAAAACATATGAAAAATTATCCCATTTTGGAGCCAATTCTCTGAACAACACAGACATCTATATGTGTGAAAACACTAATAAGTGCACTCTTTACTAAAGATTTAGGGCCGGATTTTAAAAAGGTTACGCACGTAAATCACCTTGCACGTGCTGGGCCTATTTTAAAAAGGCCCGGGGACGCGCATAAAGCCCCGGGACGTGTATAAGTCCCGGGGCTTGCAAAAAGGGGCAGTCTAGGGTGGGGCGGGGCAGGGTGGGGTCAGGCTCCCGGCACAGCGGCCATATTTGCTGGTGTGCCGGGGATCGCGTGCCAGCAGTTGGCCGGCGTGCAAAAGGTAAATTAAAACTTTTTGGGGGAGTTAGAGTAGGGCTGGGGGGGAAAGGTTAGGGGAAGGGTTGGGAAGGGCAGGTTAGGGGGAAGGGAACGGGGGAAGGCAGTGCGGCTCGGCGCACGCAAGGTGCACAATTGTGCACCCCCTTGTGCTTGCCGACCTCTGATTTTATAACTTGCGCATGCAAGTTATAAAATCGGGTGTACATGTGCGCGCGCTGGGTAGCGCGCGCACGTGTACGCCAGCGCACAGCCTTTTAAAATCTACCCCTTAGTGTGGGTGAAATCCTGTGCTAAAATGACAGATTATAGCTACATAAAAATAGCTTGCAACCATGTATTTAAATTATGCAAATAGATGTATTAGCTCATGTCCCCCATTCATTAAACTTTACAAGTTGGAGTAAAATTTTGTGCAAATTCTTTACTGTGGCCTTAGTGAATGTTGAGATATTCAAATTGTTACTGCACTCATTAGGTTTGAAAAGGTACCCCATCGTACCTTTAAACCTTCAGGGCACTTTAGTGAATCATCTCTTAAATGAGATAATATAGCGCAGTGCACGGAAAATACGAGGTGAAATGCAGAAAAATGAATGAAACTGGAGAGCTCAGAGTTAGGGATGCAGGAGCTGTTTAATTAATACCCAGCTCAGATTCTGGTTGTGTCCAAGATGGCAGAAGGGCTGCAGAGAGCGAGCTCCATGAGCACCGTCGAATCAGCCTTGCACAGAAGGTAAAATGCAAGAGGAGATCCCGGGCCTATTCTGCAGCCTTGGGTTTGACCACAGCTTCTGGTCTGGTGGATGCCCACGTCGTCAGAGCAGGCCTGCCCGAAAACCCTGGTGCTTCGTCCGTAGGTGCCACACCAAAGGAAGGACCCATGGCATCTTCCCCTGACCACATGAAGCCTGAATTAAGACATGCTGAGGCCCTCAACAATGCCAAGTTTAATAGGCACTTAGCATTACCAAAAAAGTAATAGTAGGGGTTTTTTTTGTGTATAGAGACCCCTAAAATCTGAGACCCTAAACTATAGTTTAGGTAGCTTGCACCTAAATCTGGCACAGCTTCACGTCTCAAACCCTCTGGGTTAAGCAAAGAAGCAGGATCAGTAACTCAATACCATTTAAAGGTTTTTACACCAAGACCTTTGGTATTTCTAGGTTGGGGGGGATTTACTAAAACATCTAACAAGGTCATTAGTGTTCCTGTTTGTCCTTATTGTCAGTTTTGGATTTGCTATAGAAGGATGTAGTAGTAATAATAATACAATGTAAGAACTGGCAGATATTCAAAGTCCGCTGTTCAAGCTGATAATTATGATACCCATGCCAATAACTGAATTGCCAGATTTAATGCGATGCCATTCCAGTTTAAAAGTTTTCTACACCGAACATGTCTTTTGAAAACAAATCTGTGAAAATCACTAGAAAGGATTGTTTGGCTGAAATTGATTATTCACTTGGGAAAGGGGTGCTTTTTTTTTTTTTGTTCCCTCTGTCTCACCCTGGAGATCCAAAGTACTTGTTGTCAACCTGTCTACTTGGCATTCATATTCTGAATGACTGATTAGCACCAAAAGGGGAAAAAAAAATCTGTAGATATATCATTTAAGCAGGTGCGCACTAAATATTCTTTGAGCTAGAGTGAATGTAAAGAAAAGAAGTAAATCAATCAAAGAGAAGTTTAACAAGTGAAGATTCTTAAAATTAATATTGACGTATTTTAATTTAGAATGCTTTCTGTTTGTTCATTGAAGCATAACAGTTCTGCCTGCTGGCTAATTTATTAAAAATAGTCAATCGTGCAGTACAAAGGGAAGGTCTAGATTACAGATAGCCCAACAGTTTGATGTCAGAAAGCACCCTTGAGTGCCACTAACTGCTATCTACTGTGACAGCTTGGTAGTTCTAGCACAGGTCTGCTAACAAGCCATTTTACAAGCTGCAATGAATATCCCTGGCTTAACCAAACAGGTAAATTAGGTTTGAATTAACTTGAATGGAAAACTGATGCGCCCATAGAGAACAAAATACTGTTGTCTCAGATGTCTAGACTTGCCTTGATATGCTGGGGTTGGAAGGGAGGGTCACTATTTCAGGGGGATCTTGGTAGCCCCTTTTTAGAGCAAATTATTTCAGGACAACAAAGAATGCCCCTTCATAGGGAGCATTTTAATAAGAAACTGGTAACACTGGGTGCCTGTCTTATTCCCATGCATCTGCACTACTGTACCTTCTGCTACCCTGGCTCCCTAATCCATCTACTTGACATACATTGCTGTCATATCTTCTGCTATTCCCTAGATGACCATTTACAATCCTCCTCGTATCTCTAATCATATTTTTATATGCTGCTCTTTAATATGCCCTTCCTTCATGTTTCACTATGTTGATGGTAAACTGCAATGCAAATGTAATTGGAATTTAACTCTAATTTGATTGTAATCCACCTTGAGACTAGCTTGGAGAAAGGTGGAATATCAATTTTCAAATAAATAAATAAGTAAGCAAATGCTTATGTTGTTATTACGTGTGTTGTAGTGGATCCTTGGGTGCTGTGGAGATGACCATGTCCACGGGGAGGAGCCCCGTGAGGAGCCACAGCACTGGGCTAGACTCTATACACAGAACACCGGAATCTGAGCTCTTTTATTATACAGCTTGAAGTAGCCACTAGATGGCAGTGGTGAGTTGTAGTCTCAGGGACCTCGGCAGAGGGAGCCCTTCTCTGCTAGGTGACATCAGGAGGTTCCGCAGCAGGTTACCCAGCAAGGAGCTGATGAGACAGATGAGATATTAGAGTACTCACTCGGTGTTTATCTGTTATGGATGCGTTTCCACCAGATAATCGTAGATGGTACAGGCACTGAGGCAGTGAGAGCAGGCCCTCGAGGAGCGAGTACCTATTCCCTGAATGGCACCTGAAAATAGAACAGATGGCTCCCGAGGAGCAGGTACCCTAGTTAGTAGCAAACCCTGACGAGCAGAGGTAGAGCTTCCTGCAGGCAGCAGGGAAGCGGCAGAGTAGCGCAGACAGGAACAGTTCGAGTCCATTCGAGTCTATAATTGCCAACTCAAAGAGCTAGCAAACTTGAGAAGTAGATATACCCGGATTGGCGTGACATCAAATGAGGGAACGCCCTCGAGGTTCGCGCCACTGGGCGTACATAGATGTGGGTTGCGAGCGCGCGCGTGCCCTAGCAGGTACCTGGGAGAGGCAATGGAATACGGCTGCACCATAGCCGTTCCAGGGACGCCAGAGAGGTCGGCTTGACGACGCTGCGGTAGCCATCTTGTCCAGGTAAGTGGGAGGAGCCGAGATAGGGGTGCAACAAGCGGGGCAAAGCCGTCAAAGACCGATGGACGCAACAGCTCATAAATAAATAAATAAATAAATAATAAAGGGGCATCGTTGGGCTTGACAATATGGGAATTTTAAAAACATTGCCTTTGGTTTGCAACTGTAGTTCAGTAGTAAGCATATGCCTCTTGGCGCCACAGGATTGGAGCACTATAATGATCCATTTCCAGTTGAGCTGCTGCCAAGGCTTCTTCTCTATGCAGGTCTTTGCTGCTGCTGCACCATGGTTGTCAAAAATCAGCCTCATGGATCTGACATTCCGTGACCCTGAAACAGTCAAACTTTCCTTAACAGGTGTGATGCAATAGCCATCACCCTGCTGCCAGGCCCCCAGTCTGGCACAGCAGTACTCCAGTCTCCTGCGGTGACAGCTTGTCTCTATTGAATGGGCCTTGGCTCCAGCAGCAGATGACATCAAGTCTGTGTACTATCTCTTCAAGGGGGATTCAGTTTGGGGTAGCCAGCGTGAAACTCAAAGTCATACTGCAATCCTGCAGCTTCTTCCCCGCTAGGAACCTTGTTAGGTCCAAACAAAAATATTTCATCCACAAAGCACTCACCTGATCATTGCCAGGCTCCTTCCAGGATCCACAGTCTCCTCCTGTGTCTCTGCTAAGCTTTTTCTTCAGGAACTCAATCAGCACACTATGATTAAGTCTCCTGCCCGCAGATTTTGGATGCTGGTCTAGCCTTCTGCTTTTTGCTTCTTCTTTCCCAGGATCTCCATTCCCAAAATGCGTCATCCTTTTACCTTCTTGGCTGAGGGGATAGTTTGGAGTTCTAAATCTACCCATCTTCCCAGAACTCTGCCCCAGGAACCCTTGCAGACTCTCAGATATGAGGTTTTCTGTCCTACCATTTTGCCTGCATTTTCCTGGGTACTCCCTACACACTTGTGAAAACAGGGGTGGGCAAACATTTTTCCTGAGAGCCACCTTATTAGCCCTGCCTGGGAGAGGGACCAGTGAAGATCAGGGGGCCAGTGAAACTCTCCCCCAAAGTTTCAGCAAAGGCATGTGGCAGGTTTTCTTCCAGTCTGCAGCAACATCTCACTGCCATGGGTAGTGCACTGCCCTCAGCTCTCAACCTGTTAGCTTGAGTGCCTAGACAGTCAGTTAAACCTTGTTCCTAACTTCAAATAACAGAGAAAACTTGGTGCTTGAATACCAAACAACATGTATTAGAATGATGAACTGTTCAACACTCACATAATGAGAAGGCATCAAGAGAAGCTACACAAAGAGGAGAGACTGTCACAGCTATGAAAAATGTCTGGAAGCTTAGTAATCTGAAGGAAAACAACTGGAGTTGAGCTAGAAGCTGTGGCATATGAATGGTGAAAAGTAATGCTTCTGCGTAGTTTGAAACAGGAGTCAGGAGGGGCTGCTAGCCTGTAGAGAGGCCAGTTCCACATGAAGGAAATCACAGGAAGCAAACTGTCCCAGGCATTTCTAGCAGCAGGGAACCAATGAAAACAGGCAAGGTAAAGCCAACAAAGGGACAAAGCAAAACAGGAAATATCCAAGAAGGAGCTCCGAATCATTCAAAAGACAACCAATTAGGAGAGAGAGCTCTACAGCAAATAGAGAATGTAAGTTGTGCAATATCAATAAAATGGCATAGAGAGACAGCATACTAAGAAAACATACATACATATTTTCAAATATACTGCAAAGGCAGAATAGGTAGGATAGAAATCTCCCACAGGCTGTATTTTGCCCACTTCTATCCTATAGGCCAGTGGTCCCCAACCCTGTCCTGGGGGCCCACCAGCCAGTCGGTTTTTCAAGATATCCACAATGAATATGCATGAGAGAAAATTTTCATGCACTGCCTCCATAACATGCACTGCCTTTATAACATGCAAATTTTCTCTCATGCATATTCATTGTGGATATCCCGAAAACCCGGCTGGCTGGTGGGCCCCCAGGACATGGTTGGGGACCACTGCTATAGGCTGCTTTTCCTTGTTTCCCTTGTGGGGGGAGTGGTATATATTCCCCCAAAATAGGATTAACAAATTCTCAAAAGACTAAACTAATACAAGGTATAACAAAATATGTGGCACAGATAATACTGGAATAATCAAAGTCATCCTTCAAGAATTTACCTCTAGTTTTACAACTCTGGCTGGGTCCCTTTTACTGTGATATAAGAACAATTCAAAGAGAACTGGTGGATATAAATAGCATTAATAAAAATGCAAAAAAAGTTCATAAAAATGTTATTATTGCAGACATAAATGGAAAACATTGCTATTTTAATTAGAATTGTATTTATCTGTGTGTAGTTGACTTGTTCCTCAAGGACTTCTGCTGCAGGAAGCTACAGGTAAAAGAATGCACACCAGGCATCTGATTGGTTTCTGTACTCCATAAGAAGGTCATGTGACATTCACTTCCAGGGGAGTTTAAGGAATGAGAAGCTGCTCCCTAGGGCCCAATTCAAACTCCCAGCTGCTGGGGCATGGGAGAGGATTTTGCACATTAAAAGAGATCAGAGCACCCAAGCTGATGACCAGCAACTGGTTGTAGGGAGCTCTTCTGTGGCAAGCATATTTATACTTTATGCAACATCTTGTGCTTGTTTGCATTTCATTTTGCACAAAATGTAATTTTGCAAATATGTATTTGGCTTACATGTTATATTTTAATGTGAAATTATCAAAGATTATGATTTCCAAGCCAATGAGAAACTTTAAATAGATCTGGGATTAGAAAACATTAGACCAAAGAACTGGAGCAGGAATAAATGCAAAAAAAAAATGATTGTATTCATTAAAAAACCCATCTGTTTTGTTTGTTGTTAATTTAGGTTGGTTTTTTTTGCACATCTATTCAGCCTGGAATTGATGGAACATCACAGAAAATGGACCTAGGTAGTAGGATAAGAAAGAAAATTGAATCGATGTTAGGCAATATAAAGTAAGGTACTCAAGCTTTCAGATGAGCGGGGAATGTGAAGTCTGTTAAAGAAAAAAAGAGGTTGGGGCCAGCCCAGAAGCCGAGTGGCTGAAAGCCAATGCTGCCTCCCCGGGCTGGGTATGCCGTAGAGCAGTGGTCCCGACCCCATCCTGGGGGCCCACCGGCCAGTTGGGTTTTCAGGATATCCACAATGAATATGCATGAGAGAAAATTTGCATGCACTGCCTCCATAACATGCAAATTTTCTCTCATGCATATTCATTGTGGATATCCTGAAAACCCGACTGGCTGGTGGGCCCCCAGGACAGGGTAGGGGACCACTGCCGCAGAGGCAGCATTCACGGCCTCTGGTGGAAAGGAATCCCAATCATGGTGCAAGGGCCGGACCTGGGACCTTTGACTGCAGAGTTCCAGAAGGAGTTCTGGCACACGGTCCCCTCGAAGCTGGGGGAGTTGGAAGAGGTGGGGGAGGGGGAATTCCAGGTAGTTGCGCATGAAGGCTCACGGCGCCGGTTCCCAGCTCTTGTTAGGGCTGAGCTGGAAGCCCACAGGAGCAAGAAGAAACCACCTGGCAAAAATACATAAAGAAGGCTGAATTGAGCTCAGTTGCTCAGAAAGTTTCAAGCTCAGTTGGTTGGTGCACGATTCCACAGGAGCACACCTCGCCGTACAGATGTAAAAGACTGGATTATTGGTCGGGAACAGGACCCAAACTGCACCACAGCAAGGAACGTATAACGACAAAAGGGGTTTAGTTCCTACTTGGGGACTGCTTGTTCCCAGATAAGCCCATGAGGCCCAAGTGGGGAATTCACATGGATGATTCGCTTGGATGACGTGGGCGCACGTTTGCCGGCCCGCGCCCACGGACGCAGCCATTTTATAACATACTGAACGAATGTGCGCGCATGTTATAAAACAGGCTGTATTTGCACACATGTGCGCACAATTTTAAGTGGGCGCAAATGCCACTTCTACCCTGTGAGTGGGGGGATTTTAAGACACACGCGCCGACGCAATTACCAGTTTTCCCAGTTCATTACCAGTTCGCCCAGACAAGGAATAGGACTTCCAAACCCCTCCTAGTTTAACAGCCTGCCTTTTCTCCTGTTAGCTGATCTGTTTTGTTTTGTTTTTTTCATGACTTACACGTCATCCATAGCGGACGTAAAGTTACGGCAGGGGACCCCAGCGCACGCTTATGTGCGTATTTGTACACTGGTTTCCATGCAAAATCCAGGAACGCTCATGCCCCGCCCATACCACGCCCCTTTTTGAGAAAATATTTTTGTGCTTGTAGCGGGAGATTCGCGCATATGTGGGAGCCTTTTAAAATCCACTTTGGCACGTGCCGGTCCAACTTATGCGCGTGCCAAAGTGGATTTTTGTACACACCGGGCTTTTAAAATCCATCTTCCAGTGTTCTAGGTTTTCTTTTTTTTTTTTGCTGATGTAATGTCATTTTATGTTATTTTGTTTTGTGTTTATGGTTTTTAAATTGCCTGTTGATTGGATTTGTTTTATTACCTGTACTGCAGCCTGCTTCGAGCATCAATGGTGGTAAGGCATGAAATAAAAATAATTGCATTATTATTATAAACAGCCCTACCCTGCCTACACAAAACAAATTAAAGTTTTACAGTTAAAAGAAATGTTTCATACTTTTTCCCACCAGCAAAAAAATGTGTCTTGCTGAGCTCCTGGCCCTCCAGAGAGAAAGAGAGAGCCTACCAGCAAAGGAAGGCAGCCTACTTTAGTAGTCGTTTTCTGCAGCAAAGAGATCCCTGCAAACAGAGCTTTTCCTCCTTTCCTGTCAATTTGGGAGGCTAAGCAGGGCCTGTACCTGCTTGGCCAAGGTAATATGGTGCCAGGCTCACCAGGCAGCTGGCACTGGGGTTAAAGGAAGCAAATTGGGGGAGGGGAGAGAATGAGAGGGAGCGAGAAAAGGAAGGGAGCAGTGCTTCATATGATCTGGGGAGGAGGAGGGGGAGGACAAGGGGGGGTGCGGATGGGGTTCAGGGGACAGTTTATTGGTCCCCTGCCTCCACTTGAATTCAAACATAGACCACCCATTGGCCGGAAAAGGGGGAGGGGGGGTTGTTTGTAAACAGGCAAACGCCTGTAGGGGGTGTATATGCAGCAACGGCGTGAATCTTCATTCGCGCCATGTTTTCTGCTGTGGTGGCTGCTTCCCTCCCGCCCGCCCTTATGTTTGTTGATTGTAAATTGGTTTGTTTTAGTCGCAGCGGGGGCGGGTTGCCCCAGCCTTTGAGGAAAATGTTATTGTTTCTACGAGTTGACCTGGGCAAGTTATAATTTATGCGGGCAGCTGGGTGCAGTTGTCGGCAACGGGACTGCTTGCTGGGAGGTGGTGGGGATCACACTGGCTTGGGCTCCTGGCTGGGAGGTGGCAGTGGCCGGGATAATGAGTTCAATGAACGGAGGAACTGGATGGCCGGTTGACCAGTAGTGATCATCTTGCTGGAAGGTGGCGGATGGTCGGTTGAGTTCCTGGATTGGATACTGAGGGCTCGGGCATCTATGTTGTACAATAAAGCTGCGGCCTTTTGGATTCCAATACTGTGTTGTGTATTTTCTGAAGAAAAGTGGGGGAGGGGGGATGTTGTTATTGTAAAAGGGCAAGGCGGAAGGAGTGTAAGTCCTGGCTGCCCATATTATAATGTATGGAGGTCTCGCTTCTGCCACCACAAAAAAAAAAAAGAAAAAAAGATTGTAGTCAAATGCGTTCTGTTTCTTGTTGACCATTTCATAACAAAACTTTCAATCACAAAATATTCTAGTCAAGATATTAAATGGTTTGGGTGTGTATTAAGCAGTTTGGGCGTGGAAATACACTAACGAGCATTGACCATCCTTAGTCACAACTGCTTCCTAAGGGGTGACCTGGAAGAGGCTTTTGCAACCATCAGGCAATAAGGAGCAATTATTTCAGTTTTGTTTTTTACAGCTAAGAATCAGAGCATAAGAAGTTGCCATTCTGGGTCAGACCTAGGGTCCATCAAGCCCAAAATCCTGTTTCTAACAGTGGCCAATCCAGGTTACAAATACCTGGCAAGTACCCAAACATTAAATAGATCTCATGCTACTAATGCCAGTAATAAGCAATGGCTGTTCCCTAAGTCTGTTTGACTAATAGCAGTTTATAGACTTCTCCTTCAGGAAATTATCCAAACCTTTTTAAAACCCAGATAAGCCATCAGCCTTAACCACATCCTCTGGCTACAAATTCCAGACTTTAATTATGCATTGAGTGAAAAAGAATTTTCTTTGATTTGTTTTAAATGTGCTACTTGCTAAGTTCATGAAGTGCCCCGTGGTCTTTGTACTATCTGACAGAGTAAACAACCGAATCACATTTACCCTTTCCAGTGCTCTCATGATTTTGTAGACCTCCAATATATCCCCCCTCAGCCATCTCTTCTCCAAACTGAACAGCCCTAACTTCTTTAGCCTTTTCTCATAGGGGAGCCATTCCATCCCCTTTATAATCTTGGTTGCCCTTCTCTGTAAAATTGATATATCCATTAATCAGAATGAATATATCCATTAATTAGAATTAGTGATCAAATGCAATGGGGACTTTAGTTAAATAGTTACAGAAGCCAAAAATGGACTCTCCTCCACCATCAAAGAGATGATGCAGCAATAGATTATGTACCTGTTCTCTAAACTACTTATTTTTGTGATGCTCACGCTGCTGGACTCTACCACCTTGGACCCGTTCACCCACATAACTCAAGTCTCCCTCATTTTCATATTTTACAGTGGGATCCTTAGGGGAGGAATAATCCCTTGCCTAGTGTGCTGACATGAATAAGTCACTTGAGATACAGTCCAGACCAAAATATTGGGCTATGAAAAGTATTGATTTTAATTATGTGTATGTATTGAATTGACATATTTGTCAAAATTTAGGATCTGCATATGTGTAAAGAGCTCTGCATGAGCCAAGATTTGCATGAGTGTATTATATTATTATGCCCAACCACAAGCCTGCTTCCTGCGCATCTTCTCTCACCCCCTTTGCTGGTGCTATTCATGCCTCTCCTCCCTGCATTACAGCACAACGGGCTGTTCTCTTTGAGCAATTAGGTGTAGGCAATAGCTTTCTGCTCTCATGCCTTTGCCGCAGTCACACAATGCCAGCACAATGGTGGAGGTTTGGACAGGTAAAGTCAAGCAGGAGAAACCGGCGGCAGGAGACAAAGAGGAGCGGCTGAAGGAAAGGGAGAGGAGATGCAGTGGAGGGGATGGGGGAAATGGAGAGAATGGAAAGGAGAAGACGAGTGGAGAGAGTAAAGGGCAAGAGTCTGAAGTGAATGTAGAGGCAAGACAAAAAGAGGAGAAGCAGTGGGCGAAAGAATAAAGCATGAAAAGTGAAAAAGAAAGAAAAGAGGGAGAAAAAACTGAAACAGAAAAGCTGAACACATACAAAACTAGAAAAACTCTTTCACTCTTTTAATCTCTGAAGATTTTCAACAGCCTTGAGGGAAGCATCATCGAGATCAGTTTAGTTGTACAACAACAACAGCAAAAAAAATATTAATAGAATTAAAAGACCTACAGACAAAACAAATTAAATGGAACATGCTATACTTAGGTCTCAAATAAACTGAAATTAGTAGGTGTGCTGGACAAGGATCAATATTTGCTGATTAACTTTTTAAAAAACTGCTTAACTATTCAAGTGCAAAAACACATATTGAATGTGGTGCTCTCATCTTGCTTTTTGTGCCTGTCACAGAGGATCAGCCAAGTCACTGAATGACTGGTGATGCAGAGACACCAAGCACAACATGGCTGCCAATGATTAATGACACAGAGACCTTTGGAGACCACCCTAACCTGGCTGCTTCAGCTGTGTCACTGCACCATGTGACTGCGCTATGCTTCAGAACACATGACTCTAAGAGCCATTGGGTGGAGGAGCAGAATTGTTCACCTCAGCCTGGGTGTTTTGGTGGGAAGTCAGTTAGAAAGAGAGAGAGAGAGAGAGAGAAAAGCAGACAGACCAGCTCTGCCTGTGCCAAAAGAGATCAGCTACTTTCTGCTAGAGGGATGCATTCATTTAATTCATTTTTGCTTTTTTGTGTATCTCTTTTGCTCATCCTAATTGAAGCAGCATTGTGCTTCAATATTGTCTGTCAACTTCAGAAAGTCAAAATAAACTTTACAAGGTTGTAAACTCCTGTGAGTTAAGGAACTTTAAGTACTGTAGTGCACATATATGGAGAGTTGCTCAGACACCCACACACACACACATATACATGCTCAGACACCCTTGCCCCCCCACACACACAAACACATACATGCTCAAACACCCACATACACTCCAATTATGCTCAGACACACACACATGCTCAGACACCCACATACACTCCACTTCTGCTCAGACACACCCCCCACACACACACACATACATGCTCAGACACCCACATGCACTCCACTTCTGCTCAGACACCCCCACACACACACACACATACATGCTCAGACACACACACACTCCACTTCTGCTCAGACATCCCCCACACACACACACACATACATGCTCAGACACCCACATGCACTCCACTTCTGCTCAGTCACACACACACACATATACATGCTCAGACACTCCTCCCCCCACACACACACATACATGCTCAGACAGCCACACACACTCCACTTCTGCACAGACACCTACACACACTCCAATTATAATCAGACACACACACATACATGCTCAGACACCTACACACACTCCACTTCATCTCAGACACCAACCCACACACACACACACACACACACATACATGCTCAGACACCCACATGCACTCCACTTCTGCTCAGACACACACACACATACATGCTCAGACACACACACACACTCAACTTCTGCTCAGACACTCACACACACACACATACATGCTCAGACACCCACATGCACTCCACTTCTGCTCAGACACTCACACACACATACACACACATACATGCTCAGACACCCACACACACTCCACTTCTGCTCAGACACCTCCTCCACACACACACACACATGCTCAGACACCCACACCCACTCCACTTCTGCTCAGACACCCACACATACATGTTCAGACACACACAAGCTTAGACACACACACAGGTTTCCTCCTGTTCATACATACACCAAGGCCTCTCCCAGAAGCCCTGACCCTCTCCTTCTTCGGCGGGGCAGGTTGGGAGCTGCCTGGTGGCTTGTTTTTCCCTTCTGGCTGCCTAGCACGTGGTTTGCAGCTCATCCTGACTTTGCAGCTCTGCAACTCTTTGCCGCGCAGCAGGTTGAGAACTGCCGCATGGCCCTATGACTCCTCCTCTTTTTTGCCACACGGCAGGGTGAAACCACCACGTGTCCCAAGGGCTTCTCTTGTTCACTGCACAGCACTACGGCTCCTTCTCTGCTTCGCCGCATGGCACTGGAAATCTCTCATCTTTGTCGCGTAGCAGGTTGTGAACTACCGCGCGGTCCTAGGGCTCTTCTTCACCGCACGGCGCTACGGCTCCTCCTCTTCTCACCACGCAGCCCTCCACCTCATCTTTGCTGCGTGGCGGGTTGCTAACTGCCATGCGGCCCTGCAACTCCTTCCTTTTCACCGCTGCGGCCTGCAGCTCCTCCTCTTCTTTACGGCTGCGGCGGCTCCAGCAGCTGACTCAACTTGGTTGCAGCCCCGAGGCTGCTGCCCATCCAGGCTGCCACCCTGTGCAAGCACGGCCCTGGTAATATGCCCTTGAGGGAAATAGTGAGCTCACTGATAATTTAAAGGTATTTCAGGCCTTGGTACAAGTAAATACCAGGATATACAGGGTGGCCCATGGAAAAGTAGCCCGCCTCCAATACCAGTGCATTGGAGGCAGGCTACTTTTCCATGGGCCACCCTGTACAATATCCATGGTTATATTATTCTAAGTGCAGAATGTAACTCTAGAATTGTGTGGACTGATTATGGATGTTAACCTTTTATTGCACAGCTCCTAATGCAGTCCTGGTTCCTGCAATGATGAAAGCAGCCTTGCTTTATCTGTTGGTTCACAGGGACAGGTCCCCTCAGAAGTCTATTCTCAGAGAGGGAATCCATCAACACGCAGGCCATTCCCTGGGTGGAGCTACATGAATAAAAACAGAATTCAAGAAAGAGAATCCCTAGTTATGAAAAAGTGAAGAGAAAGTCAAATAGCAAGCACATAATTGCACCAAGATTGAAACTGAGCATCCTAGGTGGTACTCATGGTCCTTATCTGCCACCATAGTCTATGTTTCTGTATTTCTATTGTACTTCACACGAACACTTCCCTACATCGTTTATCACCTTCACTGAGTTTTATAGAATAGCAAAAAGTAAAAAAAAAATGTTTTAGGCAATAACATGTTCAAGAAATGGACTTGAATAAGTCAGTTGATTTCTGAATTTGATTTCTGCTTTCCCCCTATTTATAGGTCCCAAAACATGAGACAGCATGCTCGACAATGCAAGACTGTCAGTGCCAGTGTAAGGCTCAAGCACTTCAACCGCTCAAGCCCCGCAAGCCCATTAAGGCAGAAGACTCAAACATATGTCCCCTGCTCTGCAGCACATCACTCTGTGGCCTAAGCCCCAAGGTCAGGCCCTCTGGATCTACATTTGTTGTTAATTTCCACTCCCAGGTTGGAAGTCCGAGATAAAGAACCTATTACTGTCCCACTTCTGTTTTCTTCTCATTGCATTGATTGCTTTTAAGCTCTTCAGGGCTTCCCTTATTAGTGAGTGGAGCATCATCCTGCATTACCAATTAAGACATTGTTCAATGACAGCATCAAAGTAATGAGATGTTTTATTGCTGTTGACATAGTGACACCAGACATCCATTGAAAATGTGGCTCATTGACTTGGGAAACAACCCCAAGTAAAAGGAAACAACTAAAATACATGAATACTAATGATCACTATTGCTGAGACAATTCGGCAGCTCCATTAGATACAAGTAGTTTCGACCAGAATAGAATACGGGATCTTTCAGCCTAAAGAACAACTTAGTAATTACGCTGAAGGGAACTGTGTGCTGCGCGGCCATCCAAGAGAAGAGTGCCAGCCTGAAGGTCAGCCAGTGCCGTTAGGAAAAATGGGACCTAGCAGGGCAAGAGCAACTTGGAATCGCTTCTACCCCATCTCAGTTTCTTGTGAACCCGGGATGGGGGGAGATAGGTCCAGGGAGGCAGGGAAAGTGGAAGGCCCGGGGTGGGGTACATTTTTATTTCATTGGTGCTGAGGGGAGGGCCTTGGGCAGCAGAGGGAGAACAAAGGGGAAAGCCGACAGTCGCTTAGCAGCGCATGGTTCGGAGAGAGGTATCTTCAAAGGATACTAATGATGCATTAGAATTAGGGCATCCCGACAGTGAGGTTCCAATTATAAGAAAAGTAGTCCAAGTGCCTGTAACTAAAAACTTACCTGACCAAAAAATTCTAACTTATCCCTATCAATTAAAAAGCAGAATGAAAATACAAACAAAAAACAAACTTTGAAATGTTTGTATGCTAATGCCAGAAGTCTAAGAAGTAAGATGGGAGAACTAGAATGTATAGCAGTGAATGATGACGTAGACTTAATTGGCATCTCAGAGACATGGTGGAAAGAGGATAACTAATGGGACAGTGCTATACCGGGGTACAAATTATATCACAATGACAGAGAGGAGCACCCGGGAGGAGGTGTGGTGCTTTATGTCCGGGATGGCATAGAGTCCAACAGGATAAACATCCTGCACGAGACTAAATACAAAATTGAATCTTTATGGGTAGAAATCCCTTGTGTGTAGGGGAAGACTATAGTGATAGGGGTATACTACCATCCACCTGCTCAAGATGGTGAGACGGACAGTGAAATGCTAAGAGAAATTAGGGAAGCTAACCAAATTGGTAGTGTAGTAATAATGGGAGACTTCAATTACCCCAATATTGACTGGGTAAATGTATCAATGGGACACGCTAGAGAGATAAAGTTCCTGGATGGAATAAATGATAGCTTTATGGAGCAATTGGTTCAGGAGCCGACGAAAGAGAGAGCAATTTTAGATTTAATTCTCAGTGGAGCACAGGGATTGGTGAGAGAGGTAACGGTGGTGGGGCCGCTTGGCAAAAGTGATCATAATATGATCAAATTTGATTTAATGACTGGAAGAGGATCAGTGTGCAAATCCAAGGCTCTCGTGCTAAACTTTCAAAAGGGAAACTTTGATAAAATGAGAAAAATTGTTAGAAAAAAACTGAAAGGAGCAGCTACAAAAGTAAAAAATGTCCAAGAGGCGTGGTCATTGTTAAAAAATACCATTCTAGAAGCACAGTCTAGATGTATTCCACATATTAAGAAAGGTGGAAAGAAGGCAACACGATTACCGGCATGGTTAAAAGGGGAGGTGAAAGAAGTTATTTTAGCCAAAAGATCTTCATTCAAAAATTGGAAGAAGGAGCCAACAGAAGAAAATAGGATAAAGCATAACGTTGGCAAGTTAAATGTAAGACATTGATAAGACAGGCTAAGAGAGAATTTGAAAAGAAGTTGGCTGTAGAGGCAAAAACTCACAGTAAAAACTTTTTAAAATATATCCGAAGCAGAAAGCCTGTGAGGGAGTCAGTTGGACCGTTAGATGATCGAGGGATTAAAGGGGCACTTAGAGAAGATAAGGCCATCGCAGAAAGATTAAATGATTTCTTTGCTTTGGTGTTTACTGAAGAGGATCTTGGGGAGGTACCCGTAATGGAGAAGGTTTTCATGGGTAATGATTCAGATGGACTGAATCAAATCACGGTGAACCTAGAAGATGTGGTGTGCCTGATTGACAAACTGAAGAGTAGTAAATCACCTGGACCGGATGGTATACACCCCAGAGTTCTGAAGGAACTAGAAAATGAAATTTCAGACCTGTTAGTAAAAATTTGTAACCTATCATTAAAATCATCCATTGTACCTGAAGACTGGAGGATAGCAAATGTAACCCCAATATTTAAAAAGGGCTCCAGGGGCGATCCGGGAAACTACAGACCGGTTAGCCTGACTTCAGTGCCAGGAAAAATAGTGGAAAGTGTTCTATTTATTTATTTATAGAGTTTTTTATACTGTTATTTGGGAAGCCATCATAACGGTTTACAAAGTGAATACATTTTTAACAAAGAGGTTTTGAGATATCATAACATGTTGTAATTACAATAATAAACATAACCAAGTAAGTCTCTGAAGATATAAGGTTGAATGTGGAGGGAGGATATTTCGGATGAGAATTAAGGTTAAGAGTTCATTTGAGATTAAAATAAAAATAAACATCAAAATCACAGAACATATAGAAAAACATGGTTTAATGGAACAAAGTCAGCATGGCTTTACCCAGGGCTAGTATTGCCTCACAAATCTGCTTCACTTTTTTGAAGGAGTTAATAAACATGTGGATAAAGGTGAACCGGTAGATGTAGTATACTTGGATTTTCAGAATGTGTTTGACAAAGTTCCTCATGAGAGGCTTCTAGGAAAAGTAAAAAGTCATGGGATAGGTGGTGATGTCCTTTCGTGGTTTGCAAACTGGCTAAAAGACAGGAAACAGAGGGTAGGATTATATGGACAATTTTCTCAGTGGAAGGGAGTAGACAGTGGAGTGCCTCAGGGATCTGTATTGGGACCCTTACTTTTTAATATATTTATAAATGATCTGGAAAGAAATACGACGAGTGAGATAATCAAATTTGCAGATGACACAAAATTGTTCAGAGTAGTTAAATCACAAGCAGATTGTGATAAATTGCAGGAAGACCTTGTGAGACTGGAAAATTGGGCATCCAAATGGCAGATGAAATTTAATGTGGATAAGTGCAAGGTGATGCATATAGGGAAAAATAACCCATGCTATAATTACACAATGTTGGGTTCCATATTAGGTGCTACAACCCAAGAAAGAGATCTAAGCGTCATAGTGGATAACACATTGAGATCGTCGGTTCAGTGTGCTGCAGCAGTCAAAAAAGCAAACAGAACGTTGGGAATTATTAGAAAGGGAATGGTGAATAAAATGGAAAATGTCATAATGCCTCTGTATCGCTCCATGGTGAGACTGCACCTTGAATACTGTGTACAATTCTGGTCGCCACATCTCAAAAAAGATATAAATGCGATGGAGAAGGTACAGAGAAGGGCGACCAAAATGATAAGGGGAATGGAACAGCTCCCCTATGAGGAAAGACTAAAGAGGTTAGGACTTTTCAGCTTGGAGAAGAGACGGCTGAGGGGGGATATGATAGAGATGTTTAAAATTATGAGAGGTCTAGAACGGGTAGATGTGAATCGGTTATTTACTCTTTCGCATAATAGAAAGGCTAGGGGGCATTCCATGAAATTAGCATGGGGCATATTTAAAACTAATCGGAGAAAGTTCTTTTTTACTCAACGCACAATTAAACTCTGGAATTTGTTGCCAGAGGATGTGGTTAGTGCAGTTAGTATAGCTGTGTTTAAAAAAGGATTGGATAAGTTCTTGGAGGAGAAGTCCATTACCTGCTATTAAGTTCACTTAGAGAATAGCCACTGCCATTAGCAACGGTAACATGGAATAGATTAAGTTTTTGGGTACTTGCCAAGTTCTTATGGCCTGCATTGGCCATTGTTGGAAACAGGATGCTGGGCTTGATGGACCCTTGGTCTGACCAGTATGGCATGTTCTTATGTTCTTATGAATCCAAGCCCTCTTTGTTTCCTTTTGTTTTTCTTTCTGGGTTTTTTTTTTTTGTTTGTTTGTTTGTTTGTTTGTTTTTTACCTTGATGTTTCTTTTGTTTCACATAAACAAAACAAAATGAAGTAAACTTCAAACCAAGTGAAAAACAAATTTTAAAAAATCAAAACAAAATGATACTGTTTTCTGTGCTCATCCCTGGCAAAAATAAAAATCCATCAAATAAAATGAAAACAGAAAGAACACTATAATGATCAATTGGATATTTTTCCAAAGCAACACGCATAATTTTAGTCTCTGAGTTACAGTGTTTAATAATATAATAAATATGTATTATATCAGGAGCAGAATATCTCTTATGGAAAGAGAGAAATATTATTGTTAGATAACGCCTTCACTATGGCACCTTGCAGTAATGGGCAGCATCATGCAAATGTGGTGGAGAGGTATATGATAAGTTAAATGAACAAGCTGGAACTGGTGCTGTAGTTCAGGAGTGGCCAACCTTTCAAGTACCCAGAACCAAGATATCCGAATGCACATTACCAAAGCGACTCACGTTATCAAAAGATAAGAGGTGTGGGGGAGGGGGAGCGGAGTACTCCCTTCCTTCTCCCATCCTAAAATAGATAAGGCGAGGGGGACAGATGGGATACATCTGAAGGTACTAAGGGAACTTAAAGATGTCCTGGCAGCTCCGCTGGCTGACCTTTTCAATGCTTCCTTAGAGTCTTGAGTAGCTCCAGAGGACTGGAAAAAGGCGGACGTGATTCCTATTCATAGTAATGGAAGTAAGGAGGAGGCTGGGAACTACAGGCCAGTTGGTCTGACCTCTGTAGTGAGCAAACTAATGGAATCCCTGCTAAAACAGAAGATTGTGCAATTTTTGTAAACCAGTGGATTGCAAGATCCCAGGCAGCGTGGTTTTACCAGAGGTAAAACTTGACAGATGAACCTGATCAATTCCTTTGATTGGTGACCAGAGATTTGGATCAAGGGAGAGCGCTAGACGTAGTGTACTTGGATTTCATCAAGGCCTTTGACACGATTCCACACAGAAGACTTATAAATAAATTGTGTACTCTTGGTATGGATCCTAGAGTGACTGAATGGGTTAGAAATTGACTGAGAGGGAGGTGACAAAGGGTAGTGGTAAATGGAGTTTTCTCTGAGGAAGGGGTTGTGCCTCAGGGATCAGTCCTTGGACCGGTTTTTTTCAACATTTTTGTGAGCGACATAATTGAAGGACTGACAGGAAATATTTGTCTTTTTGCCAATGGTACCAAAATCTGCAACAGGATGGACGGCCAGGAAGGAGTGGAAAACATGAGCTCAAGGAATAGTCTAAGGCCTGATAGCTAAGATTTAATGCTAAAAAATGCAGAGTAATACCTTTAGGGTGCAAAACCCCAAGGGAAAGGTATAGTATTGGAGGTGAAATTCTTCTAAGCACAAAGGCAGAGCGGGATCTGGGGGTAATTGTATCTGAGGATCTTAAGGTGGCCAAACATGTGATTAAAGCTACAGTAAAAGCCAGAAAGATGCTTGGCTGCATAGGGAGAGGAAAGGTCAGCAGAAAAAAGGAGGTGATATTGCCCCTGTATAAGACCTGGTGAGACCTCACTTGGAATACTGTGTACAATTCTAGAGACTGCACCTTCAAAAGGATATAAACAGGATGGAGCCAGTCCAGAAGGTGGCTACTAAAATGGCCAGTGGTCTTCGATCTATAGCATATGAGGATAGACTTAAAGATCTAAACATGTATACCCTAGAGTAGGGATGTGAATCGTTTTAGGACGATTAAAATTATCGTCCAATAATTTTAATATCGTCTTAAACCGTTATGGAACACAATACAATACAGATTCTAACGATTTATTGTTATAAATCGTTAGAATCGTGAGCCAGCACACTAAAACCCCCTAAAACCCACCCCCGACCCTTTAAATTAAATCCCCCACCCTCCCGAACCCCCCCCCCCAATAACTTAAATAACCTGCGGGTCCAGCGGCGGTCCGGAACGGCAGCGGTCCAGAACGGGCTCCTGCTCCTGAATCTTGTTGTCTTCAGCCGGCGCCACTTTCCAAAATGGCGCCGAAAAATGGCGGCGGCCATAGACGAAAAAGATTGGACGGCAGGAGGTCCTTCCGGACCCCCGCTGGACTTTTGGCAAGTCTCGTGGGGGTCAGGAGGCCCCCCACAAGCTGGCCAAAAGTTCCTGGAGGTCCAGCGGGGGTCAGGGAGCGATTTCCCGCCGCGAATCGTTTTCGTATGGAAAATGGCGCCGGCAGGAGATCGACTGCAGGAGGTCGTTCAGCGAGGGTTCCGGCGCCTCGCTGAACGACCTCCTGCAGTCGATCTCCTGCCGGCGCCATTTTCCGTACGGAAAATGGCGCCGGCCATACACGTATGGCCGGCGCCATTTTCCGTACGAAAACGATTCGCGGCGGGAAATCGCTCCCTGACCCCCGCTGGACCTCCAGGAACTTTTGGCCAGCTTGTGGGGGGCCTCCTGACCCCCACGAGACTTGCCAAAAGTCCAGCGGGGGTCCGGAAGGACCTCCTGCCGTCCAATCTTTTTCGTCTATGGCCGCCGCCATTTTTCGGCGCCATTTTGGAAAATGGCGCCGGCTGAAGACGACAAGATTCAGGAGCAGGAGCCCGTTCCGGACCGCTGCCGTTCCGGACCGCCGCTGGACCCGCAGGTTATTTAAGTTATTTGGGGGGGGGTTCGGGAGGGTGGGGGATTTAATTTAAAGGGTCGGGGTGGGTTTTAGGGGGTTTTAATGTGCCGGTTTTTCGATTTTTCGATTTTTCGATTTTTAACGATTTTTAACGATTTTTCACGATATTTTACCCCCCCAAACGGCAACAATACGATTCCCTCCCCCTCCCAGCCGAAATCGATCGTTAAGACGATCGAGGACACGATTCACATCCCTACCCTAGAGGAAAGGCAAGATAGGGGAGATATGATAGAGATACTCAAATATCTCAAAGATTTCCATGTACAGGAGGTGAGCCTTTTCTCAGTGGAAAGGCTCTAGAATGAGGAGTCATGTGATCAGGGTGAAAGGGATAGATTCAGAAGTAATCTTTCGAAATATTTCTTTACAGACAGTGTGGTGGATGCATGGAACAGCCTCTCAATGGTGCTGATGGAGACAAAAACAGCATCTTAACTCAAGAAAGCAAGGGATAAATACAGGGGATCTCTAAGGAAGTGATGGGAATTATAGTGCTAGATTGGTTGGATGGATGAGCAGACTGGATAGGCCATATGGACTTTTTCTGCTGTCGTGTTTCTATATTTCTAATCCACCCACCCTGTCCCCACCAGTCTATCTTCTCTGTCAATCCCATTTTGTCCCCCAGTCTTTCAATCCTCCCACCAGTCTCTTCCTCAATTTCCCCCACCCTGTTCCCACCAATCAGTCTCTCTCAATCCCTCCACCCTGTCCTCTCAAGTGTTTCAATCCTCCCACACTGTCCCCACCAGTCTCTCTCAATTCTCCCACACTGTCCCCACCAGTCTCTCTCAATCCTCCCACCCTGTCCCCACCAGTCTCTCTGAAATCTCCCACCCTGTCCCCACCAGTCTCTCTCAATCCTCCCACCCTGTCCCCACCAGTCTCTCTGAAATCTCCCACACTGTCCCCACCAGTCTCTCTCAATTCTCCCACACTGTCCCCACCAGTCTCTCTCAATCCTCCCACCCTGTCCCCACCAGTCTCTCTCTTAGTTCCCTCACCCTGTCCCCACCAGCATCTCTCTCTGTCTTCCCACCCTGTTCCCTCCTGCCTCTGACCAGCATCTCCCTCTTTATCTCCACCATACTCTGCCCATTGTTTGTCTTTCTCTCTCACTCTTATCCCCTTCAGTATATCTTAATTCCCCACCCTGTCCCCACCAGTCTCTCTCAATCCTCCCACCCTGTCCCCACCAGTCTCTCTGAAATCTCCCACACTGTCCCCACCAGTCTCTCTCAATCCTCCCACCCTGTCCCCACCAGTCTCTCTGAAATCTCCCACACTGTCCCCACCAGTCTCTCTCAATCCTCCCACCCTGTCCCCACCAGTCTCTCTGAAATCTCCCACACTGTCCCCACCAGTCTCTCTCAATCCTCCCACCCTGTCCCCACCAGTCTCTCTGAAATCTCCCACCCTGTCCCCACCAGTCTCTCTCAATCCTCCCACCCTGTCCCCACCAGTCTCTCTGAAATCTCCCACACTGTCCCCACAAGTCTCTCTCAATCCTCCCACCCTGTCCCCACCAGTCTCTCTGAAATCTCCCACACTGTCCCCACCAGTCTCTCTCAATCCTCCCACCCTGTCCCCACCAGTCTCTCTGAAATCTCCCACCCTGTCCCCACCAGTCTCTCTCAATCCTCCCACCCTGTCCCCACCAGTCTCTCTCAATTCTCCCACACTGTCCCCACCAGTCTCTCTCAATCCTCCCACCCTGTCCCCACCAGTCTCTCTCTTAGTTCCCTCACCCTGTCCCCACCAGCATCTCTCTCTGTCTTCCCACCCTGTTCCCTCCTGCCTCTGACCAGCATCTCCCTCTTTATCTCCACCATACTCTGCCCATTGTTTGTCTTTCTCTCTCACTCTTATCCCCTTCAGTATATCTTAATTCCCCACCCTGTTCCTGTCAGTGTCTATCTTGGCAGTCCCAGCTTAACATTCTCTAAACTCCTCTAGAACAATGATGGGGGCTCTGCAGCTCCAACATTAACACTTCCCTTCACACCACCTCTGTTCCTCTGTCCCTCTCCTTACTATATCTCTTCTGCCCCCACCCCTTCTTGCTCTCTCTCTCTCTGACAGCCTCCCCTCCAGTGCCCTCTCTGGTTCTCTTGCAAACACCCTCCACCATTACCCTTTCTGGCTCTCACACCCACCCCATCTCCCCTAACATTCATCCCTTCATACTTGTGCCAGAAGCATTCTCTCCCTCTTTGCCTGCCCCCACTCCCACCATGTGTCTCTCTCACATCTTTCCCCCTCCAATCAACAATTCTGAATCTGTTACCTTCCCTCTGTTGTTTCCCCCACAACTCTTGCAGCATTAATAATAATTAATCCCTTTTCATGCTATGGCGTCAGAAGCATTCACCCCTTCTTGCACTGCATCTTCTTCAAGCATTCACACCCCTCACCTTCTCAACATTCGCTTCATGCTCTGCTCCAAGTATTCAGCAATTTCATTAACCTACTTCTCCCCTCACTCCCTTTCAGCATTCACTCCCTTTCTCTCACCACAAATAATTCTGGCCTGACTGGAGCTCTGGGTGACTCCCTCCTCCCCGTTGCTGTCAGCTGAATCCCAGTGAGCTCTTGGGCCTGGGGCTGTACATTCTGGCCCCTCCCCTCCAAACTGCAGACCAGAGAAGCTCCCTCTACTCCAGGCAACAGGTGGGGTGGGGGTTGGGCAGGATGGTGAGGGATAGAGCAAGGAACTGATTGTCTCTTCTTTGCAGACCTGTCAGTTCTAACCTCACCCCATCCCCTCCCCGCCCCTCCCCTCTTGTCCTGTTTTGCTGCTGATTGCAGATGGGGAGGAGCAGATCTGGGATGAGCAGACAAAATCCTCTGATCCTTGCTTTAGCCCCCTCCCCCATTTCTGTCTCCACAGCAATCAGCAGCACTGCGAGGTCGGGAGGGGGGTTGGAGCAGAACGACTCTTTGCTCTGTTCTACTGTGTGTCCTTCCTGTTCTAGCCCCTCCCCTCCTGCTCTCTGCAGTGCTACCCAGTTGCCATGTGGCCAGGAGGGCAAGAGCCACATTTTGCACATGAACGAGCCACATGTGGCTCCTGAGTCACAGGTTGACCTCCCCTGCTTTAGTTGTAGGTGGATTACAAAGGCTTTTACTTTATATCAAAAGGTACAGAGGGATACAGTATTGTGGATGTCTGAGGGAAGCCTATTCTGTAGGGTTGGATTAAAGGTAGAGAAAGTACAGACTTAAGAAGTAGCATGTTTGGCGCAGGGGACCACTGGGAGAGAAAGTATCAGTGAGATCAGCAAAGAAGAAGATGAGAGAAAGGAACAAGGTCTTAAATGTATTTGTAGGTGAAATGTTAAAACTTTGAACATTGTCTTGTAATTAAAGGCGAGCCAGTACAGAAAGAATAATGTGGGAAATTCAAGAATAGTCGAGTAGAAGAGTTTTGAAATAGCTGGCAAGGACAAAGCAAGGCATTAGGGAGACCAGGGGGAGGCCTGTTGCAGTGATCTAGCTGGGAGAGAAGAATAGCATAATGTAAGAGATAGTTAACATCACATTTTGTTTAAAACCATTTTTCTTAGTGATGGGTAAACATTTATCCTGCTGATTAGTCTTCTGGCAATTAGCAAAACACATGATCCAGTCAACCTGAAAATAGTCAAACTTCTCCCCTCTTGAATACATGACATGCAAAACACTTCACGGTGCCAGTGGCACCCTGTCTGAATCAGAGGAACATGCATGTTCACAATCTATAGCAACTTAAAATGGGTAAAAGGCTGTGATTATTAATAAAAAAATATATATGTACTGAGAATTAAATCAGTCAACAATCATCTAAAATACAGAGCAAGTAGATGGTTAACAACCTCTCCTCGTGTGCAACATTTGGAAGTACACGGTGTCAACGGATTTCTGTCTTCACAACCCAGAGTCAGCAGCACAGTTATCTGGCCCAGAGATGAAGGTCAGAGCTTCACATCATTCAATGCGTAGTTGTGGAGCTATTTTCACTGGGAGAGACAAAGTCGCCGGCATTTTCTACCCAATTTTCAAAGAGAAAGTACGAGCGGATATTTGTACCTGCTTGTTGTGCATGTAGATTTGAAATGCAATCTACTTGTATTATTTTGCTCCCCTTACCCAAATGCTCCGCCCCCCCCCCTCCCCCACCACCCCCCTGGGAAGGCCTCCTCTAAACGCAGGGATAAGTGCACGCGGTTTAGAACACTGCATGTACCTTTAGCCATATTGAGGCAGGCCAATCTTTAGATAGCCAATTTACTAACGTAACTGGCTATTTACCTGTGCAAATGGTTTTGAAAATTTCCCTCTCTCAGGCCATGATTCTTATGGCAGGTATCACAAGTGGTTAATGAATATTACGCAGCTATTTATACTATATATTGTAGGGGGGGGTGAGGTTTACAGGCTATTGTATAATAGTATGCATCAGGTTGTTTTATATATAGTTCAACCCTTCCAATATGTTGAAGGCTTGTCTCATGTACTATTACCTGGATTATTTGGAGCTTATTTTCATCCTATATAATTCATTTTGGATACATTTTCATTTCAAAGATACTTTTGATGGAGAATCATATCAAGAAAAGAAATCACTGTGAAAAATAACAGGCTTATAATTATAGCATGTCTGCAACAGATGACACAATTGCTGCCACCAGTATTTGAAAGCCCATTAAATAAAACAGTAAGTCGTATTGTATTTTCTTTCATAGTAAAATAAATGTGGCTTTTTCAACTGTGTTATATATTGTATCTGTGGCCAGAAATTTTCTCAACTTATCTTTGCTGATACATCATATTAATTTGTTAGGCTAATGGTGCTCTGCCCATGGGAAGATACATTAAGTTTCTCTACCAATCATTTGAATGAGATTTTTAAATCAGATTCTTTGTTTAATAATTTATATTATAAGAATAGCTCCGGTCAAAGGACCAAAATTAATCATTTGAACAAAAGAAGGATATGGACTGAATTGCATTATATAATATTGAATGTTGTGGACAAAAATGTATACCAAAGGGGGTTATGGGTTCTGAAAGAACCCACATTATTTCCTGATGTCCAGTTTATTTCTAAACAGAGTTTGATATTAAATAAGTGTTCATTGGATTTCATGACATTAATTATTAGAACTTCCCCGCTAAGATTAAAATTCAATGAGATGATCAATAGAAGAAATATTAAAGAGTGATCAGACACCGATCTCTTTGCAATGCTTTTAATGGTGTATGGACCATTGACAAATCTCCTTGTGATCAGTTTGTTTTTGAAGCAAATCAATTTAGGGCTATTAGCAGAGGTTAGCTACTGTAATTGGAAGCTGTTCAGATATAGCAGACACTGGGATTGGAAAAACACCCAAGGTGGTACTGTTACTACAACAGTGAAGAAAATGACTGACCACAGCAGGAAATGCAGTTTAATATGCATTATTAAATTACTGGAGAATATAAAAATAGCCGTACCTCTGATTTCCCCTGGTAACAGACTGAGGGCCATTGGGTGTAGGATTGAGGAGTAACGAAAATCAAGGTAAAAAAGGTTCATGTAAGGGTCATCAACATAGGTCTTTCTTTGTTTCTTCCTCTTCTGTTTTTGGTTAGGACTTTGAATAAATACACTGAGGCAGAGCCAGTATCAAAACATCCATAGGATGGAAACAATTGTGGGCATCTTTCCAACAATGGTACGATTTTCCATCATACGTTTATCTGGCAAATAGGACTATCAGTGCCCTGGAGAACGACTCTTCAAGAACTCAGAACAATGCTTTTAAATGCGTTCATCCTCTCTGTATTTTTCTAATTGTGGTCAATCAATACATACAGCATCTTCTCTAATGTGCAAGGGCTACTCAGTTAAGGAGGAAGGCATTCTTCCCTTCGCAGCAGGTGTCCTTGTGTGCCACATTTTCTTACATTTCTCTGTAAATGCCTTGTCAGCTACAAAGGGATAAATGTGTGCTCTTTGACCCTTCTCACTTGGAAGTATTTCTTTAGGACAAATCTGGCATCATTTAAAATGTTTCTTGTTTCCAATCCAATACTACTGGTCCCTCAGTAATAGAGATAATGTAGAAGTCCTAAGGAGTATGTGCAAGCGGCGCCTAGTGCCATGATGTGTTAATGATGGCCCTGTTCTTGTTTATTTTCTTTCATTTTTGTTACCTCTTTTCTTATCCCCTTTCCTTTCCAGTAGTGGACTCGTCATACTTTATTGTATGATTTCCTTATTTTCTTATAATTGTTTATTTCTTGTCTCATAAATGTCATAATAGAGCATGTTTTCTTGATTTACTTGATTGTAAACATATGTTAAAATAATCTCTTTCTGATGAGACAGTCTGTGCTCTAGAGAAGAGACTTTCAAGCTTAATATGAAGGAACTCGGGTTGATTTAATAAACGTTTTAATTCTCTTAATGTTTTTCTAAATGTCCAGAATTTGCTACTGGCATTCCTATTGTCAAAAATAATTCTACATGAATATCACCTGCGCCTGAAGGTGCAATCATACCAGCTTTCTTTCAACTTATCCTTCATGGCCTTTCTATTTAATTTCATTTTTTTTAAAGTTCAATGTATAAATGTATAGATCTTCCTTCTTGATTGCTGACTAAATCAGAGCTGTGTACAACATAAATAAGAAAATATATCTCAAGAGCTGATTAAACCAAATGTGATTCGGACTCTGACCATATGAAATTTTGATTTCACATCCTGAAAGTTGAATTTGATGCGCTGGCTTCTTTTCCCAAGGAGTCTGACCTTTTGTAAAGCCTGCTGGCTGACAAGGGAGGCGGAATTATCATATTATCTCGCTTAAATTATAATACAGGATTAAGAGACCTCTGTTGAATTACTTGTATTACAAGAAGTTTATTGTTAATCCCATGTTAAACATTAAAAATGTATTTAATCCATTTTACAGATTGGTAAGGCTGCTGGCTACCTAAAGAAACAATAAAATCAATTTTTGAATGTTTCTTATCCTCATGTCCTTGTGTTCTATATTCTACCAAAAATCCATAAATCCTTACAGAATGCTCCACTTTCCATTAATGTCAGCCATTGAAATCAAATACACTATGACAGCTGTTTTTATTTTCTCACTATTAGATAATAATATGCAACTGACTACATGCAGTTTATATTTGTGAATTGCTTCAAATTTGGTTGAAGAACCAATCAGATTATATAAAAAGGGGGAACCATGGCCATTACAGGTGATGTGCAAGAAGAGAGACCTCTCTGGGTGTCAAGCCAGGAGGAGGCTCCACATCATCCTATTCAGTCTTTGAGCACATGAGGCTGAAAGCGAAGGGGGGAGGGGGATGCTTAAAGCAAACCTTTCCTGGCTGCCGTTTTCTCTGGCGATTGTCCTTGGAGAGACAAGCTTAATACATCCAATATTGCATTGATTTTGTAACTAATATACATTAACAATGCAAGTGAAATTATTCCATAACTGATCAAGACAGACATTGTAACCAGAGTAAAAATAGGGTGAAGGGGGTCTTAAAGCAAAAATCTAAATAAATACAATTCCTTTTTTTTTAACTGCCTGTTTGTGCAGGAATGAAAGCAGCTTTGAGGGAGGCAACATAGGCTGCTAAAGCAGTTCTGGGACTGTAAGAAAACATTGCTGGGTTGTGACATGTTTTCTTTTCTGTTTTGTTTTTTTGTCACTGGGTATGTTGGCTGTTAGCTGTGCAGGTCCTAGTGCAGTGTATATAGAGAGAGAGAGAAGCTGTGCTGAAAGCTGCTGCTGCTGCTTGCAGGAAGCAGAATCCAATCTCTGGATTGCTACAGGAAGTTAAGGCCAAGGCAGCCCAGGGCAGGGAGGAAGTCCAGTTTTAAAAGTTAAAAATAAGAAAAAATAAAGTGAAGTAAATTAAAAAAAAAAAACCAAATTCAGGTGGGGAAGGTCTAAGGGAGGTCCCACATGAGTCTCAAAGCCACAGATTCCAAAAGGCGGCCATGTGAATAGAAGCACTTAAAACACTTAAAAGAGCCCAAAAAAAAGCAAAAACTGGATAGGGATCATCTAAGGGGTGTCCTACACTTATGGACTGGCCTCAGTTATGAGTTTTGAGGGCTAAACGTGGTGGCATTTTGTTGCATCCAAATAAGGGCTCTAAAAGCATCAAAAACAGGGAAAAGGAGAATAAAAAGCAAAGGGTACATCTGAGTATTAAAAGTCCTAGTGTGCACTTTTATTTGAGAAAATGCCATTGAAAAGGGTGTTTAAAATGTGGAAAGTATTGCTACAGTTTTGGCAAACATTTGGGCAATGAAAAAGTTAAAAAAAACACCAGAACTTCATGTGACCCTTTTAAAATAGTGGTTCTACAAAACCTGGGGTGGAAATAATGCAGAGTTACAATTTATTGTAAACGACTCCAATCCAGTATTTTGGTGATGCAGCCCTGGTTTTTGTTTTCTCCACTATGACTCAAGGGCTTAGAAGCTTTCCAAGGTTCCTCACACTGAAGCTGCCAGAGGAAACAAGATAAAAAAAAGCTGGTAGAAGGACACCTCAGTTCAGGCAGTGCTTCTATATTGTTTTAAGTAATTGGAACCCAAAACAACCACTCTAAAATACATTAAAATTTCTTGTTTATTACTGTCTTTCAAAGGAGAGAGGTTTTCAGCAGTTTAATTCCCCCCAGGTTCCAGTTTTGAGCACCCCGGGCCTATGTTTGTTGATGTCAGAGGAGGAGTAGGAATACCTTTTTAAAAAATGGCGCAGGCCGTCTATTGCCCCTACCATGTGACGGGGCCGGCCAATGGCACCGGTAGCCCCTGTCACATGGTAGGAGCTAAAGGCCACCAGCGCCATTTTGGTTAGTGGCAACCAACAGCGTGGGAGCAGTAGATCACTCCTGGACCCCATGCTGGACCACCAGGGGTTTGTGAGTCTTGGCGGGGGTCGGGAGGGTGGAGGGATTATTTTATTTAAATTTGGCTGGGCAGTTCAGGGGATGGGGGAGCAGCAGCATGTGGTCCCCACCCCTGGAATCGGGGCTGCGACTGGGGTTGGGACGGGAGTGTTGGTGCGACCTGGGGGAACAATACAAAGCAGAAAGTGCCTAGGGCGCCTAATCCCCTTGCACCGGCCCTGGTTAGTGCCCCTCATTTTCATATACCTTGCCCCACCCAAATTCCTCCCCTTTGAATAAATTTGCAATCTCGTCACGTCATCTAATAAATAAATAATGCATGCATTATGGCGTTATCATGGGCATTAGGGCCCTAACGGCCTAAAGCTTTTTGATGAATGACCCTGTTCGACTGTAAGCCCTCTGAGGATAGGGCAATACCTACAGTACCTGAATGTTATTTGCTTTGAAGTGCCAAAACGCAGAATATAAAAAAACTAAAATAAATAAATGATTTCCTTAATCCAACATACAATCAAAACCTTGGATGCCAATTCGATCAAGTTCAAACATGAAATTTCAGATCTATTAGTTAACATTTGTAAACTATCATTAAAATCATCCATTGTACCTGAAGACTGGAGGGTGACCAATGTAACTCCAATATTTAAAAAAGGCTCCAGGGGCGATCCAGGAAGCTATAGACCAGCTATAGACCAGTAAACCTGACTTCAGTGCTGGGAAAAATAGTGGAAACTATTATAAAGATCAAAATCACAGAGCATATAGAAAGACATGGTTTAATGGCACACAGTCAACATGAATTTACCCAAGGCAAGTCTTGCCTCACAAATCTCCCTCATTACTTTGAAGGAGTTAATAAACATGTGGATAAAGGTGAACTGGTAGATGTAGTGTATTTGGATTTTCAGAAGGTGTTTGACAAAGTCCCTCATGAGAGGCTTCTAAGAAAACTAAAAAGGCATAGGATAGGAGGTGATGTCCTTTCATGGATTACAAACTGCTTAAAAGACAGGAAACAGAGAATAGGATTAAATGGTCAATTTTCTCATTTAGAAAAGGGTTAAGAGTGGAGTGCCTCAGGGATGTGTACTTGGGCCAGTGCTTTTCAATATATTTATAAATGATCTAGAAAGGAATACTTCGAGTGAGGTAATAAAATTTGCAGATGATACAAAATTATTCAGAGAAGTTAAATCACAAGCGGATTGTGATAAATTGCAAGACGACCTTGCGAGACTGGAAGGTTGGGCATCTAAATGGCAGATGAAATTAAGGCGTAGATTTTCTACTCTGTACGCATGCGTCCATGTGCATGTGCTTCCCAGCATGCACACATGGATATGCCAATTGTCTCCATGTGTGCGCCGGCATGCGCATGGTAGAAAATCCGTGGGCCACGCACGCATGTGCACCGCATTTTATAATTTGTGCGTGTATGTGCGGGCGGCTCGCACAAGGGGGGAACTTTAGCAATTTCCATGCAGCGACGCATTCCAGCCTTCCCCAGTTCCCTCCCAGGACTGGGAGGGAATATCCCCTTACTCTTCCCCTTTAATCTTCATCCCTAAACCCTACCTGTTTTTGGTATTTTCTTTGTTCGCAACTTACTTCAGCTCTCGAGCTGAAGTAAGTTGCACGCGCCGGCTGGCTGCTGGCATGTGAGTCTCTGGGACAGCGAATAATGGCACTGTCCCAGCCCACCCCCTCCCGCTCTCGGGCCACGGCTGCGTTAAAAGAAATGGCGCCGGTGGCCCTTTGCCCTTACCATATGACAGGGCAAAGGTGGCGCCAGCGCCTTTTTGGTTCCTGTCACCCCCAGGGACCCCCAGGGTCTTTTGGCCAGACCCCCAGGGACTTTTGGCCAGCTTGGGGGGGCCTCCTGACCCCCACAAGACTTGCCAAAAGTCCAGCGGGGGTCCGGGAGCGACCTCCTGCACGCGGGCCGTATTGCCAATATTCAAAATGGCGCCGGCGCTACTTTTGCCCTCACTACCCCTAAGAGAGTGAGTGGATGGGTTTCAAGCCCCATTTCCTTTCAATAAACCTCACAGGAAGGCAATTTCCTTTTTCCAGCCCTCACTCTAGGATACTCAGTGAGACTACCAGTAACATCAGAAACTTGCCACCTTAGCCATCGTAAGCAGGAGAGCCACTACATTTCAGTGGGGTGAGGTTTAGAATATCAATAAATTAAATACATTTATGCCACTCAATCTCAGTGTTGAGACCATTTGATGAGTGCGTAAACAATAAATCTATCTCTGTTCGAAATTTGCAAGAGAGTGTTCAGGATTCGCCCCTCAGAGGTCCTGTCGAACACAATCCAAAATGAACCAATGAAGATTCTCCAAAACGTCGATTTCACAAACACTGGTTCAATGGAGCAAGAGGATCGCCATCTTCTTTCTCGATGAGCGTATCTGATGTGTGATCATTCTTCTTCTGAAAGTTCATTTTGTCTTTTCTCTTTTTGCTGTTTCCTGACTTCTTCCTTTTACAATAGTTGCACTTCAAGTTTCTTTTACTATTTTTACTCCTTTCCCCACAGATGTGAACTTGAGCCCATTGTCATATTTGCAGTGTGGAATTTTTTGTTTGCTTGCTGTATTACAGAAGAAAAAACATTACCTGTAACAATATCCTAGCTTCTCTACTTAAATCCATCATTTTTGATTAGCATTAAATTACACTACATTAGACAAAACAATTGCTAATGAACTCAGCACAAAATATTTCAGGCTACAGAGGTGAATGCTATTAATGTTCAGGGTGCTAATATTTCCAATTCTACAGTAAAAATGCACCTATTGCATGCTTTGTATTTAAATATTACAACACAACAGGGAGTGCTTTATCTGGCTATTGTAATGGGTTTTGGGCAGGTTTATAAACATAAGGCTGACCGCCAAGCGACTCTCTTGCCAGCTATTCAGAGATGCTGCATTTTAATCTACCCTACAGCATCAAAATAAAGTCTAGATCTGGTGTCCCCCATACTGTTTCAAACATGAATTTCGCATTGCGATTTCATAATTAATTAATCATAGTATACTTTATGTGTCTGATTTTCAAAGCCATTTATGTGCAAATAAAGCAGTGTTTTGCATGTTATAAAATAGCCAGGAGTTCTGTGCGCACAAAAGTACACGCGTAACCTAGTGGCAGGCAGACTCTCATGCGAACTGGAGAGAGAAGCATTCCAGTGTGCGGAGCTGGGGCAGAGCTGGAACTTAGGCTCTTGTTTTTGGATTTTAAAATTATGCCCGAAAGTTCACCCGCACATGTTATGCCCTTCATAGGGCACGTGTAACTTTGCATGGGTAAGTTTGTGCACACATCTGGGCTCTTAGGTGCAACTTTTCAACGCGAATCTATGCATGCAAGTTTGCTTTGAAACCTTGGGGTAAAGTCTGTGCTTAAACAGCACGTGCAGACTTGACCCCACTGCGCACAGTTATTGAAATTTTCCTCAATAGGTCTTGAACAGAAATATGGTTAATCTCTTTCTAATTTGTGGTCCCGTATTATATTTAAAATCCCTCTTGAAAGATTAAGATTTATCTCTCTACCATGTTTTTAAAATTCAAATAGTTTCTCATCAAAAATGCTATTTGAACACTTCATAGCACCCAAGAAACTATACAAATAGCTGTAGATGGCCATATAATATGCAACCCCCGCCCCTCCCCCCCTACACACACACACACACACGTTTTTTCTTCTAGTTAGAGCCATCATCTTAATTATGAGATACATTTACGATTCTAATATAGTTCTATTTATATCCCTTGTAAATTAGCATGGTCATCTCTCTGAAGTGATAAAATAAAATCTATAGTATTTCTAGGTCCATACCTAAATTGAAGGATGAACTTCAAATAGTTACAGCTGAGTAGTGGAAACAACAGACAAACTTGCAAGAAAGAGCAATTCAGCAGCCAGGGAACAACTCATTAGTAAGATACTAATTAAACCATGAATTTGCAGAAATTGTAGATTACACCATAATAGGTCTTAATCATAATATTTTTTTATTATTGGTATGAAGTTTATTGCCAAGAGAAAATATATTCTTTGATTTGTTACCAACCACTTTTACTTCCTGTTTATTTATTCATGGTTTTGAGTGCTTCTTTCAGTAGACTTGCACGATCTTCTTTCTGAAAATACTACACAAAGGAGAGCAAAACAAGAAGGATTAAACTCTTAAGATATCAGAGAAGAAAGAGAAGCTGAGATGGAAAGGAATGACTACTTTCTTTTACCCAAAGATGATTAGCGGTGAGGTAAAACAAAAGAGATGACATTGTGTCTTTTCCCACTGTGATGAGTGGAAAAGGAATGAGCCCTTAGTGCTGTGATGTAGTTGACCCTATGAGGCTGCCAACAACAGTACCCAGAAGCAGGACAGACAGGAGCTTCACCTATGCCAGCCATCTCTCCTGCAGGTTGAGCCCTTGGGTTCTTGTGGCTGGCAGGAATTAGGCAAGTCCCTAGGGCGGTAGTGTGAGCAAGAGTCCAAAGGCACATTGGTTTAAGCACAGGCAGCAGACTGGTGATACCAGGAACAGCCAAGGGGCAAACAAGTGTAGTCAGATCCAAGGCAAGAAGTGAGTTCCAGAATATCAGGCAAGTGGGTGGACGAAGGCAGGAGCAGAAACATTGGATGAGACAGGCTCAGGAATGCAAACCATGTTTTGAGAGAGAAAGAGAGAGAGATGGACTCTCTACCTGGGTAACATCAAGCTAGGTTGAGAGAACATTGCACAAATCTCATCTTTGTGTGAGTTTCCTCACTCCAAAGGTGAACAAATCTTCACAAGAGAGCACTGTTCTGTTCGTATATCTCACTTTGAATGTCAAAGTGGCCTCTAACCCCTACACTAATACCTAAACCTCACCTCGAGTTACTAGGTGGACCTAGTAACTCGAGGTGAGGGTCATTATGGTTAGGTGCTCTCTCTCTCTCCCTCCCTCTCTCCTCAGTGGTTGTATGTAGGAAATACCACAATTCTGGCACTTATCTCAAAGTGTGAAAAAGTTATCACAATTTGCAGTAACTTAGCACTTCACATAGAGGTAGATCTTTAAAAAGTACGCGCGCACGTACTTTTGTTCGCGCAACCAACGCGAACAAAAGTACGCCGGATTTTATAAGATACGCGCGTAGCCACGAGTATCTTATAAAATCCGGGGTCGGCGCGTGCAAGGCTGTGCAAAATCGGCAGCCTGCACACGCCGAGCCGCACAGCCTGCCTCCGTTCCCTCCACATCTCCCCACCTTCCCCTCCCTTCCCCTACCTAACCCACCCCCCGGCCCTACCTAAATCCCCCCCCCCACCTTTGTTGGGCACGCCGCCTTGCATCCCCCGGCACAGGCCACAGTGCCGGGGGACTCAGGACCGCCCTCCCAGCCCGCCCCCGAACCATCGCCACGCCCCAGGACCCGCCCCGGACCACCTCCTGACCCACAGACACGCCCCCAGACACACCCCCTCCCGCCCCTTCTACGAAGCCCCGGGACTTACGCGCGTCCCGGGGCTTTGCGCACGCCGGTGGCCTATGCAAAATAGGCCACCGGCGCGCAGGGCTTTTAAAATCTAGCCCATAGGTATTAGCACAAATTGCAATAAACTGCCTATAACCATAAAACACACCCCTTTTTCTATCACATGCAATACTTAGTACATTTTGATAAATCCAGGCCTTGGATCTCGACTAACTTTTGTGGAAAAAGTTCAGCAACACCTAACTCAATCTGACTTAATACATTCTAAGAAGGTAGAGAATATTGAGAATGTTTTACATTCGTTAAACTTGAGGGTACTTAATTTCCCAGTTATTAAAGAATTATCTCCTGTTGAACTGTTTAGGAATTATGTTTCTCAAATTCTTAAAATTCCGAATTCTGCTATGTCTGTAATTATCAAGGCTTATTTCTTGCCTCAAGTTAAGACTGAGGAAGCTCGAGGTGATAATATCCCTTCTGGAACGGTATTGGATCTGACAGATTTCTTTCAAAATTCCCAAGAAGTTGAAGTTACACATCAAGGGACATTGTTAATAACATTTGTTTTTTCCTCAGATCAGGATAACTTTTTACCTTTCTTTTTTCGCAATCACTCTTCATTTTTCTGTGGTTAAAAGATATTTATTTATTTATTTATTTATTTAATTTTATATACCGGCAACCGTTTGCACATCGTGCCGGTTTACAGATAACTTAAAACAAGGATATATATAGGCAAAGCCTTTACAAGGAACATTGTGTAACCTAGAACATAGTAACAGATCAATAACTAAATAAATAGGGGAGGGAGGGGAGGGGGTGGTCGAGACAAAGGAGGGGGCAGGGGGGGGGTGAAGACGGAAACGTGAGGAGAAAATATGTACAGGGAAACAATGAACAAGTGGTATGTACATAGGTTGTGTGCAATATTTGAAAATGCGCAAGGGCAACAGTGAAAGGGGTAAGAAGATATGTACGGTGCTAATAAGAGATAAATTATTGTGTGCATGATAAGTGAGGGGTTTGTGGTTGTCTTGAGGGGATGGGTGTAGGTCCTGTGGTGGGGGTGTTAGTACTAGTACTAGATGGAGGTTGGGTTAAGGTGTTTATAGGTGGTGAAGGTGATTGGGGGTATGCTTGGAGGAAGAGCCAGGTTTTGAGTTTCTTTTTAAAGGTGGGTGTGGAGGTTTCGGTGCGAAGGTCAAGTGGCATGGAGTTCCACAGGGAAGGGCCTGCGAGGGAAAGGGCCCTATTGGTGGTGGAGATGAGTCTTGTGGATTTTATAGATGGGGGGATAAGAGTTCCACGAAGGGAGGAGCGGGTAGGTCTTGTGGAGGTACGAGGGAGGAAGGGTGGGCTTAACCAGTTGTAGTGTTCATTAGTAATACTTTTGTGGATGAGGGTAAGGGTCTTGTATAGGATGCGTGAATGGATGGGCAGCCAATGGAGATTGATGAGGGTGGGGGTAATGTGGTCTTTCTTCTTGACATTAGAGAGGATGCGTGCAGTAGCGTTTTGAAGGAGTTGGAGAGGTCTGAGGTGGGTGGCAGGGAGTCCAAGTAAGAGTGCGTTACAGTAATCGATTTTTGAAAAAATTAGTGATTGGAGTACTGTGCGGAAGTCATGGAAGTAGAGGAGGGGTTTGAGTTTTTTGAGGGTTTGGAGTTTGAAATAGCAACTGCTAACGATAGATTTGATATATGGTTTGAAGGTTAGTTGGTTGTCAAGTATAACACCCAAGTTTCTTGTGTCGGAGATAAAGTTAGGAGTCTGAAGCGTGGAGGGACAGGGTATGGGTGCATGTTTGGAGGAGATGAGGAGGAGTTCAGTTTTCTGAGGGTTGAGGGCTAAGTGCATGTCGGTGAGAAGTTGGTTAATGGAAGTGAGAATGGTGTCCCATCTATGTAGAGCAGTGAGTACAGTATCTGTGAAAGGAATGAGTATTTGCACATCATCTGCATAGATGAAGTGTGTAATACCAAGGTTAGAAAGGAGGTTTGTGAGGGGGAGCATGTAAATGTTGAATAGCGTGGAAGAGAGGGAGGATCCTTGGGGGACGCCACAGTCAAGATTAACAGGGGGGGATGTGAAATTATCAATGAGGACTGTGTAGGTGCGGTTTTGGAGGAAGGACTTTATCCAGGAGAGGGCAGTACCTGAGGTTCCTATACTGGTGAGAGTGTTGATAAGGATGTTATGATTTACAGTATCGAAGGCGGCGGAAATATCTAGCATGGCAATGAGATAGGATTTACCGGCATCCATTCCTTTGATGATGGTGTCTGTGAGGGAAAGGAGTAGGGATTCGGTACTGAGGTGTTTACGAAAGCCATGTTGTGTAGGTGGGAGTATGTTGGATTGTTCTATGTGGTCAGAGAGGCGGGAATTAACTAGTTTCTCAATGATTTTGGAGAGGAAAGGGAGATTGGAGATGGGACGGAGGTTGGATAGGTTGGAAGGATCAAGGGAGGGTTTTTTTAGGATAGGTTTGACCACAGCTTGTTTCAGGGAGTTGGGTACCAGGCCGTGTTCCAGGGAGCAATTCACGATTTTGGAGAGTGAGGTGGCTATTGTTTTAGGAATAGCGAGTAGTAGTTTAGTAGGGATAGTGTCTGAGGGGTGGGAGGAGGGTCTCATCTTTTTTAAAATGTTTTCTATTTCTAGTGTTGAGGAGGGTTCAAAAGAAGTGAGGATGTTAGGTGTGTGTAGGATGGAGGGGGTTATACTGTTAGTGTTGGGGGAATTTTTGGGGTTGGGGGTAAACTTGGCGGTGATGTTAGCTATTTTGTTCTTAAAGAATAGGGCAATATCATTGCATCGGGTCTGTGTGGAGGGGACTTGGGGTGCAGACATATTAGGTTTGGTAAGATTTGAGACTAGGGTGAACAGTGCTTTTGGGTTGAATTGGAGGTGGTGAATTTTCTTGGCATAGTATTCCTTTTTTGTAGTTTGAATAGCGTTTCTATATGCGTGCATGAGTTGGTAATAAATGGTTTTTGTGGCAGTGGTGGGGTGTTTGCGCCAGTGTCTTTCTGCTGTTCTAAGCTGGATTTTTTGGGTTTTGAGTGTCTGGGTGTACCAGGGTTTTTTAGATGATTTGGTTTGGGTGATTGTTTTTTGAATGGATGGACATAGGTTGTTGGCGATTTTCAGGGTAGTTTCTGTCCAGGTGGATATAGCACTGTCTGCTGACTCTTGGTCAATATGGTTTGTGATGTTGGAGCAAGCCGTGGCCAGGGTATCTATAGGGCAGGTTTTACGGAATTGGAAGGATTTAGGCTGGGTAGGGGGGGAGGTGGGAGGGGTTTGTAGAGAGAGAATTGTGTTGATGATGGAGTGATCGGACCAGGGGACAGGAAGGCATGTAGGGGAGTGGATGATGTTTATGAGTGAGTTGGTGAAAATGAGGTCAAGGGTATGACCAGCTTTGTGGGTTGGAGAGTGGATGAGTTGGGTAAGGCCCATTGCGTCTAAGGTTGTGATGAAGGCTTCGCATGTAGGGGATTGTGGGATGGTGTCGACATGCAGGTTAAAGTCGCCAAGGAGTATCGTGGGGATGTCGGGGGAGAGGGAGATGGTGAGGAATTCAATGAGGGGGGAGGGGTCTTTTTCTAGTAGACCAGGAGGGGTATATATGAGGCATATTTGTAGGGATTGCGATTTGAACAGGCCTACTTCATATTGGTTGGGAATATTGCAGGTTTGTGAGGTGAGCTTGAATTCTTTTTTAGCTATGAGGAGTAGGCCCCCTCCTCTTTTCTTTTTTTGGGGGATAGAGAAAATGTCATAGTTTTCGGAAGGTAGTTGGTTAATGAGAGGGGTGTCGAAGGGTTTGAACCAGGTTTCGGTTACTGCAGAGATTTCTGGTTTGGAGTCAGTTAGAATGTCATTGAGAAGGTGTGTTTTTTGTTTAAGGGATTGGGCGTTGATGAGTAGAAGTGAAATGAGGGAGATGGTAAGGGCCTGGGAGGTGGGAGATATAGGGATGGAGGTCAGACGCCTTTTTTGAGTGTTGTGGTGGCTGTAAGAGGGGAGGAATAGTTTGGAAGTGGGTCCGAGTGGGTAAATGGGTGGACGAAGGTATGGGTTTACCCTATTCTTACAAGATATGGGTTTACCCTATTCTTACAAGGGTTACCCAACTCCACTGGAAGAAATTTCTTTCATTATGTTCTGAGGTTCTATCTAAGGGTGGTCAGTTTATACTGCGTTATTGTTGTAAATGCTTGGTGAAATATAACAATGCTAATTATATTTTTTGAGCCATCCCAATTTCAGGCGCTTCTAGATTCTCCATTGTAATAGACCCGGCGAATACAATGTAACTGGTGTGTGTGTGGGGGGGGGCGGGAGGGGGTTTGTCAGTGGGTTTTGTTTTTCTATTACTTCTTTTTATTCTGCTTAATTTTCTCTTGTCTCTCCCTTTTCTTAAAATTATGGGGTTATTTAATTATCTTCCTGATGTTATTATGTAATTTGTTTCTTTTCTCATTTTTTCATACAAGGTGTTCTTGTAATATTTTTGAAATTGCATAAAAATAAAATAAAATAAACAAATAAATAAATAAAAACAAAAAAAGATAGAATAGAACTGTAAAACATAGAGCTCATTTGATTTCATGTGCCAAAGTGAATTCCTCATTGTTAACTATTGCAGCATGCGGTTTATTCATTTTCTTATTAATGCCAGGTGTATAAAGACAAAAATTGACATATTTCACGATTTTCTAGTAGATGAACAGCCCGACAAATGGGCCAATTCTGTAAAGTGTGCTCAGCCATGCGCAGTGTTCAGCACGCTTTTGGCTGCATGTTTTCGAGGGGCATCTATTACCCCTTATACTGTAAGGGGTTTAGCACCTCAAAAATGCGCAACCAAACCCCCTGAAAACTAATAGTGCTCATGGTCTAGCTTGAGAACCACTGCCCTAGACCTTGTTTTCTTAAGAAAAAAGATGTCCGGTCCAGGCTTTTCTGGTATTTTTTGTAGTAAAACACCTTTGAGTGATCATTATTTGATTACATTTGAACTAGCTTTATCTAATTCACATCCTCTGACAAATTATAACACCTCTCATCTTTTAAAAAGAGGTAAAATTGATGTGGAAATCAGTCCCCATGATACTGCACAGGCTGTAAATATTTGGAATAACTCTCTTTCTGCTGCCATTGATAATGGAGCTCCTCAGAAACTAGTCAAAAGTGGAATATGGTTTTCCCAAGATATTAAAACATTAAAAACAGATCTGTGTAAATGGGAACGGCAGTGGCGTAAATCCCACAGAGATGATGATAAAGACAAGTATAATGTTGCTTATATAGGGAAACAGTAATGAGTGCCAAGAAAGCTCACATTTGCAAATCAATTCAGGCTGTAAGTAGTAACACTAAGGAGTTATTTTACACAGTTGCAAGGATAACAAACAGTAACACATCCAATTAGCAATTCCTATCAATCCACATCTATTGCACAGCCAGATGACATTGCTTTTTTTTTTCCAAAAGAAGATAGCAGATCTAGGTCAGCAATTTTCATCTCTTCCAATGCAGGTGACTTTCATATTGCTTGCGAGAATCCACTGTTGGTGGACTTTGACTCCTTCTCTGCAGATGATGTACTTCAGTTTCTGAGGAGGACGAATCAGAACATTCTTTCCTTATATCTATGCAATGACTGTTAGGTGTTTCATTAGAATCTGGAGCTCTACCGTCCTCATTAATGCATGTTTCAGTATGTCCTCTCTTAAAAAACCTCAAGCTCAACCCCCAGCTATAGACCCGTTTCCTCCAGTCCATTCCTAACCAAAGTAATTGAAGCCACTATTTTAAAACAGCTCCAATCATTTTTGAACCAAAATGGAACCCAAGATCAAGCCCAGTTTGGGTTCAGCCTAAAGCATTACACTGAACTTTTATTAAGATCTAGTCCCAATGTCATCTATTGTGGGTTCAACAGAGGCTCAAGCTTTATTTTAGTTCTTTTAGATCTATCTGCCACTTTCGATGCCCTCGTTTATAAGATTCTTTCCATTTGCTTGACCCAAATTAGAACTCCAGGAACTGTTTTAGATTGGTTTGCTTCCTACCTGTTCAACAGAACTCAACCAATTAAATACAGCTCACAGATTTCATTTTAGTTCCCATTGCTTTTAGACTGGAATGCATGGCTGGTACATTGCAGCTGAAGACATTCTGACCTCATTATCCTTTTGCTTTCCAGTTCAATCAGAATTTGCTCCAAATGTGCTTGTTATAATGATAATATTAATAATGTTTATTTGGAGATCACTTGGGGTGATGTGCTGAGGAGGACGTGTTCCCTTTCAGCTCCGGGTGCCTCGCTCCCGTATCCACTGGCATCGACATAAAAACACGGTGCTACTGAGCTTGTCATCCGCAAATGCCGTTGGCCTATGTCTATTGTACAAGTTATGCAAAAATCACCTCAACTGATGGCTTCCCGCTGCAGAAAAAAAGAAAAAGAAAAGGGAAAACGGCGGAACCCAAGATGGCGGCCACTGACGGCGACTCAGAGCCATCTCCATCGGCCCCACTAACAGTGGCAGTATTGAGAGTCATAATAGCGGCTGCTTTGGATGAAAAGCTGGTGGGCATTGCCTCACAATTATCCGAGGTAAGAGCTGAGTTGGCCGAAATAGGGCCCCGAATTGATCTCGTGGAGGGACGGGTCTCATTGCTAGAAGACGATATGATGGCGGTCACCGCGAAGGTCGAATCCCATGCAATAGCCCTTAAAGAATGCCGTGATAAATTAGATGACCTGGAAAACAGGTCAAGAAGGGCAAACCTACGCTTCTTGGGGCTCCCAGAGTCAATCGATGACCAAAACCTTGGAAAATTCTTGGAGGGGTGGCTGCCGGTGGCGGTAAGCCTGGAGGACTTGAAGGGCCTACTTTGTATAGAATGAGTTCACCGGGTCGGTGCAAGACGGGCATCAGATCCGCACCCCAGAATAGCTATAGTGAGGGCCTTTAATTTTGCCCATAAGCACAAAATCTGGCTGGCGTACCGCAATAAAAAAGAACTGACCTACAACAGGAACAGAATTCAAATCACGCAAGACTACTCAGCACAAGTCTCACAATCCCGGTGTAAATTTCGAACACCTACTCTTCTTTGGTAGAGAAACAGGTAAAATTTGAACTTCAGTACCCAGCTACCCTAAAAATTTGGTGGAATGGAATTGCAAAGACTTTCACTACGCCGGAGGAAGCCCAGGCCTTTGTGCAGAAGGAAATAAAATAAAAGTCTGAACAGCTAGCATAAGAACCGCACCAAGGCTTATTTCCATTTTTCAATTCTAACTAGATCATCCTTGCAAGACATGGACTTATTGCTTACCTTTTGGGGGAAAAAAATAACAAAAACTAAAAGAACAGCTGCTGGCCCAGCTGGAGTGGGCTGCAGCAAACAGAGGGGATTTTTGAACCTCAAGACTGGGATACTAACATCCATGGCAGCCCAGGCAGAACACCCACCCGGCCCCTTAACGATTTGAGTTGGTGCCAGCGTGTAGCTGCGGGTCCTTGCTCGGCTGCGCACCAGTCATCTGACCCGCACTGGTAGACTGTAGGGGGGTAATATCCTTTCCAACGTCTTTGGTGGACCGACTAAATGTGGTCTGTGCAAGGCCGGGATAGTAAACGACGCTCTTGGCGGCAGACCCGGCGGCGTCCATCAACATTCGGACTAGGATACACCCCGATAGAGGCTGGGAAACTTGACGATGTTACCTTTCAGTGTCCTTCTTTACAGAATCAGAGGTAGCCTTCGATTCCAGCCCTGGGCTGAATATTTTCTCTCTGCTCCACCTCTCCTTGAACAGCACAATTGGAAGATTGCAGGTGTTGGAAAGTTTGAACAGCTGGAGACCTCATGCAGATACACCCAGCAATGGCAAAACTGTTGTCTGGCGGGTGCGGGGTAGGGGTGTGCATTCGTTTCCTACGTATTGGTAATCCGAAACATATAGGGCCATATTCGTTGTATTCGTGGGGAAGCGAAACGTATCGCGATTCCCCATGAATACAACGAATCTTCGCTGAATTATTCAGCCATCTAAAGGAGCGAATTTAAACAAACACCCCACCATCCTGAGCCCCACAAGACTTACTAAAACTCCCTGGTGGTCCAGCGGGGGGTCCGGGAGCCATCTCCTGCATTCACGCCCTCAACTGCCGGTATTCAAAATGGCGCCGATAGCCTTTGACCTTACCATGTGAGAGAGGCTGACCAATGGCACCAGTAGCCCCTGTGACATAGTAAGGGCAAAGGCTATCGGTGCCATTTTGATTACTGGTAGCCAATGGCCCGAGTGCAGGAGATCGCTCCCGGACCCCCGCTGGACCACCAGGGACTTTTGGCAAGTCTTGTGGGGGTCAGGAGGGTCCCCCAAGACTTGCCAAAAGTCTCTGGTGGTCCAGCAGGGGTCCAGGAGTGATCTCCTGCACTCAGGCTGTCGGCTGCCAGTAATCAAAATGGTGCCGATAGCCTTTGCCCTTGCTATGTCACAGGAGCTACTGGTGCCATTGGTCAGCCCCTGTTACATGGTAGGAGCACAAGATGGCGCCGGCCATCCATTTCTCCTACCATGTGATAGGGGCCGACCAATGGCACCGGTAGCCCCTGTGACATAGTAAGGTCAAAGGCTATCGGCGCCATTTTGAATACTGGCAGCCTAGGGTGTGAGTGCAGGAGATGGCTCCCGGACCTCCCGCTGGACCACCAGGGAGTTTTGGTAAGTCTTGGGGGGGTCAGGAGGGTGGGGGGTTGTAGTTAATTCAATTTTAGCCGGGAAACAAATAAGAATTAACACATGAACGTATTGGGGCCCCCCCCTGTTGCCGAATGCAATGTATCTGCCCCCCCCCCCCCCCCGATGAATATGAATCCCAAATGCAACGTATGGCATCCCTCTGCACATCCCTAGTGCGGGGTACCTGGACACTCTAAAATTTGCTCTCCTTTTTCTCTCTGAGAACAGAGAGAATGTGATATGTTAAAATGTGGGAAAAGTTGGGGTTGGGAAGGAGGGGTGGTAGGGAGGGGGAGGGGTTGGGTAGGGGAAGTGGGAGTTTATGCTGGACATTATCAGGTATCTATTTTGGGGACAAGTAGTGCGGGGCAGGAAGGGGTGGATTGGTGTAGCCAGAAAAGGCTGGGTAAGGAGCAAGCTCCTCATGAGATGCCCCAGAAGGGAAGGAAGGATAATCAGGGAAATAGCAGTGGGGAGGTGAGGCTGGGCACCTCCCCTGGGGTCCCGAGTTCTCCACGGTTGGGAGTACAGCGTACGCCACAGGGTGTACATGACAAAATTGGTTTCTTGGAATGTACATGGCATGGGATCCCCGTTAAAAAGGAAAAAAGTTCTCAACCATTTAAAGAAATTGAAGGTGGATATTGCTTGTTTTCAGGAGATGCACCTTAATGATAAGGAAAATATTAAATTGAAACAGGACTGGGTGGAGAGCTGTATCTATTCAGCAGCCCAGGGGCGCAAAGTGGGGGTTGTGATCCTTATCCACAAATCTGCTGATTTCGTACTGGAGGCCTCGCTAGTGGACCCTAACAGCCACTATGTGATAGCTATTGGTACTTGTAGAGGTCAGAAGGTAACCATCTGGGACCAAGATGGCCGCCGTACAGAGCACATGCAAACGCTTTTGCTCCGTGGGATTTTCTGAACTTTGCCTTATTTCCTTAATCTTGAATTTCTTGGACTTGAGAATGCCACATACTAAAAGAAAGGCAAAGGTGAGAGATTCTACTACCTCGACCCGATTTTGGATATTAGACAATCCCGGATTGAGACACTGTTTGCGGGACCCATACAGGCAATACCGATGGGAGGACCACAGGAAGCTTCGACAAGGAGCAGTCGCCAAGCTTCCAAGTTGAAGAGACATCCCTCAGCCCCGGAGTGCCCTTGGCCCCAAAACCGCCATTTAAAACCTTAAGAATTTTGGATGAAGCCACCATTAAGCGAGTGGAGGAACAAATTGCCTCTGTAAAAACTGATGCCCAAGAAGGAACGGCGGTACACCAATTCCTTTGGAGAGCCTTATCTTGCAAGGTTCCATGGGCCTATTGGTGGAGGAACAGTTCTATGACGACGGTAATGGTAACCCCATTGAAGAAGGAAAAGAAGATCCAGAGGCACGTATAATTTGCAATCCTCCTTTAATTAGACCTCAAACCATTACTTTAGATACTATATGGACTGTTCTGGTATCGATGGATAAAGCAATAAATGCATTAACCATGCAGAAAGAGAATACTCTCAAAGCACAGAACGTGGAAACTAAAGTTATTTCTATAGAATTCTCAATGAAAGAAATGAATATGAAAATCAGAGGATTTGAAGTGGTTCAGATTAATCTCATAAAATCTGAGTCTCTTTATTCTAATAAAATGGAGAGCATAGAGAACACGATGAGAAGACCAAACCTAAGGATATTGAACTTTCCAAAGTTGAAACTGGTTCCTCCAAGAGAGTTATTTAAAAGTTATTTGGTGAATATACTGAAATTTCCAGAACAAGCTATACCAGCAAGTTCCAGAATATACTATTTTCCTGCATTTAAAGAAGTGAACGCCGAGCAGCAATTACAAGTATCATCCTTGTCTTTGAATCTATCTGAAGTTTTGGATCTAACACAAGAGACGTAATTGAAACAAGAGTCACTATTTTGGTCTTCTTCGCATTTATTTCAGAAAGGGACTCAGTGCTGAGAATATATTTTCGAAATCAGTCTCATTGTTTCCACAGTCAGAAAATCTGGATATTTCCAGATATTACAAGAAACACCAAGGAGCAAAGAAGAAAGTTTCTAGAGATGAAAAGTGAAGTAATATCTAGGGGGGCTAAGTTTAACCTTTGTTTTCTGAGTAAATGTTTACTAATTTATCAAAATACTAAATACATATTTACAGATCCTAATCAACTTCATACATATCTGGACTCACATTCCTAAAATGCATTCCATGGGGGGCATGGCTTTTGAAATGGTAAATGTATGGGATAAATACTATACTGCAATTATGTATTAACATATGGGTTAATTTCCTTTTATGACTGCTCCTGTACATTTTGGTTCTCCTCAATTTTTCTTATAATATTAAGATACGCTTTGTCTAAATTTGGATGTATATTTCTAAACTTGATTGAACTATCTTTATAGTATCTGATTTTTCTGTGAACAATTATGTTCTGTAATAAATGTGAAAATTCAATAAAAATAAAATTAAAAAAAAAGAAGGTAACCATCTGCATCTTGTATGCCCACAACGATTACTCCCATACCTTTTTTATACAGGTCACCAATATTCTCCTGGCTCATATGACTGGGCTCCTATTTATATCAGGCAACTTTAACTGTTTACATGACCCAACTCTAGTCAGATCTCCTCCTGGTAGAGCTCTGGCTGCTTGTCACCTTAAAGGGGTGGAATTTATGTGCCAGCAGCTGGACCTCCTTGACATTTGAAGAGTCTTGCACCCAACGGAAACAGAATACACGTTTTTCTCCAACCCACATAACTCGTTTTCCAGGATAGATTACATACTCGTTGCACGGGCGGCGTTCCATATGGTCAGACGGGCTGATATTGAAAACCCTGTAATTTTGGACCATTCCCCGGTCTCTGTGCTATTGAGGGATGGGGGCCCTCGTGGTGGGAGAAAAATATGGAGATTCCCTAATTATCTTAAAGTGAACAAAGAATTTCAAAAATATTTAAGGGGTAAATGGCAGGAGTATAAAACTTATAATGCCCCACACTTGAAAACACCACACCTATACTGGGAAGCTTGAAAGGCAGTTTTAAGGGATGATTTCATTGCCTACCTCAGTGCAAGGATGAAGAAAATAGACAGAGACATTTTGCAGTTAGAAGCCCAACTGAAACAACTGAAAGTGGCAATGGTGACTTTGCCTGATCCCACGATTAGAGGAACTTATCAAAGTACCCTTCACATTTTGAATATGATCTTACATACCCGGGCTTACAGGCCACTCCAGGTAGCCCATCACAATTTTTTCAAATTCGGCAATAAGATCGGGAAACCGTTGGTGAATTTGGACAGAGCAGCTCACGCACATTCGTTTATCAAACAAATGTAAATGCAGTATGGACAGAGGGTATCCCAGACAGATGTGATATGTGAAATATTTTACGAATTCTATGAGGCCCTTTACTCAGAAGATCCACAGGTTTCTAAAGACATGGAAGAGGCTTTTTTCTCTGATATCCACATCCCTCAACTATCCCCACAGCATAGAGAATTAATTTCTCAACCTCCCTATCCAAATATATGAGGTCCTCCACACGATCAGCGCAGAAGCTACAGGGAAGTTGCCAGAACCAGGTGCAAACATAATGGATGCTATTGACAAATCCAGGGCTGTATCTTGCATGAAGGCACCGCATACTATCATTGGGCTATTGGGCGAGTTGCCATCTTTGCCTTTTTAATGTCAGGTTAAAATGTGGAGAACTCCGGAACCTGTTGGTTAATGAGTTTGAGTTGCATTTCACTGCCACATAAATAAAGATAAATTACAGCAGTGACAGATTACAATTTGTAATCTGCGGATCAATAACAACTTAACTAGTAGGTCTCAGATCGCTTTCTGGATTGTGACTTTGAGGGAGTCCTCAAAGTCCGCACATTTTCCTATCCTGACCAGTGTGAGGTTGTCTTCCCTTGGTCAGTGGATACTCTCCTTCCTCTTTATTATGGAAGAACACTGGGTGATGACCCAGGGGATTTACTCCTTTCTCCCTCAAGAAGAGAGGTGCATGTCAATGGCATACCTTCCCCTCCAGAGTGAAGAAGAGGAAAGAAGTATGGAGAATCTTTACTCATAGACCACGGTAGAGAAAAAGAAATGTCTAATTGCTGGACAGTAAGAGTAGGGATTGTAATATTTGGACTTTATTTTATTTATTTATTTAAAAACTCTTCTATACCATCGTTAAGTTAATTCACCATCACAACGGTTTACATAAAGGCACAATAAAAAAATAAACATATAATTGGTATAGGTTAAAATTTAAACATGTGCCAACATAAAACGGTAACAAATTTTAATAAGAGAAACTATGTGTTGGTTACAGCTTATATGTTGGTTAGGAAACTGTTAAGTGGTTCAAGTCTACGTTTAATATGCATTTGGAGATATAAATGAATACAATTGTTTGTTTGGTGCGTCCTTATCTATCAGTTGCTTTCCTCGTTCTCTTTGACTTTGTCTTTGTAAAAGGCTTGTTTAAAAAGCCAGGTTTTCAGCTTAGTTTTAAATAGTTTCAGATTTCTCTGTAGCCTTATTTCGAGTGGCATGGAGTTCCATAACACAGGTCCAGCCAGTGATAGTGCTCTCTCCCTTACCTGAGTGAAGCGTGCTGATTTAACAGAAGGAACAGTTAGTAAAGCCTTATTAGCAGACCTCAGGTTTCTGTGTGGTACATATGTTACCGTCAGAAAATAGGCCCCAGACAACTGTTCCGAAAAGAAAGACTTTTATTGCATGCAAGACACAACTGAGAACAATGGCTCAGAAACTGCGTTCCCCTCCCCTTCAGGAGCTGGCTCTTATACATTCCACAATCCTTATCTTTTACACATGCGTTCTACGCATTGCTGAGCAAACATATCCCGGCTGAGGGGCTACTGACCCCCTCCTTAGACAACCTGGAACCTTCGTGAAACTTCTGCAGGAGAGGCTGTCGGGACTTGTAGTTCTGGAAAGGAATTTGCGAGTCTGTGGCAATACAGCCCTTCACATAATACATCCATTGTTCTAATCTAGGTTACAGCAGTGAAAGCTTATTAGAGAATAAGAACAGCGAAGCCAAAAATGAAAATGTGCAATGTGCTGACAGAGAGTTTCTCAATGTCCTAACTACAGCTGTATTGCAGACTGTAATCATGAAGCAGGGAATTCTGGTACATGAAGTCCTGTTTGGCAGGAGTTTCAGGTTGTCATCTGTCAGGTTGAAGCCTTCAGCCCCCTACATTCCCCCCTTTGGTACTTATCATTCTCTATGAAAAGTATCACACCATCACAACGCAGCTGTGGAGCTGAAAGAAACAGAAACAAGAAAAATTAGCAAATTGAGTTCTCAGGGGGCCCTAATTTCCCAAACAGTTCAATGGTTTCTTCACGGGTTTGAGACGGATGGGCCCTATTGGCTCCACCCCCCTTTGTAGCCCGAACTTGTCATGTATGGGAAGATGGCCCAGGATAAAACATGAGGATGGTTAAACAGGTTCTATAGGCTCAGAGGAATACATGTACAGTGACAGGAGCTGCGTGGCTGTTTTGCGTTCAGCAATGTCCTCCATCATCCGACGAAGGCGATTGAGCAAGAAAGGAATAATACAGGGTCCTAAAAGACAAAACAGAATTAAACTGGCTAGGATAACAAACAAGCTCTTAAATTCACCGATCATGGAAAACCAACCACGGAATCCATTGGCCCATCCCAAGCACTATTCCACTGCTGGACAGGGACGTGTGCCATCTTGACCATGTGATCAGTGATGTCTTGGATAACCTTGCTTTGGTCATCTACCTGTAAACAACAATTGGAGAGGTTAAATGTTCCACAAACCCTCCTTCCTGGGCCAGAAGGTAATCTAAAACCAGTCTATTCTGGTACACTGCAGTCATAATCTTGGTATTTTGTTTTGCCCAGAGTTTAAGAGCGAAAGCAGTGTAGTTGGTGATGAGCTCCAAGACTGCTTGAAGCCTGATGATTCGATTCCTTGACAATAGGGTTTGATTTCCTGGTGTGTGCTTTGCAATGCATTACAGCCACCTTGCGAGGTAGCCAAACTGCGTCTAGTAATTCATGTATTTCTGATGCATTGTTCAATTGTTTTCCCTCTGCAGTCAAGAAACCTCGTTCTTTGTATAATGCTCCATGTACTTGAATTGTAAGGAAGGCATATTTAGAGTCTGTATAGATATTTACAGTTTTTCCTTCTGCCAACTGCAGAGCTCGAGTAAGGGCAATTAGTTCAGCTTTTTGTGCAGACGTTCCTGGGGGAAGAGGCTGAGCCTCAATGATTTCATCTTCGGATACTACAGCATATCCAGCAGAACGTATCTCATGAATGATTTGGCTGCTCCCATCAGTGAATAAAGTCCAAGCTCCTTGCCAGGGTTGATCCCTCAGGTCTGGCCTACTGGAATGTATTGTAGTGGCTCTTATACATTCCACAATCCTTATCTTTTACACATGCGTTCTACGCATTGCTGAGCAAACATATCCCGGCTGAGGGGCTACTGACCCCCTCCTTAGACAACCTGGAACCTTCGTGAAACTTCTGCAGGAGAGGCTGTCGGGACTTGTAGTTCTGGAAAGGAATTTGCGAGTCTGCAGCAATACAGCCCTTCACATAATACATCCATTGTTCTAATCTAGGTTACAGCAGTGAAAGCTTATCAGAGAATAAGAACAGCAAAGCCAAAAATGAAAATGTGCAATGTGCTGACAGAGAGTTTCTCAATGTCCTAATTACAGCTGTATTGCAGACTGTAATCATGAAGCAGGGAATTCTGGTACATGAAGTCCTGTTTGGCAGGAGTTTCAGGTTGTCCTCTGTCAGGTTGAAGCCTTCAGCCCCCTACATTTATACGCGCAGTGCTGTGTTGAGCCAGTCGGCCTTTTCATCGTGGATTAGTTTATGAATTATACACAGTGCCTTATACTGTATTCTTTGTTCGATTGGGAGCCAGTGTAGTTCAGCAAGTGTTCCTGTAATGTGGTCTCTTTTCTTTTTTCCTATCAGAATTCTAGCAACGGAATTTTGCAATATTTGTAGTGGCCTAATGTTAACTTGAGGTATCCCTAATAGCAGAGAGTTACAGTAGTCTGTGCTCGCGAAAATCATTGCCTGTAGAACTGTACGAAAAAATTTTAGCGTTAGTAGGGGTTTCAGTCGTCTCAGAACCATTAATTTGGCATAACCTTCTTTTAATTTCTGTGAAATGTGTTGTTTCATATTTAGCTCAAGGTCCAATATTACTCCTAGATTCTGTACTTTTATTGCTAACTCTACGGTTTTTCATGCCCATCTCCCATCTCTTCATTTCCTTATGCCTATTCTTGATGGTGTCTGCTTGATAGTATTCTTCATCTCTTGCTTTCATTTTATTTTCTTCATATTCCCTGTTAATTCTCTCTTTGTGAGGAGAGAGGCTTTATGCCTGAGACAGAGCTCATAAGTTTGAACGGTTTGCTGAGAACCATAGACACATAAGGATGTGGCAGCAGATAAAGGCCACAAGGTCCCTCTAGTTTACCCATTTCTCCATTCCTATCCCAAACCTGTGAACTCGCTGGGGTAGATTTTATAAATGTATGCGCTGGCGTACTTTTGTTCGTGCACCTGGCGCGAACAAAAGTACGCTGGATTTTATAAGATACGTGCGTAGCCGCGCGTATCTTATAAAATCCGGGGTTGGCGCGCGCAAGGGGGTGCACATTTGTGCAACCTGCGTGTGCCGAGCCCAGCGTGCGCTGCCTGTTCCCTCCGAGGCCGCTCCGAAATCAGAGCAGCCTCGGAGGGAACTTTCCTTCCGCCTCCCCTCACCTTCCCCTCCCTTCCCCTACCTAAACCCCCCCCCCCCCCCGGCCCTATCTAAACTCCCCCCCTACCTTTGTTGGCAGATTTACGCCTGCGGAAAGCAGGTGTAAATCTGTGCACGCCAGCAGGGTGCTGGCGCGCCATCACCCAACCTAGGGGCTAGTCCAGAGGCCTCGACCACGCCCCCAGGCCGGCACCACTCCCCCGGGCCCGCCCCCGAAACACCGCGTCACTCGCGGCCCGCCCCCGAAACGCCGCGTCACTCACGGCATGCCCCCCCGACATGCCCCCGACACGCCCCTCCGTGCAAGCCCCGGGACTTACGCGCGTCCCGGGGCTTGCGCGCGCCGCCGAGTCTATGCAAAATAGGCTCAGTGCACGCAGGGGGGGTTGGGGTAGGTTTTCGGGGGGTACGCGCGTATCGTACGCGCGTACCCCTTTGAAAATCTACCCCTAATTGTTCACATCCCCAGAAGTTTGGATGCTCTGGGCTCGTCCTTCGCTTTTTTTCATTGCACTCTGTTTTTGCCTTCACCAACTCCTTTGGAAGGCTGTTCCATGCATCCCTTCTCTCTTACTACTTTACTTATTCAGTCCCTACTACATCCTGCTCATCCTGACAAGTTAATTCATTCCTCTGGATATCTGCTTTTAGGAGATTTATTTTTCTTTTCCTTATACTCATTGTTTACTCCCTCTCTTTGCAAGAGAAAGATGAAAGGAAGAAGGGAAGTGAGGGAGGGGAGTGAAAAGATAGAAATAAAAAAACAGCCATATTATATTCCGTTCAAAGTAATCCATGACCACACCAGAAAGACAAATACAAAAATGAACACCTTCAATTTCCTTTCACTAGTACGCCATTTAGGAGGCAATGTTCAAACTGCTGGCCTTGCCGCAAAGTCCACAGATACTTTGTGTGCAGACTTTATAACAAATTTCAGAGGAAAAGTATGTGTCCTCACCTTTTGAGTATTGCTGCAAGTACATAGTACTCACAGACACTTGGACCTGCTTTTACTGCAAGCAAGAATTTGCCGGAAAATAATGCATGTTAGATTTGAAGCTTCAATCTTAATGCATTATTTGTGGACTCCACCCAAAACATTCCCCTGAGAACAGGGGCGATTCTATAATGAGGGAGGGTAAGGCGGGCGCTTCAGGTGGCAGAATTTTGAGGCGGCAAAAAAATGCCTCTCTCAGAACACCACTGCAGTGTCCACCTCACCCTGCCTGCCCCTGGTGCAGTTGCCTCAGCTCAGGCCAGCAGCGGCTGAAAAACGGAGAGAAGCTCGGAGCCACTGCTGGAGCTCAGGCCGGCGGCAGTCGAAGAATTGACATGACATCGGCTTGGGGCTGCCACCGGAGCTCAGGCCGGCAGCGGCTGAAGAACAGAGAAAGGCCCCATGTGAGAGAGAGGCAGCTTGTGCGTGTGTGTGTGTGTGTGTGTGTGTGTGTGTATGAGAGGAAGCTTGTGTGTGAAGCAGCTTGTGTGTATGTGCGCATATGTGCTTGTGTGTGTGTGAGTTGGAGATGCAGCTTGTGAGAGTTTGAGAGGCAGCTTGTTTGTGTGTGTGAGTGGCAGCTTGTGTGTGTGTGTGTGTGTGTGTGTGTGTGAGAGAGAGAGATTGAGAGAGATTGCAAGCCTGGGGGGTGAGAGAGCATGTGTGAGGGTGCTTGAGGGTTGTGAGAGAGAGCATGTGTGAGGGTGCTTGTGGGCTTGTGAGAGAGAACATGTATGAGGGTGCTTGAGGGTTGTCAGAGAGAGCATATGTGAGAGTGCTTGGGGAGGTTTGAGAGAGAGCATGTGTAAGGGTGCCTGGAGGGGGAGAAAGTATGTGTATGGGTGCTTGGGGGAGAAGAGAGCATGTGTGAGGGTGCTTGTGGGCTTGTGAGAGAGAGCATGTGTGAGGGTGCTTGAGGGTTGTGAGAGAGAGCATGTGTGAGGGTGCTTGGGGATTGTGAGAGAGAGCATGTGTGAGGGTGCTTGGGGGTTGTAAGAGAGAGCATGTGTGAGGGTGCCTGGAGGGGGAGAAACATGTGTGAGGGTGCTTGGGGATTGTGAGAGAGAGCATGTGTGAGGGTGCCTGGAGGGGGAGAAAGCATGTGTGTGGGTGCTTGGGGGAGGAGAGAGCATGTGTGAGGGTGCTTGGGGGAGGAGAGAGCATGTGTGAGGGTGCCTGGAGGGGGAGAAAGCATGTGTGTGGGTGCTTGGGGGAGGAGAGAGCATGTGTGAGGGTGCCTGGAGGGGGAGAAAGCATGTGTGTGGGTGCTTGGGGGAGGAGAGAGCATGTGTGAGGGTGCTTGGGGGAGGAGAGAGCATGTGTGAGGGTGCTTTCTGTGGGTGCCAGAGAGAGGGAGCCTTTGGGGGAGTAAAGGAGGGTGGGGCGCAGAGGGGCAGGGGGCAGGGTGTGCGGCAAGCAGGGTACATTGGGGGAACGCCATCTCATCCCTCGCCTCAGGCAGCAGATTGCCTTGAGCCACCCCACCTGAGAATGCCCCTTTGTAATTCAACTAAAAGTTCTCCTGGACTGAGCCACTGATGGATGGAGCTCATCAGCAAAGATCTTTTCATGTGACTACAGACCAGTTTGTGAATTGCAGTCTTCCGCAGAGGTCACATTCAAACAAAAGATTGGATTGATACACAGGTGCTGATGTTTATCCATCAACCAAGAGATGCAATTCCTTTCAAACTGGTATACACTCAAGTGGCATATCTGATGCCACTGTGTTCTGTTTAGTGACTGAGCAGGGGTCAGAGTTCTCCAGGCTGCATATGTTCTCAAATTGTCTTTAAACCTTTTAAACTATCTGCCGGCTTCCAAAAAATCACTTATGGGAATATATATAGATATTGTCCAGTTACCCAATAAAGTTGAGTTGCTATTAGCTTTACCTCAATACCTATATTACTACATGTTCAAAATACCTCAGGGTAAACTGCTATTTTTTCAAGCAAATGCCTTTGAAAACTGCCAACCCCAGGGGTGTAATCTTCTGTTGTGCTCTAATAATATATGGTGCACTATCCAGCAAGCATTTGTGTTCAGTGGTATGGAAGGAAAGTGTTTTTACAGACTAGTGTTTTCCAACACAGTCCTGGAGACCCACCAAACCAGTCTGGCTTTCTGGATCGCCATAATGAATATGCATGAGAGATATTTGCATACATCGGAGACTCATCATATGCAAATATCTCTCATGTATATCCATTGTGGCGATCCAGAAAATCAGACTGGTTAGGTGTGCTTCCAGCTTTGGGTTGGGAAACACTGTTGTAGACTATGCTGGATTTTTTTTGTGTGTTTTACCATTGTAGTTCTATTCCAGATATCGTCTACAGATCATTACATCATAAATAAAGCTTTTTAGCAGCACAGAATTGAATATCTAAAGTAATCTTTTTCAGCTTACAAATTCAGGTAATTAACATTCAAAACACAGCATTGTTAGTAGGATGATCACTGCGAGATAATGGCTTTCTCTTATTTACAATATTTACATAATTGAACACATTTGCAATGCCATGGACTATCTACAATGCTTACAGTTCTTGAAAGTGCTTACAATTTGGAAGGTTGAGAAATCTGAATACAATGTTTTTCATCTGGTAAATGAAGATGTCTGGAAGGTTTTGCATCTACAGCTGGTTGCTTTCTCTTTCTGCAAATCATAGTAAAGAATGGGATCATATTTGGATAAAGGGTTCTATATATTACTGGTACAAAGCAGTATTTCTCCAACTGATGACTGGTAATCGCTGGGAGGATAACTATCAAACAAATGGCATATATGTATATATATGGCCATGAGCAGATCTATGCTAGTATTTTATATCCCACACATATGATATACACACGTTTTTAAAATATGTGTATCATGTTGTGCGAGTCTCAGTTTAATGGACCCTTGGGCCGACCTGCTGGAGACTAGGAAGAGATGGTCAATGTCTCTGATGGACAGCGGGCCGGGAGGCAGATGTTCAGGCGGGACGTAGATGCTCTTCACCCTGGAAGCTGGTGCTCCCCCGGGAGGAGCCCATAGGAGCCCAACCGCTGGGACTTAGGTGGCTTCACGCTTGGAAGCCGAAGTCCCCCCAGGAGGAGCCCGTAGGGGCCCGGCCACTGGGACTTAGGCAGGTTGTGGATCAGGACAGGTAACTGGAACCAGACTAGGACAGTAGCAATACTGTAACTGGGCTCGGGTTCTGGAACCAGGCAGGAACTGTAGCAGGGCTCAGGTACTGGAACCAGGCAGGAACTGAGCAAGACTCGGGTACTGGAACCAGGCAGGAACGGTAGCAAGACTCGGGTACTGGAACCAGACAGGTACTGTAGCGAGCAGGCAGGAACCAAGAAGGTACTGTAGCAGGCAAGCAGGAACCAAGCAGGTACTGTAGCAGGAACGGAGCGATGTAGCCAAGCAGGTCACTCCGGGGCGCAAGGCAACAGGAAACCAGAATGCTAACCCATTGCAAGGCAAAGGTTGGATGGCCGCGGCCGGCTTATCAAGGCCACGGTGTCTGACGTCAGGAATTGGGCGGAGTCGGCAGTGGCGGGAAACTGGCTACAAAGGCGCCCAAGTGGCGCGCGCGCACGCGCCTAGGAATAGGGCGTCCACCGGAACCTTCACGGCGGCGCTGCCCCAGCGGGGACGCCGCCAAACAGGCCGCAAGCCAGGACTCCGGAGGCGGGAGCAGGTCCAGGAATCAAGAGGTAAGGGCCTGGCCGCGGTGCTCGCGGCCAGGACCGCAACATATCACTACCCTACAACATACGCACATATTTATTTATTTATTTATTTATTTATTGTTTTTGTTATACCGAGTTTCATGACAGGCATCACATCAACCCGGTTTACAATTAACAAAGTGTGAAAAACATAACGTAGCGTAGTAAACAATATTCTCAATAAAAACCTTGAACTTTAAATACAGGGAATCAGAAAAAGGATGTGAGAAAGTTACAATAAAACAGGGAAAAATTAACTTGGAACTGGAAGGGGGGAGAGAAAAGAACAGAGCAATATTTACATTTCAGCCAATTAATGTAAAAAATTAGCAAGATGAGTAAATAAGACTATGCGAATAAATGTGAAGATTGATGCGCTGATTTATGCAAAGCAACAAATTGACAGAACATATATCAATACATTATATGTGCATATTTTTCTACCTACTTTAAAAATATATTTTATGCATGAAAATAAAATAGGACTTACTCATGCAAACTGGGATTTATGCGTGCAAGTCTGTGTATTTTAAATTATGTGTGCATCGAATAAATTACCAGTTTTACCAATTAGTCCACCTGTTTGCCTAGTCCTTCTCCAGGTCCTCAAAACCATTCTGGTTCTTCAGCCTGAACTTCCCCCTCCCCCCTCCCAGTTCATCCAGTCCTCCAACCCAGGCAGTAGTACAAATAAGCACATTTAATTTCATTTATGCCAGATAATTAGCAGGTGTAAAATTACACAAGTAAGTTAGAAAATCTAAGTGGGAGCATTGAAAGGAGATCAACTTGCTGGTGGCTGAAGAAGAATGGTAAGTAGTATTGTTTGAGAAATTTTAGGATTTAAAAAGATTGGGGGAGAGGTGAAATAGTGGGGTATATTCTTTTATTTGTGTGTTTCTGAAATAAAAAGCAGACCAAGGTAGTTAATTCTAGTTTCAGTCTTTCCCTTCCTCTCACCCACCCCTAGCTCATCCTTTGATTTATAGGCAAGAGACACTTTCACATTAATCTAAAACAAAGGCTTGCCCCAGCCTTTATGAAGAGTCACTACTACAATTCATAGTGAATAAACCAATAAACTTAAAGGACTCTAATTTATGCATTCCTGCTCCCTTAGCAACTTAAACTGAAGAATTCCACAAAATTAAGATGAAGACAGCAATCCAGCAGCAAGAGAGGGGGGTCTTCCAGTCTTTTGCATGAAGTGTCACATGTCTGAATTTTACCCACCGATGAGAGGTTGTAGGTGTGCATCCGGTGCAAAAATCTCTTGGCTTTCAGAGAACGAGTCCAATCTCTGGAGGCAGGCTAGAGTGGCAGACCTGTAGAGGAGAACTTCAGGGACATAGTAGCCAAGTCCCAGTTCTAGTCCAGCAGTCCTAATGCTGCCTTGAAGGAAGAAAGTTTGGTTGGAGATCATCAGGAAGTGATCTTGTAGCATGGACCTCTACTCCAGGTGATGCATTATACTTTCTCACCAAGGACGAGTCTCCCAGGGCTTCTGCCAAGGAGGAAAGGTTGGATCGGCCATCATAGCTGGTGATCCAATTATGAGGAATGCAAATAGCTGAACGGTTGGTGGATATGAGGATCACCTGGTAACCTACCTGCCTTGCATAAAGATGGCAGACCTCCTGCATTATCTAGAAAGGATTTTAGACAGTGCTGGGGAGGAGCCGGCTGTCATGGTACATGTGGGCACCAAGGACATAGGAAAATGTGGGAGGGAGATTCTGGAAGCCAAATTTAGGCTTTTAGGTAGAAAGCTGAAATCTAGAACCTCCAGGATAGCATTCTATGAAATGATCCCTGTTCCAAACACAGATCCCCAGAGGCAGGCAGAGCTCTGGAGTCTCAATGCATGGGTGAGATGATGGTGCAGGGAAAAGGGATTCAGTTTTGTTAGGAATTGGGCAACCTTTTGAGGAAGGGGGAGTCGTTTCCAAAAGCATGGGCTCCATCTTAACCAGGGTGAAACCAGGATGCTGGCACTAACCTTTAACAAGGAGATAGAGCAGTTTTTAAACTAGAACAAGGGGGAAAGACAATAGTTGCTCAGGAGTACATGGTTAAGAGGGATTTATCTTCAAAGGATACTAATGAAATAGGAGAGTTAGGGCAATCACAACAGAGAGGTTCCAATAAAAGCAAAAGGAGTCCATGTGCCTATAAGTGAAGAATCACCTGAGCTAAAAGATTCCAAATTATCCCCGTCAACTAAACAGCAGGTTGTTAATACAAACAAAAAACACACTTTGAAATGTCTGTATGCCAATGCAGGATATAAGAAGTAAGATGGGAGAGTTAGTGTATAGCAGTGAATGATGAGATAGAGATTGACATCTCAGAGACCTGGTGGAAGGAGGATAACCAATGGGATAGTGCTATACCAGGGCATAAATTATATTGCAATGATACTGAGGATCAACTTGGGGGGGGGGGGGGGCACTTTATGTCTGCAATGGCATAGAGTCCAACAGGAAAAAGATCCTGAAAAAGACTAAACACACAGTAGAATCTTTATGGGTAGACATTTCATGTGTATTGGGGAAGAGTATAACAATAGGAGAATACTATTAACCATCTGGCCAAAATGATAAAATGGATGATGAAATGCTAAGAGAAATTAGGGAATCTAACCAATTTGGTTGTTCAGTAAAAATGGGAGATTTTAATTACCCCAATATTAACTCGGTAAATGTGACATCAGGACATACTAGAGAGAAAATTCCTGGATGGAATAAATGACTTTTTCATGGAACAATTGGTTCAGGAACCAACAATAGAGGGAGCTATTTTAGATCTAATTCTTAGTGAAATGCAGGATTTAGTGAGCAAACGGTGGTGGAGGTCACTTGGCAATAGTGATCATAACATGATCAAATGTCAATTAATGACTGGAAAGCGGACAATAAGTATATCTGAAGTTCTAGCACTAAACTTTCAAAGGGAAACTTTGATAAAATGAGGAAAATAGAAAAAACTGTAAGGCAGCTACAAATGTTAAGAGTGTACAATTGACATGGACATTGTTTAAAAATTCTACTTTAGAAGTACAATACAGATGTATTTTATGCATTAAGAAAGATGGAAAGAAGGCCAAACAATTGCCAGCATGGTTAAAAGGTGAGGTGAAAAAGGCTATTTTAGCCAAAAGAACTTCCCTCAAAAATTGGAAGAAGGATCCATCTGAAGAAAATAGGAAAAAGTATAAGCATTGGCAAGTTAAAAGTAAAACATTGATAAGACAGGCTAAGAGAGAATGTGAAAAAAGTTGTCTGTAGAGGCAATAATTCATAATAAAATAATTTTAAAATATAATCCAAAGCAGGTTGCTATGGTTTTGAGGTGTTGGAGTGGATTCTTGGGTACTGCAGTGATGGCCACTCCCACGGGGAGAAGCCCCATGAGGAACTGCAGTACCAGGCTAGACTCTTTGCATATAACACAGAGAAGATAGTTTTTATTGTACAGCAGGGTGGTACTGCCCGGGAAGCTGACAGCAGTGGTAGATAGCTCCAGCAGTGGTAGTCCAGGAATCCTTGGCAGAGAGGACCCATCTCACTCTAAGTAGGTGGAGACAGTGTGGAGAACAGGAACAAGTCCCGGATGTAGAGCGCTGAAGCTGTAGAGGAGATAGACTGGTATGTTAGTACTCACTGAAGCAGAAGCTGTATCTTTGAGAGTCCTGGCAGGCAGAAGTTGTAGAGTGGCAGGCACCAGGTTAGGGAAAGCAGGCCCTCGAGGAGCGAGTACCTGGGATCCCAGGATAGGCACCTGAAAGAAGTAGAAGGGCCGCCGAGGAGCGGGTACCCAAGTTAGTAGAATTACCCCAAAGGGCAAAGAGAGCTTCCTGCAGCTAGGAAGCGGCAGAGAAGCTTAGACCGGAGCAATTCCAATCCTTGCTAACTCGGATTGTTAGCAAATGAAAGGCAGGGTAAATATAAATACCAGGATGTGCTGACGTCACTTGGAGGGGACACCCCGAGGTTCCCGCCATGACGTAGATAAAGACGTGGGTGGTGTGCGCGCGTGCACCCTAGGAGGCCCTCAGGAAAAACATGACGAACGCCGTCGCCGTTGCCGATCCGGGGATGCAGGGGAGACCGGCATGAAGACGCGGTGGCAGCCAACTTCCCAAAGCTTGAGGAGAGAGAAGGAAGAAAGGTGAGGCACAAAGGTCAAAGCCGTCTGAGACCGATGGACGCATCACAGGAAGACTGCGAGGGCTGGACCAATGATCAAGGGGTTAAAGGGGCACTTAGTGAAGATAATGCCATTGTGGAAAGACAAAATAAATTATTTGCTTCTGTCTTTACTAATGAGCCTGTTGGGGAGATACCCATTCCAAAGACCAATTAGCAGGGGTGATCATTCAGATGAACTGAACCAAATCATGGTAAACCTGGAAGATGTAGTAGGACAGATTGACAAACAAAAGAACAGCAAATCACCTGGTCCAGATGATCTATACCCCAGGGTTCTGAAAGACCTAAAAAATGAAATTTCAGACCTATTACTAGTAATTTGTAACTTAGCATTAAAATTGTCCATTGTTCCTGAGGACTGGAGTGTGGTCAATGTAATTCCAATATTTAAAAAGGGCTCCAAAGGCGATCTGGGAAACTATAGACCGGTGAGTTTGACTTCAGTATCAGGAAAAATTGTGGAAACTATTCTAAAGATGAAAATCACAGAACATATAGATAGACATGGTGAAATGGGACACAGTCAGCATGGATTGATTCAAGGGAAGTCTTGACTCACAAATCTGCTAGTTTTTCGAAGGGATTAATAAACATGTGTCTAAAGATGAACCAGTAGATGTAGTTTATTTGGATTTTCAGAAGGTGTTTGACAAAAGTCCCTCATGAGAGGCTTCTAAGAAAATTCAAACATCATGGGATTAGGAGGTGACGTCCTTCTGTGGATTACAAACTAGTTAAAAGACAGGAAACAGAGAGGATTAAATAGTTTTCTCGTGGAAAAAGTTAAAACAGTGGAGTACCTCAGGGATCTGTTCTTGGACCGATGCTTTTTAATATAATTATAAATGATCTAGAAAGGGTTATGAAAAGTGAGGTAATCAAATTTGCAGATGATTCACAATTATTTAGAGTAGTTAAATCACAAGTGGATTATAATAAATTACAGAAGGACCTTGCGAGACTGGAAGATTGGGCACCCAATTGGCATATGAAATGCCAAATGTAAGGTGATGCAGATAGGGAAAAATATCCCATGCTGTAACTACACGATGTTAGATTCCATATTAGGAGTTACCACCCAGGAAAAAGATCTAGGCATTGAAATTGTCAGCTCAGTGTGCCACAGCGGTCAAAAAAGCAAACAGAAAGTAAATACTAGGAATGGAATGGTAAATAAAATGGAGAATATCATAATGCTTCTGTATCACTCCATGATTAGACAGAACCTTGAATACTGTGTACACTTCTAATCACCGCATCCCAAAAAAGATATAGTTGTGCTGGAGAAAGTACAGAGAAGGGCGACCAAAATGATAAAAGGCATGGAACAGCTTCCTTATGAAGAAAGGCTAATGAGGTTAGGGATATTCAGTTTGGAGAAGAGACAGCGTCATGAGAGGACTTGAACAGGTAAATGTGAATCAGTTATTTACTCTTTCAGATAATAGGACTAGAGGGCACTCAATGAAGTTAACAAGTAGCACATTTATAACAAATCAGAGAAAATTCTTTTTCACTCAACGCACAATTAAGCTCTGGAGTTCATTGCCAGAGGATGTAGTTAAGGAAGTCAGTGTAGCTGGGTTTAAAAATGGTTTGGGTAAGTTCCTAGGGGAGAAGTCTATAAACCACTGTTAATCAAGTTGACTTAGGGAATGGCCACTGCTTATCACTGGCATTAGTAGCATGGGATCCATTTAATGTTTGGGTACTTGCCAGGTACTTGTAACCTGGATTGGCCATTGTTGGAGTCAGGATTCTGAGCTTCATGGACCTGCGGTCTAACCCAGTAAGACAACTTCTTATGTTCTTATATTCTATGTGGATAAGTGTCTTTTAAAATAGCAATTTATGGGTGTAAATATTGGCCCTGCCCCAGAACATCTCTAGACTGCCCCTTTTTTTTTTCATGTTTATGACAATTGAAAGTGAAAATATGCACATATTTTTGACTTTTATGAAATATGGAATGCACGAGTCGAGGCTACTTATGTAAATATTTGCTAATTTTCATGCAAATATAGTTTTTAAAATTCACCCCTTAGCATGAATCAGCAAATTATACTCTATTATTTCATCATTATAATAATTCATAATAATTCACTATAAAATCCAGATTCTTTTTTATATTTTGTATTGCATTATAAAAATTGTCCATAATAATCTATCCCCAACTTTCTATTGTGCTAGTCCTGACATGGATCCCTGTTTTGAATAAGCTCTGCATCTGAAGCGCATCAATGTTGGCATTATTTTGGAAACTTAATGCTGCACTTCTACAGATCATGATATTGCGTAGTATTTAAAAACATCATCCTCAATTACTTATTGCCAGTCCACACAGTAAATGTCAATACTTTCTCCCATTGATCGGACACCATATTCCACAGATATTTATTGGTCAGTTACACTCCTACATCAAGCTATACCATTCAATTTCAACAATCATTAACTCCGTACATGTACATTTTAAAATGAAAATCCAATATTCTTTGCAATAATGCATAAGAAACTGGTGATCGCTATCTCTCCACATCAACTGAAGACTATCAGAAACACTCCACTGTAAATCTTGAAAAGTATGTCCATGCTCAAAATAATTGCAAACGGATGCCCCTTTTTTGCTGTAGGAAAGAGTCATAGAAACATAGAATCATATAGAAATATGGATATGATGGCAGAAAAAGAACAAACAGTCCACCCAGTCTACCCACCAAGCTCATGGCAGTGTCTGCCACACCATACAATTCCCCCCATATCTAACATCCTTCCAGATCATCAAGCCAGGGGTCTTGTTGGTTGCTGTTTGAGTCCAATTTCCCATCACCTCTCGCTGTTGAAACAGAGAGAATGATGGAGTTGCATCAAGTGTATGAAGGCTTATTGGTTAAAGGTAGTAACTGCCATACCAGCAAGTTACCCCCATGCAGTCTTTCCTTCGTTTCCATCTTCTATCTAATTCCCTTTTCCTCTTTCGACCCTGCCATTGAAGCAGAGAGCAATGTTGGAGTTGTATCAGAAGTATCAGGCTTATTGGTTAAGGCTAGTAACCGCCATGCCAGCATGTTACACCATGCACTCTTTTCTTCATTTCCATCCTCTAACCTTTACTGATCCACAGTGTTTATCCCATGCCACTTTGAAATCTTTGACTGATTTAGTCTTCACCACCTCCTCTGGAAGGGCATTCCAGGCATCCAACACCCTCTCCGTGAAGAAATATTTACTGACGTTGGTTCTGAGTCATCCTCCCTGAAGTTTCATTACATGCCCCCTAGTTCTACTGATTTCTTTCCAATGGGAAAAGTTTGTCAATTGTGCATCATTAAAACCTTTCAGGTATCTGAAGGTCAGGATCATATCGCCCCATACCTCCTTTCTTCCAGGGTATACATATTTGAGAACTTCAACCTCTCCTCATAAGTCATTTGATGGAGACCCCCACTATTTTTATCATCCTTCTCTGGACCACCTCCATCCTGTCTCTGTCCTTTTTGAGATACGGTCTCCAGAACTGAATATAATACTCCAGGTGAGGCCTCACCAATGACCTGTATAAGGGGATTATCACCTCCTTTTTCTTTCTTGTTATTACTCACTCTATGCAGCCCAGCATTCTTCTGTCTTTATCTATCGCCTTGTCACATTGCTTCACCGTCTTCAGATCGCTAGACACTATCAGCCCAAGGTCCCTCTCTTGCTCCGTGCACAACAGCCCTTCATCCCCCATCACATACAGCTCTTTTGAATTACAACACCCCAGATGTATGACTCTGTACTTCTTGGCATTGAATCCCAGTTGCCATATCTTCGATCACTGTTCAAGCCTCCTTAAATCTCATCTCATTCTCGCTACTCCTTCTGGCGTATCAACTCTGTTACAGATCTTAGTATCATCCGCAAATAGACAAACTTTACCTTCAATCCCTTCCGCAATGTCACTCACAAAGATATTGAACAAGAGCAGTCCCAACACCGATCCTTGCGGCACTCCGCTTCACTGTCTCTCTTCAGAGTAGGTTCCATTCACACCACACATTGTCTTCTATCCGTCAACTAGTTTGTAATCTACATCACCACTTTGGCACTCACTCCTAAGCTTCTCATTTTATTCACAAGTTTCCTATGCAGGAACCTATCAAAAACGTTGCTATAATCCAAGTAGATGACATCAAGCGCTCTTCCTTGATACAAGTCTTTAGTCACCCAATCAAAAAAAATCAATCAGATTTGTCTGACAGGACCGTCCCCTGGTGAATCCATGCTGCCTTGTATCCAGCAATCCTCATGAGTGTAGATAGTTCACTATCCTTTCCTTCAGCAGAGTCTCCATTAATTTTCCCACCACCAAGGTGAGGTTAACTGGCCTGTAATTTCCAGTCTCCTCTCTGCTCTCATTCTTGTGAAGCAGGACCACCACTGCTCTTCTCCAATCACTAGGCACCACTCCCGTTTCCAGAGATCTATTGAACAAGTCACACAGTGGACCCACATCTCTGAGCTCCCTCAGTATCCTGAGATGAACCTCATCAGGCTCCATGGCTTTGTCCACTTTCAGTTTTCCTAGCTCTTCCCATACATTTTCTTCTGTAAATGGAGTTTCGTATACTCCACCCCCATCCACAGTCTTGTTAACTAGCTACAGTCCTTCTCCCTTTCTCCTTTCTCTGATGTATCTGAAAAATGTTTTGTCACCCCGCTTTACCTCTTTGGCTATCCTTTCTTCTACCTGATTTTTTGCTTTCTTGATTACTTTCTTTGTCTCCCTCAGTTTCACCAGATATTCTTCCCTGTGTTCCACTTTTTGGGATCTTTTATATTTCTTGAGTACTGCTTTTTTTTACCTTTATTTTATCAGCCACGTCCTTTGAGAACCAGATTGGTTTCTTATTTCTTTTACTTTTGTTTACTTTTCTAACATATAGATTTATTGCCTTTATAATTGCTCCTTTTAGTTTGGCCCACTGTTATTCCACCTCTCTAATTTTCTCCCAGTCTTCCAGTTCTGCCTCCAGGTACATCCCCATTTTGACAAAGCCCATATTTTTGAATTGCAAAACTTGGGTCTTCATGTAATTTCTCCGTGTCTTATTTGCAAAGTCAAACCATATTGTTTGATGATCACTGGTGCTGAGGTGGGCACCCACCTAGACATTAGAGACATTCTCCCTTTTAGTGAGCACTAGGTCAAGTATAACATCCTCTCTCATGAGTCCCATTACCATTTGTTTGAACAGAGCGCATTGCACGGCATCCATTATCGCTCTACTTCTGGTAGATTCCACAGAAGGGATTTTCCAGGCTACGTCTCCAACAATCAGCACTTCTCCTTTCCTTCCCATCTTTTGGATGTCTTCGACCAGATCTCTGTCCAGTTTTTACGTTTGAGTCAGAGGCCTGTAGACCACACCAGTAAAAATAGATGAACCATCACCTTTTTTTAGGAAAGCCCATAATGCTTCTTCTCTACCCCACTTTCCTTGCAGTTCAGTTCTTGGATATTATTTTTTACATAAACAGCTACTCCTCCCCCTTTTCTGGCCTTTCTGTCCTTCCTTAACAGGTTATAGCCCGGTATGGCCGTATCCCAATCATGAGAATTTATGAACCATGATTCCATAACAGCAACAATGTCCAAGTCCGCCTCTACCATTAGGGTCTGCAGGTCTGGGATTTTTCTGCCCAAACAATGAGCATTTGTAGTCATAGCTTTCCAATTTTTTTCCTTTGATTTGTTGCACTTTGTATGCACCTTTTCTGCTTTTTTGTGCTGAATGATTTTGTTATTTTCTCCTCCCACAACCTGTATTGCTTGGAGGTGACATGTACATTTCATTGGCTATCTCCTGCCACCCCCATTCTTTAATTTGATAATATATGATCTGAATTTCTCATATTATTATATATTCTTCCTGCTACAGACAAATATAGGCCATCCTTACCATATAGCCTGTTACTGCTCCATACATGACCCCAGCCTCCAATTATCCAAAACCATTTTCTGTACACCAGGTTTTGAGCCAGGAATTGAAATAATTTATATGGCATAGCTTCTCATTTCCCTTTCCATGAACAGGTAATACTTCTGAAAAGGCAATAGTCTTTGCAGTGCGCCTTATCATCTTGCCTAGATTTTGGAAATCTTTTTGTACTTCATGGATACCATTTCTGTTATTATTTAGGAGAGTTGTGGGTAGATTCTTGGGCCGGTGGCAGATGACCACGCCCCTGGGGGAAGATCCCGAGAAGGACCACCAATCAGGCTCAGTTAGGAGACAGACACACACTAGTTCTTTTATTAGACAGTATACTAAATCACCAGAGGTGGCAGTAGTGAGCTGGAATGCCTGGCTGGGCTGCAGTCCCTCAGATACTGGAACAGCGATCCCTGGAAACTGAGCTGTAGAGAAACTGAAATACAGTGAGTAGGCAGTGTATGCAGAGTTCATGGACAGAACCTGATGGTAACACTCACACGATGTCTCATAGAAGCCCAAGAGCTGGAATTAAGTAGGCCCTCGAGGAGTGAGTACCTGGCTCCAGGGAAAGCTCTGAGAGAGCGATGGTAACTCACAGATGTAGTAGGCAGCGATGACTTCCAGGCAGAAGTGAATTCCGAAGAAGTCCGGGAACGAAGGCCCTCGAGGAGCGAGTACCGGTTCCAGACTGCAACCTACAAAGTAAGAGAGAACGAGGCCCCCGAGGAGCAGGTACCCCTGGTTAGTCTGAGGAGGCAGAGTAGCATAGATAGAATGAATCCTTATCCTTGCTAACTCGATTTGTTAGCAATTCAGAGACCTTTAAATATCTGAAGCGGATGACATCATCTCAGGGGGACGCCCCTGAGGTTCGCGCCTCTTCTGGTACTTGAGGTGGGGCCGCGCACGCGTCCCTAGGCATCAGGTCAACATGGTGGATTGCAGCGTCGGGCCAGTCCAGGGACGCTGGCTGAGGATGGCCGAAAGACGCCGTGGCAGCCAGCCTTCCATCAACCCTGGAGGGAGTCACCAATGCGGTAAGGTGGGCAGAGTGGAGACGTTGGGCAGCGACGGTTGCAACAATTTCTTTTGAGGTCATTGGTCTCCAGATGGTTGAGAACACTGATTTCAAAGTTCCTACTTTCTTCTTCAAAGATTTGGATTATCTGGTTTGCATTTCTATTCGCTGAGGATCTTGAAATAGATTTAACTCTTGTGTTCCCATCTAAAAGTGCTCCCAAATTTGGTTCCTCTAATGACTGAGTCTCCCAGCAGAAGCAGCTTTCTTTTATGACATTTGATTCTGTTGCAGGGCTTCTGGGTGCATTGGGTGACTTCACTTTTAGACATCACTTCAATATCCATTGCTGGGGTTTCTTCATTCTCCAATACAGAAAAAAGCATTATGTAACAGTGGGGGGAGAGGGTGTCTTTTCATCACAGGACTTATTCTGCCTGAGCCTACTGTTATCCAATTATTCCTGGGTTTTTGAGACCAGTCCCTGCTCTTAAAAACATGCAGAACCTAGCTTCACCTGCTCTGAGTGCCTTCAGTGTAACAGAGGACTCACCAGACTCTGCCTGTTGGTAATGTCAGATTAGTGCCAATGTGTTCAGGAGCACCACTCTCCATTGGGAGGGTAAAATAATGGCATAAAAAAAACCCTGTTCCCACATGAATAGGAAGAGAGATTTGGAGAAGTAGGATTCTGAGCCCTAGAGTCCTGAGTGGTGACTACAGCCCTCTCCCATTGCGGTTCTCCACAGGGAGAGGGTCTTGAGAGATTTAAGGGTGGAAGTTCCTGGAAGTTCAGAAAATAAAGAGCAGTTCTAGCAAAGTTTGGTAAACCAGTCTACTGAGAGGTACCAGGAGAAAGGGTAGGATGGACAAAAGGATAGATGCCAATAGTCCTTTATTGAAGTGGAGACACAAGGGTAGCCCGACTCTGGCCGAGTTTCGCCGTTTCAAGACGGTTTTAGGGGCTAAAACATAAATAAATCATTATATAAATAAATCATTATATAAATATAATGAGTACAAATAATAGTTAAAAACAAGTTAAAATCTGATATCTATTCATACGTCTATACCAGTTGAGGTGACACATAGAGAGCGCGTACATATGGAAACTGTAAAAATTATAAATATGAATCTAAAAGACATTAAAAACTCACGGTTGACACAAATATGTAATAAATACAAAAAAGGTTAATAAAATAGATGGTATTACCTTACATATATTCTCTTGATTCACCAGAGTCAATCCCTGATTCATCTAGGAATCAGCCCAAAACATACAGAAGAGTGAAAGGAAGAGAAAAGGACACTGGAGAAATGGAGTACATCTGCCAAACAGGCACTGGGGAGGGCCCAGGGTGGAGAAGGATACCCACTATGAAGAGCTGACCTTTTCGAAGGAGACGTGAGAAGAGACTATGGTTTGTGTTGCTTGTGTGCTCTGGAATTTTAGTGCACTATCCTATGTGTGCTGATTTTTGAACTTGTATTTTGTCACCAGTTTCTTTATTTCAAACAACAAGCTGTGAGTGAAAGAGTGATTTGGGGGTGAGCCTGCCTGGCTGGTGTGCCGAAAAGTCCCCATGAGTAGAACAAACTCTAAAGGATTTGAAAACTTGTTTTTACCCCTCATATGGGAACCCTGGGATGGTCATGGGGCCTTGCATGGTCCATGATTCTCTGTGTACCCCTGTGCCCAAGAGCTGACTGGAACAGGGGCTATATAATGTTGAACCATAGGGGCTTGTATCTTTTATGTGGTTAAGCAACAACCTTAACCTTGTATCTTTTATCTTGTATCTTTTTGTACCTTTGTATCTTTTATCTTGTATCTTTTATGTGGTTAAGCAACAACCTTAACCTTAACCTTAACCTTGTTTTATTGTAACTGCAATCTTTTTTGAGCACCTGTTAATGTTTCTTATTATTTGTTATCTTGCTTCACCTCTTGTTAATTGTAAACCGGCACGATGCGATTCCCATCGCGAATGCCGGTATAGAAAAAACTCAAATAAATAAATAAATAAAACCTTGTTCAATCAACCTTAAATGGCCACTTTGTCCGACCCACATATACTTTTGGTCAAAGACATAATTATATAGAAATGATGACCATATGTTATATACAATCCCTGACATGGGATCTGCCCATGTATCACCAGAAATAGTCTGACTACAAAACGAGCATGTGCTGCATGCTCAATGCTACTTTCCTCCAGGATAGCGCTTTTAATGTTCTGGAAGCCCGTGGGCATGGAGCTTGCTTTGTAATCAGTAGGATTATGTTTCCTTAGGTGCACCACTTTACATTTGTGCACATTAAATTTCATGTGCCTTTTAGAAGTTCAGCTCCCCACTATAGAAGGAGTAAGTGGGCAGGTTGGATTGGTCCGCTGGACTTTTTCTCCCATCATCAACTATGTTACTAAGTAAATGGGGATCTGTTTTGGCCATACTTGCTATTTATTTTTTCAAAATGCACTCTCCAGAGGCCAAAATGAATTTGGGTGACTTTGCCCCACATCCTTTTCCCTCTCCCATTGGTTTTATGTTTTAAACTGTTCCTTCGGTTGAGATGCCAATTCAAGGCTTTATCTAGTTTCTGGGCATTAAAGGGTTCTATGATGATGCCAAACAATGTAGCTAAGCTTCCAGATCTTGGCTTATACTAAGTATGGGAAAAGAAACACTGTGATCTAATTGGCAGAATTCTGTTTTCTTAGAATATCATTTCTTGAATAATACAATTAGTGCAACATTTTGTTAATAAGTTTCTTAATGTGAACACTGGCCCTTATGGTGTGACTGGAAGGATCCATGTTCATTACTGGACATTTTTTACCTACTCCTGCCTCAATTTCTTTTAAACGTTCCTCAGAAAGCACCAGTTCACTTGTTAATGCATTATACCGTGCTTTTATCTAAAGTGCTGTGTAATTTAATAAGCAATCCCTAACATTCTGAGATGATACAGCATTCTGTCTGAGTCTAATTAGTTTAGTTCCCCCTCCCCCCCAGGGGAATTTTGGCAGCTCCTTTTTTCAAGGAATTCAGTCCGGGCACTGGGCATGTCCTCCCTTCCCTTGAGTAAAGTACCAGCACATCGTCAATGCCCAGAACGCAGACAGAACGTTGGTTTAACATCTCATCCAAAGAGAGGCTCTAGAAATGCCCAAATGTGGTCCTCCAGGGCAGCAGACAGGTCTAATTTTCAGGGCAAATAAAATGTGCAAAATTAACCTGCCACGTGCATCAAATGCAAATAGACCTAGCTGCTTGCTGCCTTTCGGTGCCAGGTTTGCAAACCCCTGCAGCAATGTGTGTTTTTTAGACGTAGCCCAACTATATACTGTCCAAGTCTAAATCTGCTTACAATTTATGAGATTGTTTAGAATCAGAATGGAAGCTGACATAGCCATACAAGGATCTGCAAAACGGGTTCTCAACACAGTCCTCAGAACACACCTAGCCAGTCAGGTTTTTCAGGATATCCCCAATGAATTTGCATGAGATAGATTTGCATACAATGGAGGCAGTGTATGCAAATCTACCTCATGCATGTTCATTGCGGGTATCCTGAAAACCTGACAGGCTTAAGTGTACCCCAAGGATTGAGTTGAGAACCACCGAAGGAGGGCTGCATACACAGAACTGGAAATTAGGGTTGCCAACTGGCTCCAGATTTTCAGGACATGCTAATCCAATCCTGGTTTTACCCCACCGCATACAGTAGGGGTGGGCAATTCCGGTCCTCGAGGGCTGCAAACCAGTCGGGTTTTCAGGATATCCTTAATGAATATGCATGAGAGAAACCTGTATGCACAGTGCCTCAGTTGTATGCAAATCTATTTCATGCATATTCATTAGGGGGTATCCTGAAAACCCAACTGGTTTGCAGCCCTCGAGGCCCGGACTTGCCCACCCCTGGCATACAGGGACTTGAAGTGTTGCTTTTTTAGGGACTGCAATATGGAAATCATGCAATGGGGTAAAACTAGGACTGGATTAGTCTGTTCAGCGGATCTAGAGCCAGTCAGCAACCCTCCAGGAAGTCTGAGAATACTTTGAAATAGGAGTTAAAGGTCTTCTGCTCCATTTTGTCACATTCAGATTATGTTATGAAGATGCATTTTAGGGGGCAAATAGAACCTGTAGTTGTAAAATGCATGAGTGGTTTTAACATTAGTACTTTACACTAATATTCAAAGCGGCTGCATGCCTTACACCAGCAGTTTTGTGTAGGGCGGCTGATAGAGGGACATTAGCATGCGTACTTGTTAAAATGTCTCATGAGGGTGCTATTTTTCTCGCCGGAGCTGAGCGTGCCTCTGGGAATGCCTTCTCACAGCTCAGCTAAAAGTATGTGTGCACTATGGAAGACTGCACGTCCTCTTAGCCAGACTGAGTGCAGGTGATTTTCAGACAGGCTAATGTACCCGAGTAAATCAGATTTATCCAGGTAAATGAGTTTGAATATTGCCATCCTCATAGTTACTGCTCTTTTATGAAAGAAATAGCAGCAACATTTAGTTTTAGTATATATATGTTATAGGAGTGTAATATTTATAATGTATAAGTATGCATTTATGTATGTATATATGGTTCAAAAATATGTGTATTCATATCTTTCAAAAAAGTCTAATACGGAATATGGTAAGCTTTTACTGCATACATTATATGCACATATATGATGGTTTTTTCTTTTTATTCTTTTCCATTATCTTTTGTAATAATATATGCATTGTAATTAATTGTATTAATATTTATTGTATATAAGAACTGCACAATGTTAATATTTCTGTAACATAATATTTTCACATATAAAATACAATAACAATTAAAATTTGTCTTACAGCCTGGCTTCAGGTTTTGAATTGCTTTATTTGACTTGTTAATAAGAAGCTTGCATCAATAAGTTTCAGAAATGACACATGTATGGATTTCAGTAGTTTTAACCGTGGGCTGCATTTCTCCCCCCTCACGTCACAAATCAATCATACCACCATGGAAAGGTTACTTGTTTAGGCTGAACTGCTGACTTTGCCCAGAAAGTTTCTTTTAACTTTGACACGCTTTCAATCTGCGCGCAATAACATTTACTTAAAAGGCTAAGCGCATTTTACTATTCACGTTCAGAAGGAAGTGGCAACGGTACACTCCCCATACTGGAAGACGAAGCAAAAAAAGTGCATTCTTTCATTTATTTGAAAATTTTATAATCTGCATCTTCCAGGAGAATTCATCCACTACAGAAATATCAATGTACTTTGGCAGATGAACAAACGGACCTTTAGAAATTGGCAAGGGCCTCCAGTAACCTGAAGCCTAATCACAACAATGCCCTCTAAATTATCAGGCCTGTCATTCATGCAGATAGGCTTTCCATTGACTGCCATCCTACAAATCTCTATTCCTCATCTTAATTTGAGTCGGTGCCTGATGGCAGTCATGCATTGACTGAAAAATTAGCTGTTTCCTTCACAATAAGCTTGGGTGATAGAAGGCATGACTTTGTTTAGTGTCACATTTCTAGTGTCTAGACAGGATAGGTATACTCTGCTTCAGTGCTAATATTAATAATGCATAGTTGCTGGTGCACTGCCCTCAAACTTTATCATAAAATTAAATAACCTCTGCATCATGGAGAGTCACGGGACGCATCGTAAAGAAAGGAAGGCAGCAAAAAGAAAGCTAACAGGGACATTTCCAGCACCCATGGTCATCCCAAAAACATCCAAGTTGCCTATGGATGGTTTTGATCCAATGGGAAAAGCTATGTTTTGGTGACATTGCTAGAAATGATGCAACATTACCAGGCACTGCCATTGCCTAACGGCATGGACGGGGCTGGTGTTAGGACAAGACAGAGCTCTAATAAGGATTAATGAAAATCTCTTCCCTTTCTATTCCCAACCACACTCACACATTAACAGAAAACAAATACAGTATGCCCTTGCTTTGCCCACCTCATTATTTTACTTTGCATGGCATTTTAAGCACGCAGCATAGCATCAAACATATCTTCTGAACTAGTCCTGTAATTTGTAAGAGCCAGCAGACACCACCATCTGCAATCCTTTACAGTCAGCATGCCCGTGCTACATACAGAGAGAAGGAAGATCCTCATGTACTAAGAGATACAAGCAGCAGAGACAAGAAAAACGTGGCAGAAGGGTACAGAAATAGCCCTAAATGTCAGTGTCACTGGCCTGATTAAAAAGAATTTGCAAGCACATCTCAGTTTGTTGCCTGTATGCATTACACAATACAAGTCCCAGATAGAAGCTCTCTTTAGCAGGATGCAAGTATTAAGAAGAGGGCTGGTAATACATTTCGGAGCAGGGTTGCCAACCAACAGCATATTTATTTACTGATGGTCAGTACAAAAGGAGCAAAAAATGTTATCTCTGCCTGTAAAATAATTTCAAGTCTGTAAAAATCTCCAGAAAGCAGGCACAGAGCTTGGGCTTGTCTTCTGTACTAGATATTCAGGCTTCTCAAGGCTGTGGTTAAGTTAACACCTGGCAAGGAGAAACAGATCCACCCAACCATGCTAGAACCTCATGCATGAATGCTGGAAACCAAGGACTCCTAATGTAGGCAGCAGAAACCAGACTGCAAATAAACGGGTGAATTTGAGCATAGCGCATCCTGCTGTGCACAAAATAGGAACTGTAAAATATGTCCACTGGGCCATAGCCAGACAATTTGGCATCTATCTATCACCAAGTGAAAATTGCACCTCATCCTGTACACTAGTGTTTCTCAAGCTGATCCCGGAGTACCCCCTAGCCAGTCTGGTTTTCAGGATATCCATACTGAATATGTATGAGAGGGATATGCATGCACTGTCCCTATTACTTGCAAATCTATACCATCCATATTCATTGTAGATATCCTGAATATCAGATTGGCTAGGGGGTATATTCTAGCAGTGGCTTGAGAAACACTGCAGTGCACAACACATGACAGTTACATTTTTCTCCCACCCCTCCCCCATTAGACACCCCTTTTCACCGCTTCTCCCTCTCCATCAGGCACCCTTCCTTTCTTTTTTTACTTCCCCCCCCCCACCCCCTTCCCCTTTGTGATACAGCCCTTTCCCAGCTCCTTCATCAGGGACCCCTCTTCTCTCTCTCCCCTCTCTTATCAGGCTCCTCTTTCTCCCAACCTGCCACAGTAGGTCCCATTCCTCCTCGCCCTTCTCCATCAGGCATTCCTTCCTTTCCCTCTTCTTCCTCTTCTGCCCCGTCAGGCATCCCTCCTCTAGCAGACACCCCCTTCCCCTTCCCTGAGATTCCATACCCCTAGGGCTGCCGACTGACTCTAGATTTTCAGGACTGGCTGTTCCAGTCCTGATTTTACCCCACTGCATGCAGGGACTTGTCTTGCTTTTCAAAGGAATTTGATTAGAAAAGTAAGAACTACAAGTCCCTACATGCAATGGGGTAAAACCAGAACTGGATCAATCTTTCCTGAAAATCTGGAACCAGTTGGCAACTCTAATTCCCCCCCATCTCCCACCTCCCAGAATTTGTGCCTTTTTCCTCCTCACTATTGCAGTGTTAGTGGGACTCTATATAGCTTGTTTGTAGCTCCTCTAGCTGCTGGCACCATTCATCCCCTCCTGCATGGCTCCATTTTTTTTTTTTTTGTTGATCCATGTAGTGCTCTCTATGTTCACAACCCCATGTGGTTCAAACAGAGGTTCACTGAACTGCACGGGAGGGGGAGGCAACAGCAGGGAGGCCTCCTACAGACTTACCTCTGCTCCCCTCTGGGAAAATCTGTGAGTGTGTGCTCCTCCTGCACAGCTGGCTCTCCGCACCCTGGAGAACTGCATGCTGGTGGTGCGGCCTCATGCTATGGTGCCCTTCCTGTACTAGTGCCTATGGCCAAAGCCATATTGGCCTTAGGCTAATTACGGCACTGCATGTATGTCTACAGAAATAATATGGCAGACTGTAAAGAAACAGTTCCCATGAGCTGGCAAGCCAATTTGAGAGATTGAGATCATACCCAACATTTCCTGTCTGAAGAGAACGATTCATTCCTATAATGGTATATGTATCGATCAAACCCATTCGGAAACCCTAATGGGTCAATTTTTTCAAAAGATTTTGCCTGGCTAACTTCCAAAGTAACAAACAAAAATCAGCCTGAGAGTAAAGTCGAGGTCAGTGGAAATTCAAGAATGTAATCACAAACTCCACTAACACTAAAGTTTATAGTCATTGATGCTAGATTTTAGACCTTCATGCTAGGCGTCATCAAAGTGATGTATTTAAATCAAAGTGTCCTCATCAACTCAGTGATAAACACATTCCTTTTTTTTTTTTATAAAAAGGTTATGCATTTAAAATGATTCTTAATATTTGCAAGAGAAACAAGGTAACACTTATATTGTATAAATCCAAAAGTGTCAGAAATGCCAACTTGGTATGCTCATCACCTATTCGTTTCATGCCCTGACATAGTCCATATTTAGCACCTGAGGTTCTTCATCAGGGTGTCATTGTATTAGAAGGTTCAATATGATATCATGGCATCAAAACCTCAGGTTCGATACATAGACCGTGTTGGGACATGAAGATGACGCTTAGTATGAAGGTCTAAAATCTAAGACTATAAACTTTAGTGTTAGTGGAGTTTGTGATTACATAATTTCCACCACTGACTGACTAAATTTGTCCACCCATTTCCCGAGTGCAGAAGTTTAGCTGCTCAGAAACAGGATGGTTCTGGAGGCATTCCCAGGACATGATTACAATTACAGCCCATCAGGGCTAATTTTTAGCATTAACTGGCAAAGACTAGTCAGGCAACCCCGGTAGCACTAATAGTAGGCCTAAATCTGGCCAGGACAATTTTCAGCTGAAAACCTAGCCAGTTAAGTTCATCTAAAAATTTGATAATAAATAACCGGTTAAAATGAACTGGTTATTTATTTATTTTATTTATTTATAATATTTTATATACCGCCGCTCATCAAAGATATCACGTCGGTGTACAGTGAACAAGAACTTACGCCGGAGCGTTATACATTTAGCAAGGTTATACAAGCGTTATACATTTAACAAAGGTAAGTATAAAAATATTTGAAACATAAAAACAAGTAGAAGCTTTTAAAAACAGATCTATCATTTGATTATCTATCATTTGGTTATCTTTGATGCTCAGCCATTTTATTGAAAATTGAACACTAAATCAAGAATGATTGTGTCCCATGATTGTCCTATTTGTTGCGGTTCTGGCCGCGGGCACCGCGGCTTCCAGAGGCCTGGCTTACGGCCAGTTTGGCAGCATCCCCGCTGGGGCTGCGCCACTGTGAAGTCTCCCATAGACGCCCGGCTCCTAGGCGCACGCCCTAGGCTCCTAGGGCGCTTTTCTAGGCCGTTTCCCGCCAGTGGTGACTCCGCCCAACTCCTGACGTCAGACACCGCTGCCTTGATAAGCTGGCCGCGGTTTCCTGTTGCACTGTGCCCCGAAGTGACTTGCCTTGCTTCGTCGCTCTGTTCCTGCTACAGTACCTGCTTGGTTCCTGCCTGCCTGCTACAGTACCTGCCTGGTTCCTGCCTGGTTCCTGTCTCCCTGCTACGGTACCTGCTTGGTTCCCGCCTGCCTGCTACAGTACCTGGTTTGTTCCTGTTATCCCGCTACAGTTCTTGCCTGGTTCCAGTACCCAAGTCTTGCTGCAGTTCCTGCCTGGTTCCAGTACCCGAATCCTGCTACAGTTCCTGCCTGGTTCCAGTACCCGAGTCTTGCTTCAGTTCCTGCCTGGTTCCAGTACCCGAATCCTGCTACAGTTCCTGCCTGGTTCCAGTACCCGAGTCTTGCTTCAGTTCCTGTCTGGTTCCAGTACCCGAATCCTGCTACAGTTCCTGCCTGGTTCCAGTACCCGAGTCTTGCTTCAGTTCCTGTCTGGTTCCAGTACCCGAATCCTGCTACAGTTCTTGCCTGGTTCCAGTACCCAAGTCTTGCTGCAGTTCCTGCCTGGTTCCAGTACCCGAATCCTGCTTCAGTTCCTGCCTGGTTCCAGTACCCGAATCCTGCTACAGTTCCTGCCTAGTTCCAGTACCCGAGTCTTGTTACAGTTCCTACCTGGTTCCAGATAGAGATGTGGTTCGTTTTTCGCCCGAGTTAGGAAATTCAACGAAATTTCCTAACTCGTTGTGGTTTCGGAGGCCCCGAAACCCGAAAAGAATTTTCCCCGACTTTCGGGGAAATTTCGTTTTTCGGGTTTGCATGGGGAGAGGGACACTTTTTTTTTTTTTAAATTAAAACCCACCCCAAACATTTAAATAAACTATAATACAACACCCCCCCCCTGATCCCGATCCCTCCCCAAGACTTACTAAGTACATCCCTGGTGATCCAGCGGGGTCCCGGGTTCCATTTGCCCTCCGTGCCCGTGCTACTTGCAAGCCGTGCTCTTTAAAATGGTGCCGAATAGCCTCTGAACTACCATGTCACAGGGGCTACCGGCGCCATTGGTCAGCCCCTGTCACATGGCCATCGGCGCCATCTTGTGCTCCTGTCATGTGACTGGAGCTGACCAATGGCGCCGAAAGCCTCTGTGACATAGTATGGGCAAAGGCTATCGGCGCCATTTTGATTACTGGCAGCCGACAACGAAATCGCTTTCGGACCCCCGCTGGACCCCCAGGGATTATTGGCAAGCCTTGGGGGGGTCAGGAGGGGGCTCTTGACCTCTCCAAGGCTTGCCAATAATCCCTGGGGGTCCAGCGGGGGTCCGAAAGTGATTTTGTTGTCGGCTGCCAGTAATCAAAATGGCGCCGATAGCCTTTGCCCATACTATGTCACAGAGGCTTTCGGCGCCATTGGTCAGCTCCAGTCACATGACAGGAGCACAAGATGGCGCCGATGGCCATGTGACAGGGGCTGACCAATGGCACCGGTAGCCCCTGTGACATGGTAGTTCAGAGGCTATTCGGCACCATTTTAAAGAGCACGGCTTGCAGTAGCACGGGCACGGAGGGCAAATGGAACCCGGGACCCCGCTGGATCACCAGGGATGTACTTAGTAAGTCTTGAGGAGGGATCGGGATGGGGGGAGGGGTAGTTTGTATTTATGTAGAAAACTGATTTTAAATGCTTGGGGTGGGTTTTCTTTAAGCTTCCTTTGCCGTTTCGTTTTTTGGCCCGGTTTCGGGTTTCCTCGTTTCGTTTTTCAAAAAAACGAAACGAGAAAACCCGAAATTTACCACAAGGTATCCAAGTCAAAAAACGACCCGGCAGAAAAAAACGAAGCACATCTCTAGTTCCAGAACCCAAACCCAGTTACAGTATTGCTACTGTCCTAGTCTGGTTCCAGTTACCTGTCCTGATCCACAACCTGCCTAAGTCCCAGCGGCCGGGCCCCTACGGGCTCCTCCCGGGGGGGGCTTCGGCTTCCAAGGGTGAAGCCACCTAAGTCCCAGCGGTTGGGCTCCTACGGGCTCCTCCCAGGGGAGCACCAGCTTCCAGGGTGAAGAGCATCTACGTCCTGCTTGACCATCTGCCTCCCGGCCTGCTATTCATTAGAGACATTGACCACCTTTCCCAGTCTCCAGTAGGTCGGCCCAAGGGTCCACTAAACAGAGACTCCCATAACACTATTTGTAGGATTTATTTTTGGAGTTTTATAATCTGCTTTCCCACTCAGATGATCAAAGCATAGAACAAATTCATTCCCATAAACAATCACATCCAAATAAATGTATTCCCTGGTTAGTGGTTCAAGGGCCATTTCTCACATTTTATTTTAGGTCGAACACTGTACTTATGCCATAAACTGCAATCCAGGCTTTCTTGCATGGGAGGAATGCTTCCTTTCAAGGCCCTCACATTGTTCATAGTTTCCCACTCTTAAGTCTTTTCCACATAGCACTGATAATCACAGCACAGAGAAGAATGAACTCACTACTCGGTGAATCACAAGGAGAGCTGATCGGTGGTTTCCAACATTTCTCTTTTTCTGTAAATAATAATGTAAAGTGCACTTCATTTTTAAGATGGTACAAGTTCTTTTAGTAAGTTTGTGACTTCTTACATTCTTTCTTATATTCAGATGTTATATCAAATTAAATCATTTCTTGTAGTTACTTGGTATCTTCCTTCCCATTGGATTCTGGGCAAAGCTTTGGTGCTTCCCTCCTATGGTGGTTTGAAGCATCAGAGGTGTACTTTAAAATGCCTTTTATCTCCAAACTCCTTTTGTAGTACCTAAGGTGATTCTTTTCTCTCCTCTGCTCCCAATCTTCAGTAGATCTTCATGGGCCATTGAAGTGGACCATCTCCTCCCCTTCTCTCCCTGTCGCCTTCTTCCTCTCAGGATGGCTGGAAGTCATCCTATCCTTTGCATCTTGAAGATGTCAGGCTCCTCTTGCTGGAAAGGAATCAGCTCCCATTTGATTAAAAAAAAAAAAAGCAGCTTAAGTAAGCTTAAATGAGTCCAAAATGATTTGGCACACCAAACTAAAAAAAACTTAATCAAAGAATTAAAGGATGGAATGAGAAGGTAGAAAGAAACTTTCATCCAAAACAAAGAACTCTATGGAGGCTTAAATTAAGTCAGAGCTCAGCAAACAAGCATGGTGCCTCATCCACAGCAAAAAGAGATCCACGAGGGTAAGATGGTGATCTCTCAGTATAAACCAACAGGACAGTTCCATTGCTAGCTTCCACATGGGGGAGCTGCAAACTTTTTATCCCTAAACTGTGTTGAGTTTCTGGCATAGTGTGGACACTTAGTCGCAGAGGCGATGACTCCTCCCACGGGGAGGGGCCCCGTGGGGAACCACAGCAATAGGCTAGACTCAGAAAGCAGACACTGGAGATGGAAAGCTTTATTGTACTGCTGTAGATAGATGGTAATTGTGCAGGAAGAGATGGCACTGAAGTCCAGCAAGGTGCCAATATGCTCAGACAGTCTCAGATGTTGAAGTCTCACCCAGATGTACTAGGTTGGTAGTGTTCCGCAGAGCGGGATAAGCCAAACCTGGTGGGTGGAATTGGAGAGCTGGATCATAAAGGTATTCACTGAAGAGTAGTGCAGGAATCCTCCTGGTTGATGGTGAAAGTGGACCCAAGGTCCGTAGTGCAGGATACTCTGAGCTGGGTAGGCCCTTGAGGAGCAAGTACCTGGGAGTGCAGATAATCCTGAAAGAGAAGAGAGAGCCCCGGGAGCAGTTGTCTAGTAGTAGAAACCCCAAAGGGTAGTTGGAAGCAAGAGACCCCTGAAGGGTAGTGAGGAGTCAAGGAGTGCAGCTAGAAGCGGTCAGAGTAGCTAAACTGAAGTCTTTGCTAACTCAGTGGTTTCATCTGAGTTAGAGCCTTAAATACCCCGGTAAGGGTGGAGAACATCCGGGGAGCTGTCCAAGGTTTCCCGCGCTGGCCCCTTTAAGAAAGGGGCAGGCTTCGCCATGCGCGTCTAAGAGACATCGGGGGCGGGGCTTCAGTGGTGGCGGCGTTCCTGGATTGGAGAGAGGCCTCCCGACGCCAGAGCAAGCCTCGGAAACAGTGGGCGTGCCCCCAAGTTCTGCGTCGGGGCCCTGGAGAGCAACGGGCCACAGCTGTGGCAGGTGAACTCGGTCGACCACGGCCTCTGTGGCCGACCGGCGTAACAAACTGTCTCTCCCCACACCATATGGTAAAATTCTAACTAACTCTAACAGGGGGACTAACAGGATCCACTTCATTAATTAATGGCTGTTGAGGCTGATCTAAAACCAAAAGACTCCATCGCAACTTGGGTACAAGGAAGGACAAGTTTCAAAAACTTTTACCTCAGTGAAATTTTCTGTAGAAAACTTTCCTCCCCTCTGGGTAAAAATACCTGTGTTGTGACTTTTACTCACCCCCTCTCAAAGAGGCGGGGCTGGCAAGCAGTGCATGGGGATCCCATTCTGAAATCCCCCGCATGTGCTTTATGGCACCAACTTTGCAATTAAAGTTAAAAAGTGGGGAGCGAAATCCATGGGTCAGAAGTACCCATGGTGCCAGCCAGTCCTCAGATTTACAAAGGGAAATTCCACAGGGAGTTTCTCCTTTCAAAATTCACTTGCAGGCCCGTGAATAAAAAGGGACTTTAAAAACCGTCCCCGTAATTCAGGTCATTAAATTCTTACTGCAATTAGGGAACAACACATACTGTAGCCCATATGAGGAATTGTTTGAATTTGGATTATAGGGAAGACAAGATTCAAGGTAAAATGAGAGTAGAAGTAGAATAGCATGAATATATGAACTATATAGTTTGATTATTTTGTTTTGTTTACTGTGAGAGAGTCTATAGGAAACTCCCTCAGACTACCTTAAAGGACGGGGCACAGCTGTCTCACCTGGTCCTCCTTAAGATCCAGACCCGAGGGAATCCTGGGTGAAGGGACCTCACCACAAGATCTCAGGGCCTAGAAGGGTGTTACATTTCGCAGCTCGCCACCACCCAGCCTTGCCTTGGTATGCCACCGTCCAAATACTTTGTGGCAGGATGCCACCGCTCCTGTCTCCTTCCAATGCGTCCCTAGGCACATGCGTGCCAGACTCAGCCACACTTAAAAGGCCCATGCTGGGAAAATGTCTGTGGTGCCCACTGATGACATCCCTAAAAAGGGCTTTCCAGGACACTCACTCTTTGCCTCAGGAAAGAGTCGCCTGCATCCTGTGTAGAGTGAGTTGCTGCTTGTCCTGTGTTCCTGATCCTGAGCCTCCCTGCCTGTTCCTGCTTTCCTGATCTCCAAGCCTAGCTTGCCTCATCTCTTCCAGACCAGCCTGCCTTGTCTCTCCTTCCCTACCAGCCTCATCCTTTTAGCCCTGTTGTCCCTGTCGCTCTCAGTTTTTTTCCTTCCTGTCCTCAGACTGATTACTGGATTTGACCCTAGCCTGAACACTGACCATTCTTGCCAGCTGCCCACCTCTGACCTTAGCTTGGACCTCGACCATTCTCAACTGCCACCTGTCTCCACCTGCCTCAACCAGGACCTATGCCTTTACCAGCTCTTGACAGACTCACACCTAACATCTGCTGGCCCCTGGAACCTGAGGGCTCAACCCAAGGGGAAAGGGGCTGGTATAGGTGAAGCTCCTGACCACTTCAGTCCCCTACCAGCCTAGACCTGCCATATGTCGCCCTGGGCCATAGCCACACCCCCGAGCCCGCCCCCGGAACGCTCCCGACACGCCCCGAAAACGCCGCTGCGCTCGGTCCCGCCCCCGACACGCCCCCGACACACCCCCCTCCAAAAACCCCGGGACTTACGCGAGTCCCGGGGCTCTGCGCGCGCCGGTAGGCCTATGTAAAATAGGCTCACCGGCGCGCAGGGCCCTGCTCGCCTAAATCCGCCCGGTTTTGGGCGGATTTAGGCGAGCAGGGCTCTGAAAATCCACCCCAAAGGAATCAGCCGAAGTCTGCCTCCTTTTTCCTTCTGACAGTTTCCCAAGTTATGACATATCCTAAGTGAAAAAGCTTAATTGTGATATTTTTAGATCATTATGAAATACAGATGGCGGCAATTTTAAATGTACCTGTTTTCTTCTGCATTGCAGGTCTGCAATATACCGCACTAAGGTCAACAAAGTATTGAGTTCTTTAGCCCCTTTCATTGTGGAGCACAGCTTCTCTTGTTCAGGACAGTGTATTCTAGTGTAGAGGGGATGAATATATTCACAATCTATGGCATCAACCCTGATTTCCAATTGTCCATGTGTTTTGCTGTGAATAATTGTTTTTAGTTTGATTGTTTATCCTCACCTGCAAAAAAAAAAATCTGCGTATGGATTCTCATGGAAAAGTAGGTGTGCGTGGATTCCAGCTTTTTTTTTTTTTTTTTTGCCTGTTTCTCACTTTTTATGTAGTGAAAGCACAGCAGCGATTCCTTCTAATGCTGTTTTACAGTTGACGACTACATGTCACCTTAAAGTAGCGTTTGGCTGGCTGTTCCCTAAGTGCTGCCTATCCAGAGAATCTTGTGTAGAAAGCATGCATTCCATTCCAAGCAAAGCGTAAGAGAGAATCGATAAAAGATTCTGCATCGGAACTCCGTCTGCGGTTCTGCACGTTTGGCTGACACTCTGAACAGAAATGGGATATTGAGCAGGATAAGAGGTTTTGGGTTTGTTTGGTTTTTTTTTGGTTTTTTTTATATTTGTATCTAGGATCTGTCTGTATCTGAAGTATGGTATTCCAGAAGACGCTCCCAAAAAAATCTTTGCTGGACACTTAGATGTAATCTTTACATCGATAATGTCTTCGGTTGGGGTAACAGCACGAAGAGAAGGGTATGTGGGGATAAGTGGCCTCAAAAGAAGAGAAAAGCAGCATACAACGTATATAAACAAAGCAAAAACCAGCTAGCAAAACACCCCAACTGTCAGAGTACTATTCTGACCGTAATGCTTGAGCTGCGGAGAGCAGTACGAGCATCCCGCGATCCTGGTGGCAGAAAGAGGTTTGGAAAAGTTCATGGTGGGTGGGTGGGTGAGAGAGGGAGGGAAGAAGAAGAAGTCATGGAAATCTTATTTTGGCAAACCGGGGAGGCGGTGGGGGGGGGGGGGGGGGGGGGGGGGAGCAGCGAGTGGACCCACACCAACTCTATTTTTAAAGTTTGTTTGGAGGGGCTTGGGGGGGGTGAGGGACTCGGACTGGCAGGGCTCATTTTTCTGACATTGAGGCGGGGGGGAGGGGGGAGGGGGTCAGGCAGCCGGGCCTGCAAAGCGATTGGATTTTTTAAAGATGAGATCGCCAAACTGATTCTGATGTTGAACCAAGTAGGATGCATTTTTGCACAATCTCTTTTCAATGGAATTATGAAGATTGGACTAATGAGGTCTTGAAATCTCACACAGTCGAGCACTGACAGATTGTTACTTCATAAATCCGATGGAAGGCAGCCCAGCCTGCAATGAATTACCTTAGTGCCTGAGCAGTCTGGACACTGGCTAGTGCTAATGTTTTACTTTCTAGTAAACAGAATGCATGGAGGTGCCTGTTGAAACAATTACTGCCTTGCTTCCTCCATCTTTCTAACTTGGGGGTTTAATTCCTGCCAGGGTAGAAGCTGAATCCTAGCATTTTTCTCAGACTTACACATACAGTATGATCTGAGCCAGATTTCCTGGATGCTTGCTACATATATTCCAGTGATTGCAATGGACCCAGTACCACTACAGCCACCTCAGCTGTTGGCTTTTAACAGATTTGGAGATATTTTTTGCCCAGTTTAACAAAGCAGACGTACTGTTGGCGAGACAATATTCAGGTCCCAATAGGCCATTCATCTTGAAGTGAGAATATGACTCCCAAAGGACAAGAATGTCTTTCATTTTCTACCTGGGTAATTGTAATCAATTTTGATCACATTTTCATCCCAGCATAGAGCAATACGCTTTTACTACAGCCCTCTAGTCTAATCAGCATTTCCATATTAGTCAGTATGCTGCTATTTTAATTTTCCTTTTAATATGCAGTTTATACATCATGTAGTGCAGTGTTTCCCACCCCTCTCCTGGAGGCACACCTAAGCTTTTGTGTTTTCAGGATATCCATAATGATATGAATGAGATAGAGTTGCATACATCAGAGACCCAGGGTATGCAAATCTATCTCATGCATATTCATGGGGTCTGCCTCCAGGAGAGTGGTGGGAAACTGATGTAGTGAGAAACACAGGCCTTGATGTTTTGCATGATAGAGGGTACTTAGTGTGCTTTGATATTACCTTTATTGAAGCTAAGAATATTAACAGTATGAAACTGTTTTCCTATAAACATTTACTTCAGGCACTAAAATGCAATTTGTTTGTAAACGTGACCTGATATGTAAGGTTGGTATATCACACTGCATAATTTAATTTACTTTCATGAATCCATTTTCATTTAGTAATTATGAGCAATGAGGTATTACTAAACTGCATCATTTTACCCTTATTTTTATTTTGAGGTATGAAAATTATTATTACTGCATAGCGATCCTGGAAATGGGCTTTGGAATTTGATTTGCAAATCCCATCAGATGTTAACTTGGTTCAGATTTGACAACTCTGGATCCACTTTCATGCGTTACCTGCTCTGCACGTCCCCAGTTTCCTGTGCGGTTCTCTCCATCTCATGAAAGCAGGGCACCCCCAAACATCTCTTGGTGACCCCTATAGCCAGGAAGGTTTTCAGGCCAACCGCGATGAATATTCCTGAGATAAATTTGCAGATACTGGAGCTCTGTGCATGTTAATTGTGTGGAGCCTGAAAATGCGAGTGGCTGTGGGGTCACCAGGGGAAGCTTAGGAAGCCCTGCAGGGAAATTGATAGTCAGGGGCGGCTGAAGGCAATCTGCTACCTGAGGCAAGGGATGAGATGGCCCACAGGTCAGAGTCGGGCCCATTTGGTGATCTGGATGCTGGGGGAGTGGGGCGATAGGGGTCAGGGTTCCCAGAGGCCGTCAGTGAGAATATTTCTAGGAAGCTGGCAAGCCTGCCACAAAACCCAGGAATCCCACCACACATAGCTCTCATCCTTCCCCAGCATCTGCGCTCAGGAGAAGTGGGGGACAGTTGAATGGTGGGGCACCCTCTCAAGGCCAGTTTAAGGGTGTTAGACGCCCTAGGTGAACCTTACAGTCTTGCTCCCCCCAAACTGACCCTTTCCACACAATTAACATTTATGCATTTCTACTGACAGAGTTTACATGAAAAAAATCACCTACAAAATGTTTATTATATTTACATGCACTGCTGAAAGAAAAAAAAATACTTGGAATCCATATAGTTTAGGCCTATTGTAACTTGTTGGATGTTAACTTCAAAGCCATGGTGTAAATTGAACTACAGCAGTTACAATATAGTAAAACTTCCATACCAAAACAGCACTGACTATCAGCACACAAACAGTAATATCCTTACCTTTGAAAAGGCAACACTGCAAATATTAAACCAGGCCCTAAAATATAATATATCTCCTATTAGGAAAACAGAACAAACCAAGCTGCTGTAGATCTCTATACAGAAACTACAGGCCAGCAGAATGCTTCACATTGGTCACACAGACCTTCACCAAATACAGAATAAAGAGACCACAAACGAAATATAAAAAATATACAGACAAGAAACAAACTGAAAACTGCAAGAAGTCAGACCTTGTATGAATGCAACAATGGAAAAACAGAAACATCATTCTTCATATCAAACAAAATAAAAAATGTAAAACATCAATCATATTAGTAAAACCATATTAATAAAGAGAATAAATATTTCTAAACAGATAATGAATAGAACATCCTATAATTAATAAGTCATAATTTTAAAAAATTTTCCAAACACTAATTTCAAATCAGCAGATACACCACCGCCCAATAATTAAAACTAATGAGGAAAAAAACATTTCCCACTCTCCATACTTGGGAACCTTTAGTTTCCAAACACCCAGACATTATCGTGGACGAAGTGAAGGAGCTGGACACACAAACATTTTCTTCTCCCCTCCCTCCCACACTTACATGCTTTTTCTCTCCCTCCTTCCCTCCTTCCCTCCTCTCTTACTAACACACTCCCTCCCTCCCCTCTCCTCTTACTTAAACACTCTGTTACATGCTCGATCACTTTCTCCCCCTCTCCTCTTATTCACTCACTTCCTTCTCTTCTCTCTTACACTCTTGCACCCTATCTTCCCTCTCCCTTACTCACATGCTCTCTTGCACATTTCCTTCCTTTCATTCTCACATGCTCGCTCCCTTCCTCTCTTACTTCCTTGCTTGCTCCCTGCCTTATTCACACAGTCTCACACACCTGCTCCCTCCCTCCCTTACTCACATGCTCTCTCACATGCTCTCTTCCTCTCACACATGCTATCTTAATCACAAACTCCCTCCCATTCTTCCCCTCCACTTACCACTCATTCCATCCATTCCCTCACATATCTTCTCCATTAGCTCCTTTCCCTCTCTCAGCCCATCCTCCTTTCACCCCTCCTCTCCAGACATCACTTCCCTCCCATTCTTCCAATTTTGCACCCTCCCCTCTCTCACCCAATCTCCTCCATTCACCCATCCCTCCTCCTTCAGTGGCTCTGGCTCTTCATTAGCTGTTGGGTTTGTTCTGCCCAGCAGCCGATGTACACTCAAAAGAACCACTAGGTTTTCTTTTGCTGGTGGGCCTAATGTCCGCACTAGCCGATGTCGTGAGAGGCTGTCGGGTCTTATTTTAATGGCGGGGCCCAACCTCCGAGCCAGCTGATGTCCTCCTGGGCAGGGCAACCATGTCACCTTTTTCTAGCATGGCCTGGCCTCCTTGCAAGCAGGTTAGGCTCTGCCTGAGGCCTCTTCAGTTTTTTGGCCGCCAGCGGGTTGGGCTCAGCCTGAGACATGCAACTCTGCCTGTCCCTTCTGCGGGCAGCACGCAACGTTTCTTTAACTTCTGCTGCCAATGGGATGGGCTCTGCTGGTGGCCTTGCGGCCTCTTCAGATTTTCAGCCACAGACAGCGCACAACTCCTCCTGTCCTTCTTCTGTCACCAGCGGAGCATGGGGCCTCATCCTTTTTCGGCTGCAAGGTGAGGCCAGGCATTTTGGAGACACTTTTTGCAGCTCCAAAATTTTGCCTCACCCTGCCTCATTATAGAAACACCTCTGTCTATAGTTTGGGGATCCAAGTTAAGTCAGGTTTTCATGTGTAACCTGCTTTAATCCCTTCACCCCCAACCAACTCAATAGCGCAGAGAAGGCTTTGGGAATGAATCTAAGCACTGAGTTGGTCTTGCAGATGCTTTAGAAGTATCCCTTGAGTGCTCTCCTTTCCACTAAGGATATTCCCCCTCCTCTATCACTGTACTGTATTCCTTGTGCAGTAGAGCTCAATAACCAGTCTGCTACACACTTGTTAAGGGCTAGACTGTCTTGCTTTGTTTTAGAGATTTCACACATTCCATAGGATAGCAGAAATAGTAATTAGCATTGGCTGTTTGACATAACACTTCTGGAAATGATTTGAGAACACTTTGCAGACAGTACTAAACCTCCCAGCACTTAATTTCTATTGCCACTTACAGTAACTCTTCCGCTCTCGCTGCTGATTTATCTACCACCCATTGGAGCACAAAAAGGCTCACAGTGCTTACACATCAGCGTACTGCCACTGAGACCCAGGATGGAGAATTCAACCCTGGACTGATGTTGTTAACTTCCATGGATATTAAAGCTGTTTTACAGGGAGCTGGATTCTCTGGGTTGGCATCATGCAACAAGCACATCCAGTCACTTACCTCTCAGCAAAAAGCTCTGAAGGACAGGATCCCTCAAATGGAGCATGCCCAGAACATACCTGGCTAAAACCATTATTGCATTCTGCACAGGGTTACTGGAACATACCAGTTTAGTAACAGGGAATTACAAATGCATTTAGAAAGTGTATGGTGTGTGAAATATCAGCAAGTGAACAAACAGGCAAAGAAATAAATAGAGAAGACAGTTGTTAAAACATTCTGCAGGTGTTATGTGATGGATTAAAGAAATGTGAGTTTGTTACAACAAGCTTTCGTATTATTATCCCAAGTGTGAAAAGAAAATTTCAAACTTGTCAAAATAGCTGCATTGCTTCCCCCACTGACTTTAATGGAAAATAAAAGACTAATGGAACAAATAAATGATTTTTTTTTTTTTTAATTTTAAATGAACTGAACAAAATGAATAAACAAACCAAAATAAACATTTTTCCTCTGCATAGGAAATAATGGGAGCTGAGCAACTACAGCAGTGCTTCGGGCCAAACTTATACCATTTTTAAGCTGAAATAAATATATACAGGTCTGAAGACTGCCAGAAGTGAAAAAAGGCATAATATATAGATCGGTAGATTGAAAAATAGATACACCCTAGGGGCTGCGCCTCTGCTCGCTACATTCGCCAAACTTGCCAGTGGGGGAATGTGTATGAAAGGGTAGTGGATGTTGCGCCAGGAGGTGGATCCTTGGCCTGGTGCAGAATTGGTAGGCTCCCTGGTCGGACCCAGAGAGCACCTGTCACCAGGAGGCGGAGCACAGGAGGAGACAGAGGCTAGCTGGAGCTTCACCAATAGCAACCCGGGGTTCCCTCAGGTTGAGCCCTTGGTTACCCGGGCTGCCTGGTCTTAGGTGGGCCTCGCAGGATCTCCGAGAGATGAAGTTCAAGGGTGTGCCCACCACGAACAAGGGTGCGCGTTCGATGTTCAGGCTAGGAAGTACAGGAGCCAGAGAAGGCCAGAACAGAGTCTCTGAATGTAGAGCGAGGATCAAGGCCAGAGTCAAGGTTAGCATAGTCAGCCAAAGCAGGGGTCAATACCAGTGGTCAGTCCGTGGATAGTCAGTCAGGCAAAGGTCAAGTTCCAGGCAGTGGTCAGATGTGGTCAGTGATCAGGCAGAGGTCAGTTCCAGGCAGCGTGCAGATGTGGTCAGTGGATAGGCAGAGGTCAGTTCCAGGCAGCATACAGATGTGGTTGAAGAAACATGCAAAGGTCAAATCCAGGTGGCGGTCAAACTTAGTCAAGTAACAGGCAGAAGTCAGTACCGAGAAGACAGTCCGAATGGTAGTACCTGGAGAGACAAAGGAACAGGAGGACACTGGAACAGATGGACGCTGGAAAAGGAGGACGCTGGAACAGGGGGACGCTGGAACAAGAGGACGCTGGAACAGAAGACTGGAACAAGACACTGGAACGCAGGAAGGCAAAATTGCTATCACAATGTGATTGACCCGATTGCCAAGGCAGGGATCATGGGTCTGAGCCCTGCCTTATATACCGTGGATTGGAGACGTCATCGGGGAGCGTCAGGTCCTGGTTTCCCGCGCTTGGCACTTTAAAGTTCGTGACACTGGTCATGTGTGTGCCTAGGGGCGGGGCCAAGGAGATGCTGGACGTGGAACCCCGGCTGGAGCTCCGCTGTGAGGCCTGCGATACTGCTGGAGCCACAGCGGGTTGGGGAGAGCGACGGGGATGGCCGGAGCCTGCAGTGGAAGAGAGGCCTGTGCAACGTACGTGGCCAGGAAGCACAACAGTGGGCTTCCAGTTATGGCGATGGGCTGAACAAAGGTCGGGAGTAAGAGCCCTGCGACATCCCCTCCAAAAAGCCTTAATATTCTATTTATTATGTCCCTGGAATCAATCGTAAGCTGCACAATTTTGTATCTGAAGAAGTGGTTTCTGGTGCAGCCTCATCTGCAGAACACAGTGGTGAGGCTATGAGCATCAAAGTTGTTAGAGACGGGAGAGAGAAAAGAAAAGCGGAGAACCCAAAATGGCAGCAGAGGGGGCGAGTGTGGGTGAATATGGATGTAGGGAGTATGTGCGCACTTTTTCTCCCTTGCACTCTCCTCTTTGATGCCCTCTCCTCCCCTCTCCCAGTATGTGTGTGGGAGGGAGGGGAGAAGTAGTACAGATGGTTTATGTGTGAAGGTAGGGATGTATGGCTAAGGAAACTTTACCCGTTGCATTCTTTGCTTTGTTCCCCTCTCCTCACCCTTGTGAGTGTGTGTGTGTGTGTGTGTGTGTGTGTGTGCACGCGCGCTGGGGGGGGGGGGAGGGGGAAATGGTGGTGTAGGTGGGATGTGCTCGGAGGATGTGTGGAAGGATGTGGGACTGTGCACACTATTTCTCCCCTCCTTCAAATTCTCCAATCTGTAGCCTTCTCCTTCCCCATGCTTATCCCAAGAATAAACAGTAGATTTCTGCAACTCTATGTTAATAATTGTTAATGGACCTTTCCTCCAGGAACTCGTCCACATCTTTTTAAATGCAGCTACACTAATAGCTTTCACCACATCCTCTGGCAATGAATTCCAGAGCTTAAATATGCGCTGAATAAAAAAAAATATTTTCTCTTATTAGTTTTAAATGTATTACCTAACAACTTCATTGTGGTCCCTCTGGTCCATGTACTTTATGAAAGACCAGGGGACACACTCCACTTTGCAGTAAGAATGTGCAGAGGAAAAATGTTTATTTTTGGTTTGTTTATTCATTTCATTTGGCTCATTTCAAATAAAAATAAATTCATTTATTTGTTCCATTCGTATTTTTATTTTCCTTTAAAGTCAATGGGGGAATCAGTGCAGCTATTTTGAACTCCAAAATTAGAGTTTTCTAAGAAATTCTAATGGAACTTGTGGGAAGATATCATCAGAAAGGGGAAGAAAATTCCAAGGAACTGAGACTGTGGCAAAGTGGTACCAAAAGTGGCATGAATAGACTAAGGCAACATAAAGGGGCAAAAGGGTAAGAGCAGTAGCAGGAATTCTCCAAAGCACCATGAGAAGTTCAAAGTAGCAACAAGAACGGCAAGAACACCCCAAGGCTTCAAAAGAGTGTACCAGCAACAGTGTTATGTACCCCCAAAGGCAGCATGAAATGGGAAAACTGGTACTAAGAGTGGCATGAATATCCTAAAGCTCCATGAAGGGGAAATGAGGCAGCAAAGGTGCAGAAAAAACCCCAAGGCACCGATAGATAGATGAAGCAGATGAAGCAGCACATAGAGTGGCATTAACATCCCATGACACCATGAAAGGTGCAAAGCAGCTACCAACAGTGGCAAGAATACCCCAAGGTGTAGAGTATAGGGTATGGGCAGCAAGACCCCCAAGTTGGTACATCAGGGGTATAGCAGCAAGGAAGAATGACAGCAAAACCCCCAAGTTGTAGAGTCTGGGATATGGTAGCAAGACACAGTGCCAAGACTCCTAAGATGTTTTCAGTCATCCTGCCACTTGTATAGAAATTCTGGGAAACCCAGTAAAGGCAGATTGATTTTCAAGAAGAACAACTTTTCCATCAACTCTGCTTGCTCTTCCTGGAAATTGCCTTCAACACAGTCAGTATCATCTATCTTTCCCACCTCCTTACTGAAAGCTAAGACACGACTAACTAGAGCTCCCAAATTCTCTTCGGCTACTAGCTCTTCCATAGCTTCTGATTCAGGGAATCAGTTTTGAAAATACTGCCTCCCCTACTTAAGAAGCAGTAATCATGGAGGACTGTGCCTCTGATTTTAGGAGTTACACTTCTGCTGCCTTGTCCCTGTCCCTACCCTGCTAAAGCCATCCATGGATGGCTCTCCTGCCTTGCCCCTGCTTCAAGGCAAGAGCGAGAGGACAGGTGATGGAGGCACATGTTCTCCCAATTTTAATTTCTTATGGCTTGAACTGGCTTCCACTCCTGGCTGAAAAAAAAGTCTTTTAAGTTTTGGGCAAGACTACATTTTTCTCAGTACTGCTTGTGCTTCTGACTGGAATACCCAATCCTCTTCCCCTGCCATTTTCCTGTCTACTGCCATTCTTACATCTCCCCTTTCCTCACAGTGGCATGATGGAATTGGAAGTGGCTACTGGGAGTCTTGATGTCACAAAATACTTTATTGATACCAGTACCACTCTAATACTGACTGTCTGTCACACACACTGAATCAAGTTAACAGACTGAGTTCACCTCAATGCTTAGCAAGCACTGCCAACTTGCCAATCGGAGTTAGCAACTCGCTAATGGCACAAATGTAATCTCTGTCTTTTTTAGGGCTATCCCTCACAATGAGGTCGATTTTAAGATGAGCATGCATGCGTCCATACATGCGTGAGCGAGGATATGCTAGAATTTTTAATCATGCATGCACGTATGCGCGCATGCTTTAAAATTCACTTACCGCACATAAGTATGCTCCTAATTTTAAGAGGTTACTCAAGCACAGTTAGCATGCATGAGTCTTCAATAGGACCATATCAACTTTTATATGCATATGTCAGTGAATTTAAAAACCTGTTGGCATAAGACACATTCCCAGTTTTACAATTAGTCCACCAGCTTGTCCAGTTAATAGCAAAGTCTTTCAGACCCCTCTGGTTCTTCATCCTGCATGCCACCCAGTTGACCCAGACCTCTCGCCCTGTCCTCTAAGCTGTACAACTCGAGATCTACATACTTGCTCTTCATCAGGAGCAGCAGTAAAGTTATGCAGATATATTGCGTACGGGCGCGGGTGGTTTTGTTTTTAAAATTCAGAGGTACGTGTGTAAGTCTTGGCCTAACCCCAGAACACCCATGCCCCACCCCCGTGTCTGCCCCCTTGTTCCTCATGTGCATACAGGTATTTTACGGCTTTTTAAAATTTGCATTGCTCGCTCACAGCCCACAATGTGGACATTTTTGCACGAGCAATGCTTTTAAAATCAACCTGAATGTGTGCAAAAATGTTTCTCTCTCATACACACTACTGCCTTACTCATTTTGCATACGCACAAAAAAACTGTCAGAAGGAGAATAAACTGAGAAGGCTGGCGAGGCTGTGTTTCTCTGCACTGCATTATGTCTGGAAATAAGCAGTGCAGTGCCCTGGACAGATTCCAACAAATACAAAAAAAAATCACTGCTAGAGTTCACTGCTTCTGTATCCCAAATCCACTACACTGCCTCAGTGAACAGTGCCGCTATCTCTCTCTCACAGTGAAAGCACTGTGGGGCCGATGCAATACAGTGCGCTCAGCCGAGTGCACTGTCTAACCCGCAGTCGGACGTGGGATAAATAGGTGCTAATCCACCCCCTAATGCAATAGGGGGATTAGTGCCTATTTAACGCGCATCCGACGCGGAGTGAATGAGATAGCGCTCATCACATGCAAATGCATGTGAATGAGGCTATTATTCACTCCAAATGCAAAAAAATAAATATGCGTCTCAGACGCACATTTATCGCTCAGGTATTAGCACCTGCCCAGAGCAGGCATTAATAGCTGAGCGCATGTAAAAGAAGTACAGAAAAGCAGAAAAAACTGCTTTTCTGTACTTCTTCAGTAAAAAAACAAAAAAAACAAAAAACCTCAGCAGACAGCCGAGTTATGAAGACCGATGCTGGTAAACTCAGCATCAGTTTTCATAACCGGCCGTCTTCATAATCAGCAGCCTCCACGGGGTCGCGTTAGCGACCCTAGCGCTTCCTTGCTAGCGCGACCCCCTAATTTGCCTATTGCATGGCGCCCCCCTTGCGGGCACCATGCGTATGTTAAGAAAGTGGGCTCTGAAAATTCAGCGCCCGTTTTCCGCGAAAATCATTGCATCGGCCGCTGTGACTGCAGGGAAGATAAGAAAAGGCCTTTTGCCAATTCTAAAATTGTTCTTATTTTTTTAAAGTGTTTCTTTGACTCTAAGAGAGCTTCTGAAAAGACAAGCTTTTTCACTGAAATCCAACAGACAGAAAAAGAGTTTCTTTGCACATGCTCAGACCTTTCAGTGGGAGGACGTCATGCCAACTATAGGCTAGGGTGGTAACAAAAGTGGTAGCAGCTTGGGAACAGGCAGAGGGAAAAAGGAGGCAGGCTTGGGCTTTTCCTTAAGTGAAGTTTATTTACAGTGAAAATAAACCAAAGCGCAGCGCACAACAAAACCAAACAACTTAAGCAGCTCACCTTGGCTTCAGGTATCTCACAAATCAGAAAGGAGAGTGCAAAGCAAAACAATTACTTGGAGGCTGCTCACCTTGACTTTAGGAAAATCCCAAACTTAAACACAGCAGGTCTTCTCAAATGGTGGGACTCTGTCTCTTCTCCGAGACCCGCTTAACCCTTCTAGGCCCTGAGATCTTAAACTCCAGTGAAAGGCTACTTCCTTCACCAGCGGGTAGATTTTAAAAAATTGCTCGTTCGCGTACTTTTGTTTGCGCACCAGGTGCAAACAAAAGTACGCTGGATTTTATAAGATACGTGCGTAGCCGCGCGTATCTTATAAAATCCAGGATCGGCGCGCGCAAGGCTGCCGATTTTGGGCAGCCTGAGCACGCCGAGCCGCACAGCCAGGCTGCGCGGCTCGGCGTGCGCAGCTCGGCGTGCGCAGCTCGGCGTGCGATTTCAGAGCGGCCCTCCGAGGCCGCTCCGAAATCGGAGCGGCCTCGGAGGGAACTTACTTTCGCCCTCCTCTCACCTTCCCCTCCCTTCCCCTACCTAACCCACACCCCCCCCCGGCCCTATCTAAACCCCCCTACCTTTATCCATGGATTTACGCCTGCCGGAGACAGACGTAAATCCGCGCGTGCCAGCGGGCTGCTGGCGCGCCGAGACCCAACCTGGGGGCTGTTCCGGAGGGCGCAGCCACGCCCCCGGAACGCCCCCGGGCCGGCACCATGCCCCCGGGCCCGCCCCCCAAATGCGGCGCCACTCGGCGACGCCCCCAACACGCCCCTGACACACCCCTTTTTAGAAACCCCGGGACTTACGCGAGTCCCGGGGCTCTGCGCGCGCCGGCGGCCTATGCAAAATAGGCGCGCCGGAGCAGGGCTTTTAAAATCCGCCCGCTAGGATTCCCTGTGGGTCTCAACATTGAAGAGGACTGGGTAAGACAGTTCCACCCAGTCCTTTGAGGTTGTCTGAGGGAGTTATCTGCACAGTCCCTCAGAGCTACTTTAAAAATTGTTTCACCTTTACGGAGCACACAACTCCGGAGAAGGAAATTTTTGGCCCTAAGGAAAGAAGTAATTGTTAAGGGAGGTTCCTTCTTACTTAAATATCCTTGTAGGTGTGCCATTGATTATAAAGGAAAAAAATATGTATTTACTGATCCAGACCAGCTTAGGAATCTTCTTGGAGAGTAAAACACCGGCTAGATAGTAATAAGGAGTTAACTGTACTTTTCTTTTTTATGAATAATAATTTTCTAAATAATTATTAATCGCTCTTTGTCAGAGGTATCACTTAGATTTATCTTTTGTTTTGGTAAAGACTTGTATATGAAATAATATTATTATTTAGTACTTATAAAAGATGATTGTGTGTATCTATTACTTATATTTTGTTTTCAAACTATTGTAAATGACAAGATCTGTTATTTCCTGTAATGAATATGGAAACATTTCATAAATAAAAAATTAAAAAAAAAATTTGTTTCACCTTGATAGGTCCTCCATCCTGTCTACTTGCTTACTTCTCCCGCCCCTGCTCCTGCCAGTTGCTACCTCGCACAGGCATTATTTGCTATAGTTACCAGTCTCACTGCAGCACTTTTCAATGGATTATAGACGTGAATGGGAAAATAAATGAATAAAATGAAAAATTTAATTTAAATTTGTGGGCCCCCTCCATTCTTTGTAGAGGTCCATGAATTAAATAAAAATTGTCTCATTTGTTGCATTTTATCTATTGGTTTCAAATGAATGCACATCCCTACTTTGTAGACTTCTCTTCAACCTCTCATGTGTTGGAGGCATAGTAGTGTAAATGGGGTGTGAATGATGGTGACATTCTTTTTCCCTCTTCTCACCCCTATGGGGTAACATGTACCCCTACAAGCCTAAATTTGTCTTCCAGAACCTCCCTCCCACATTTTCCTATGTCGCAGGTGCCCACATGTACCACGACAGCTGGCTCCACCCCAGCACTGTCTAAAATCCTATCTAGGTGACACGTGAGGTCTGCCACCTTCGCACCAGCTAGGCATGTTACCAGGTGCTCCTTATGCCCACCAGCTACCCAGCTGTCTACATTCCTAATAATCGAATCACCAACTATGACAGCCGACTTGACCCTTCCCTCCTTGGCAGAAGCTCTGGGAGACACATACTCATTGTGAGAGGACAATGCACCACTTGGAGAGCAGGTCCTTGCTACAGGATCATTTTCTGCTGCACCAGGTTGATGCTCTCTGATCATGAGACCTTCCTTCTCCTATTGGTATATCATTTTCAGATTTTGTTTTTAACGACTTATCATTCCCAGGAAAACCTTTTTTTTTTTTAATAACAGATTTGAAGTCTGTGGGGTGACTTTTGGTGTGACTGGGTTGGTGAACAGAAGAGCTTCAGTGTGAGAAAACCCTAAGGACCCTAAAAGACTGGGTTCTTTCTCCCCTGTGTGGAAACTCCAGGAGGTTATGGGGCCATGCCTGGTCCATGAGCCTCCCAGTGAGCCCCTGTGCCCAAGAGCTGACTGCAACTGGGGGCTACACTAGTATAAAAATAATAGCGTCCGTTCGGTTGCCCCAATATTGCAGATACATAGTCGGAATGGGACGAGTCAGGTTCCAGCACACGGCCATGAAACACGATGCTGCTGTAACGGATCATGTCGCAACGTTTCACCGATGACCTTGGGCTCCATGCAGCTCTCAGAAATGAGCTGTTGATGCCCGTACTCCTGAGCTGTGCTCATGTTGATCACAATGCAGAATTGAAGTACGGGCGCTGTCTGACAGCCATGTGGAGCCAGATGGGAATCTACAAGAGCATCAGAGGGGTAAGAATTGGGTGTGGGGAGGGGCAGGGGCAGGGGGAATTGGTCTTACAAATTTTACACCCATCACAACACAACGGGCCTGCCCACTAGCAGTTATATTTTCCTTCCATTAATTTTTTTAGCTCACAGAGTATGAAATACATTTCTTACTTCTATGTCTCCTTCCTCAAACTGTGATGTCTGACTGATGCTGTATGCAAAACCTAACTAGTCATTTGTCTGCACCTGAAGCACCCTACTTATCCTGCCATCATTTAAGTCTTGAACTAACTCCGCTACCATTTATTCCCCAGCATCTCATTATAAGATTTAAAGATTAACTTTAGGACAGAATGATCTGATCCGGTCTGGCAGATCTTGAACACCCTTGATAAATATACTGCAGGGATAAAGAAAAAAATCAATTCAAGATGAAGATTGATGAGGATTTAAGAGGAAGGAAAAAACATCCTAGTAGGAGGCTGAAGAGTACACGGGTGATTTGGAAAAGTCTAGACCTCTCCTAATTCTAGACAGACTGTTCCTGTGCATATCAGCCACCTCCACCATGCCAAAGTCATCCATTCTGAGATCAAAGAGATAATCAAATTCAGCATTTGTAAAAATTGAATCCTAGTTGAATTTTGCTGCATTACAAATGATTTCTGCACAAAGATCTCAGTTGAGCTATACATAATAGACATTTTCAGAAAATGATTGAAACACAAAACAAGAACCAAATGCCTGCTCTGAATCATTCTTACACAGAAGAAGCTAAAATTAACCTGTCTTTTAAATATGTTTCACATCTTTAGAGCTGCTCAGTTACGAGGAGATGACTACCAAATATGAAAAGTTAATGTAGCACTAGTGAATCAATTTAAGTTAGGGAAGAGGATATTGTTTTATAGGACATTGGAGCTCATCCCTTTACACATAAATAAAGGGGCCTATGCATTAAGATGCGCACTAAAAATGTATCATGCATGCAAAAACAGCACTTAGTGGGCGATGCCCCAAATGTTTTAGCATGGACACTAAAATGTAACATCAATAGTTAGCATGCACTATAACACAAAAAGTATAGCATTTACATGCTAATTATACCTGAGCACTATACTATAGTATGAGTGCACATAAACTAAACAGAGCATCCTTAGTTCCCTTTTCCTCATGGCTGTACCTCCTTGCTTCAAAACTGTAAAAAAAGGAAACCACAGAGCCTGGGGCCAGTTATCAGAGCTGAGGGGAGAAGCAGGAGAACAACTAGACTCCAAGGAAGGAGATTTCAGGACAGCTGAGAGTTTGAGGAGAGGGAAAAATAGACATTTGCTTGGCATGTCTTGTGCATTGTACTTCTGTTATGTTTTACTTTCCCTTTGTTTGTCCATTATTCCAGGTCTATGGGTAAGAGGGTGAGTTAGGGAGTGAATGTTTCTGTCTGTCAGTCCCTCCCATGTCAGTAAACTGTGACTGGCAGTCAGGGCCTTCAAGGGATTCAGTCAACCTCTTTTTTTTTTCTTTTTTTGTGTTTCATGGCAGCCGGGCCAACCATGGAAGCCAGAGGCAGATTGGCTTATCAGGCATTCTCGTATAACTTGATGAGCTGGACAAGCTGGTCACATGGTCTCCTCCCAGCTCCGGCTTTGCCATATGTCCCCATGCTCTGGTGGTGACTGAGCAGCATGCACATCTGACTACTCTCAGCTTTTCCTCCTCTTTAGCCTTCTGCAGTTTTGGGATCATAAGCCAGCCATGCCATTTTTCCTTTGCTGACTGTTGTGCTACGGTTGACGAGGAGAAAAAGTGCTCTGTTGTGTTGCATTGCTGGTCCCGTGGTGACTCAGCTTAGTAGTCCAGTCTCGCTTTCACATCTTCTTCATCTGCCACCTGTCTGTCTTCATTACGATAGAGGAGGAACGAAAGCTGCGCTGAACGTTGGATTGGCCTGTTGGGGCTTTCGGCATGCCCTGGTGGGCCAGTCCAGCCAATCACGTGACTTGTGTTGGTTGCAGTAACTCCATGCCTGTGGATACGCTATGATCAACCCCTGGCTCTCTTCTCACTTCTCACTCTCTTCTCACTCTAATTTTATAGCAGCAGCAGTAGGAACGGCTCACTGGGCCTGCCCCCGCTGCTTTCCTAAGGCACACACTCTCATCCCCAACCATTACTGTGGCCATAGGAAAAAAGACCTCCCTCATCTGTAATCGTCTCCACCCTGCCAAACCCATCCATTCTGAGTTCTAAGAGATAATCAAATTTGATGCTCGTCAATAAAAGCAAAAAGAACAGTGTTCAAGAAATATAAAGGATCCCAAAAACAGGAACGCAAGGAAGAATATCTGGTGAAACTGAGGGAGACAAAGAAAGTAATCAAGAAAGAAAAAAAGCAAAAGAAAGGATTGCCAAAGAGGTAAGTGAGGTACATCAGAAAAAGGAGAAAGGTCCAAAGTGGTATAGTGAAACTGAAAGGTGAAAAGGATCAATGTGTGGAAAGAGACAAAGAAATGGCGGAAATATTAAACAAATACTTCAGTTCAGTGTTCACTAAAGAAGACCTTGGACAAAGACCATCACTAGTTGACAAGACTGTGGCTGGGGGTGCAGTAGATGAAACTCCGTTTACAGAAGAGAATGTATGGGAAGAGCTAGGAAAACTGAAAGTGGACAAAGCCATGGGGTCTGATGAGGTTCATCTCAGGATACTGAGGGAGCTCAGAGATGTGCTGGCAGGTCCGCTGCAGACATGTTCAATAGATCCCTGGAAACAGGAGTAGTGGCGAATGATTTCAGAAGAGCAGTGATGGTCCCGCTTCATAAGAGTGGGAGCAGAGGAGGCTGGAAACTACAGGTTGGTTAGCCTCATCTCGGTGGTGGGAAAATTAAAGGAGACTCTGTTGAAGGAAAGAATAGTGAGCTATCTATAGTCAGAAGGATTGCTGAACCCAAGACAGCATGGATTCACCAGGGGAAAGTCCTGTCAGACAAATCTGATTTATTTTTTTGATTGGGTGACTAAAGAATTGGATTGAAGAAGAGCGCTCAATATGATCTACTTGGATTTCAGAAAAGCTTTTGATATGTCCCGCATAGGCAGCTTGTGAATAAAATGAGACGCTTGGGAGTGAGCACCAAGGTGGTGGCATGGATTACAAACTGGTTGACGGATAGAAGACAGTGTTTGATGTTAAATGGAATCCACTCTTAAGAGAGAACAGTGTTAAGTAGAGTGCCACAAGGATTGGTGTTGGGACCGGTCCTTTTCAATATCTTTGCAGAAGGGATAGAAGGTAAAGTTTGTCTTTTTGCAAATAATACTAAGATCTGCAACAGAGTGGACATGCCGAAAAGAGTAGAGAGAATAAGACATGATTTAAGGAAACTTGAACAGTGGTCAAAGATATGGCAGCTGTGATTAAATGCCAAGAAGTACAGAGTCATGCATCTGGGGTGTGGTAATCCAAAAGAGCTGTATGTGATAGGGGATGAAGAGCTGTTATGCACGGAGCAAGAGAGGGACCTTGGAGTGATAGTATCTAGTGATCTAAATACGACACAGCAATGTGACAAAGCGATAGCTAAAGCCAGAAGAATGCTGGACTGCACAGAGAGAGGAATAACCAGTAAGAAAAAGGAGGTGATAATCCCCTTGTACAGGTAATTGGTGAGGCCTCAACTGAAGTATTGTGTTCAGTTCTGGAGACTGTATCTCAAAAAGGACAGAGACAGGATGGAGGCGGTCCAGAGAAGGGTGATAAAAATAGTGTTGGGGGGGGGGGGTCTCCATCAAAAGACTTATGAGGAGAGGTTGAAGGACCTAAATATGTATACCCTGGAGGAGAGGAGGTGCAGGGGAGATATGATACAGATCTTCAGATACCTGAAAAGTTTTAATGATGCAGAATTGGCAAACCTTCTCCATTGGAAAGAAATCAATAGAACTAGGGGTCATGAAATGAAACTTCCGGGAGGATAACTCAGAATCAACATCAGGAAATATTTCTTAACAGAGAAGGTGGTGGATGCATGGAATGCCCTTACAGAGGAGGTGGTGAAGACAAAAATGGTGAAAGATTTCAAAGTGGCATGGGATAAACACTGTAGATCCCTAAAGGCTAGGGGATGGAAATGAGAAAAAGAGTGCATGAGGGTAACTTGCTGGTGTGGCGCTTACTACCCTTAACCAATAAGCCTTCATACTTTTGATGCAACTCCATTATTGCTCTCTGCTTTAATGGCAGGGGGAAGAGGGGAATTAGATTCAGACAGCAACCAACAAGGACATTGAATTTTAGGGATGTGAATCGTTTTTCAACGATTAAAATTATCGTCCTATAATGTTTATATCGTCTTAAATCGTTATAGAACACGATACAATAGAAATTCTAACGATTTATCGTTAAAAATCGTTAAATCGTGTTAGTGCGCACTAACTCGAGTTAGTGCGCACTAACTCCCCGTTAGTGCGCACTAACTCGATTTAGTGCGCACTAACTGAAAATGATACAAATAAACACTTTCCAGGTCACTGAAGGTCAGTTAGGAATGAATATGTGTTCCTATTGGCTGGCTGCCCTCTTATCTATTGATATTACCAAGGTTACCACTGAGGTGATGGTTGGGGGGATGGGAAATGGAACTGGAAACTAACGAACACCAACAGAAAATGAAACAGAGTGTTCACACTTCCCAGGTCAGTAAAGGTCACTTAGGAATGAATATGTATGTATGTATTCCTATTGGCTGGCTGTGCTCTTATCTATTGATGTTACCAATATGGTTGGGGGGATGTGAAATGGAAACAGTTGGAAGCTTGACAAAAAAAGTAATGTAATGATCAGCACTCACGTGACTAGAACTTGTTTGTTTATTATTTTTGTTAGCAGGCACCTGAAATGCTAGTGCATGTTGAATTTGCCAATCACTGTGCATTTTAGAAAGGTGGTCCTGGCTGGAACTGTACACAGTTCAAATATATGTAATTGATTGTTGGTAAGTGTATTTTTTAAGTAGCCACACTGGCACAAGTATGTTTACTTTTCCTCCTACTTAACTCACTAGCTCAGCTTTGTAAGAAGGGCTTCTCTGCTTGTGTGTTGTTTTTGTTTGGTGTGAGGAGAGCAGAAACATCAGATCTTTATTCAATCTACTACAGTCATCTCTTACAGTGCCCTATCCCTATTAATACCAGGAGTGTTGTGATCTTCCTGCACACAGTGCCCTAACCCTGATACCAGTCTGAGACAGCTCCCTCCCTGCATTACTAGTGAGAGGCTGGCTTCACAGACAGGGGGGAGCTGCCTGACCCTCACTCCTGACTTCCCCCATGTCCCAGCTAGTGAATGGTGTGTGGGTGAGGGGGGGGGAGGATGGTGAAGTCTGAGACAGCTCCCTCCCTGCATTACTAGTGAGAGGCTGGCTTCACAGACAGGGGGGAGCTGCCTGACCCTCACTCCTGACTTCCCCCATGTCCCAGCTAGTGAATGGTGTGTGGGTGAGGGGGGGGGGGAGGATGGTGAAGTCTGAGACAGCTCCCTCCCTGCATTACTAGTGAGAGGCTGGCTTCGCAGACAGGGGGGAGCTGCCTGACCCTCACTCCTGACTTCCCCCATGTCCCAGCTAGTGAATGGTGTGGGGGTGGGGGGGGGGGGGGAGGATGGTGAAGTCTGAGACAGCTCCCTCCCTGCATTACTAGTGAGAGGCTGGCTTCACAGACAGGGGGGAGCTGCCTGACCCTCACTCCTGACTTCCCCCATGGCTAGTGAATGGTGTGTGGGTGAGGGGGGGGGGAGGATGGTGAAGTCTGAGACAGCTCCCTCCCTGCATTACTAGTGAGAGGCTGGCTTCGCAGACAGGGGGGAGCTGCCTGACCCTCACTCCTGACTTCCCCCATGTCCCAGCTAGTGAATGGTGTGTGGGTGAGGGGGGGGGAGGATGGTGAAGTCTGAGACAGATCCCTCCCTGCATTACTAGTGAGAGGCTGGCTTCACAGACAGGGGGGAGCTGCCTGACCCTCACTCCTGACTTCCCCCATGTCCCAGCTAGTGAATGGTGTGTGGGTGAGGGGGGGGGGAGGATGGTGAAGTCTGAGACAGCTCCCTCCCTGCATTACTAGTGAGAGGCTGGCTTCGCAGACAGGGGGGAGCTGCCTGACCCTCACTCCTGACTTCCCCCATGTCCCAGCTAGTGAATGGTGTGTGGGTGAGGGGGGGGGGGGGAGGATGGTGAAGTCTGAGACAGCTCCCTCCCTGCATTACTAGTGAGAGGCTGGCTTCACAGACAGGGGGGAGCTGCCTGACCCTCACTCCTGACTTCCCCCATGTCCCAGCTAGTGAATGGTGTGTGGGTGAGGGGGGGGGGGAGGATGGTGAAGTCTGAGACAGCTCCCTCCCTGCATTACTAGTGAGAGGCTGGCTTCGCAGACAGGGGGGAGCTGCCTGACCCTCACTCCTGACTTCCCCCATGTCCCAGCTAGTGAATGGTGTGTGGGTGAGGGGGGGGGAGGATGGTGAAGTCTGAGACAGCTCCCTCCCTGCATTACTAGTGAGAGGCTGGCTTCACAGACAGGGGGGAGCTGCCTGACCCTCACTCCTGACTTCCCCCATGGCTAGTGAATGGTGTGTGGGTGAGGGGGGGGGAGGATGGTGAAGTCTGAGACAGCTCCCTCACTGCATTACTAGTGAGAGGCTGGCTTCGCAGACAGGGGGGAGCTGCCTGACCCTCACTCCTGACTTCCCCCATGTCCCAGCTAGTGAATGGTGTGTGGGTGAGGGGGGGGGGAGGATGGTGAAGTCTGAGACAGCTCCCTCCCTGCATTACTAGTGAGAGGCTGGCTTCACAGACAGGGGGGAGCTGCCTGACCCTCACTCCTGACTTCCCCCATGGCTAGTGAATGGTGTGTGGGTGAGGGGGGGGGGGTGGATGGTGAAGTCTGAGACAGCTCCCTCCCTGCATTACTAGTGAGAGGCTGGCTTCACAGACAGGGGGGAGCTGCCTGACCCTCACTCCTGACTTCCCCCATGTCCCAGCTAGTGAATGGTGTGTGGGTGAGGGGGGGGGGGGGGGGGGGAGGATGGTGAAGTCTGAGACAGCTCCCTCCCTGCATTACTAGTGAGAGGCTGGCTTCACAGACAGGGGGGAGCTGCCTGACCCTCACTCCTGACTTCCCCCATGTCCCAGCTAGTGAATGGTGTGTGGGTGAGGGGGGGGGGGGGAGGATGGTGAAGTCTGAGACAGCTCCCTCCCTGCATTACTAGTGAGAGGCTGGCTTCGCAGACAGGGGGGAGCTGCCTGACCCTCACTCCTGACTTCCCCCATGTCCCAGCTAGTGAATGGTGTGTGGGTGAGGGGGGGGGGGGAGGATGGTGAAGTCTGAGACAGCTCCCTCCCTGCATTACTAGTGAGAGGCTGGCTTCACAGACAGGGGGGAGCTGCCTGACCCTCACTCCTGACTTCCCCCATGTCCCAGCTAGTGAATGGTGTGTGGGTGAGGGGGGGGGGGGGAGGATGGTGAAGTCTGAGACAGCTCCCTCCCTGCATTACTAGTGAGAGGCTGGCTTCACAGACAGGGGGGAGCTGCCTGTCCCTCACTCCTGACTTCCCCCATGTCCCAGCTAGTGAATGGTTTGTGGGTGAGGGGGGGGGGGGGTGGATGGTGAAGTCTGAGACAGCTCCCTCCCTGCATTACTGGTGAGAGGCTGGCTTCACAGACAGGGGGGAGCTGCCTGACCCTCACTCCTGACTTCCCCCATGTCCCAGCTAGTGAATGGTGTGTGGGTGAGGGGGGGGGGGGAGGATGGTGAAGTCTGAGACAGCTCCCTCCCTGCATTACTAGTGAGAGGCTGGCTTCACAGACAGGGGGGAGCTGCCTGACCCTCACTCCTGACTTCCCCCATGTCCCAGCTAGTGAATGGTGTGTGGGTGAGGGGGGGGGGAGGATGGTGAAGTCTGAGACAGCTCCCTCCCTGCATTACTAGTGAGAGGCTGGCTTCGCAGACAGGGGGGAGCTGCCTGACCCTCACTCCTGACTTCCCCCATGTCCCAGCTAGTGAATGGTGTGTGGGTAAGGGGGGGGGGGGAGGATGGTGAAGTCTGAGACAGCTCCCTCCCTGCATTACTAGTGAGAGGCTGGCTTCACAGACAGGGGGGAGCTGCCTGACCCTCACTCCTCCGGGGTATTGTGATCTTCCTGCACACAGTGCCCTATCCCTGATACCAGGGGTGTTGTGATCTTCCTGCATGCAGTGCCCTATCCCTATTAATACCAGGAGTGTTGTGATCTTCCTGCATGCAGTGCCCTATCCCTATTAATACCAGGAGTGTTGTGATCTTCCTGCATGCAGTGCCCTATCCCTGATATCGGGATGTGTGCAAGAAGATCACAACACCCCCGGTATCAGGAATAGGGCACTGTGTGCAGGAAGATCACAACACCCCCAGTATCAGGAATAGGGCACTGTGTGCAGGAAGATCACAACACCCCTGGTATTAGGGATAGGGCACTGTGTGCAGGAAGATCACAACACTCCTGGTATTAATAGGGATAGGGCACTGTGTGCAGGAAGATCACAATACCCCTGGTATCAGGGTTAGGGCACAAGTTCTAGTCACATTGACTGATCACATTACTTGTTTTGTCAAGCTACCAACTGTTTCCATTTCCCATCCCCCATATACTGTCAGTAGGAAACTTGGTAACATGAATAAATAAGAGGGCAGCCAATAGGAATACATATTCATTCCTAAACTGACCTTAACTGACCTGAAAAGTGTCAAATTGTATCATTTTCAGTTAGTGCGCACTAACTCCCAGTTAGTGCGCACTAACTCCCGTTAGTGCGCACTAACTCGAGTTAGTGCGCACTAATCGGAAAAAACGATTTTTAACGATTTTTTAACTAAAAAATCGTGCCTAAGACGATTTTCTTGCCCTGCACACGATTTCTATCGTTAAGACGATATGGAAAACGATTCACATCCCTATTGAATTTTATGTTCTGGGAAAACAAATAAGCATGGGGGAAACTTGCTGATGCGGCGTTACTATCCTTAACCAATAAGCCTTATACTTGTAATACAACTCCAACATTTTTCTCTGCTTCAATGGCAACAGGTAATAGGGAATTGGACTCAGAAAGCAACCAACAAGAGTCCTGACTGACGGTTTGGGAAACTAAGTATGGTGTTGGAATCTGTGGGAGGGAGCGCTAGGGAGCGCTCCCAATTCCAGGGGGATGTGTGCCCATGGACCACGACGCGACTGCAGAGAGGGGCTCCGTGGAAGTGCCGCGGTAGGCAAGATGTGTCCCAGTATGGGAGGAGCAGGGTGACCACTGCCCTAACCTCTGCCGAACCTGCACGCATCGGTAGAGATCCAACAACGTAATGCTGGTATCTGGGATATCCCTCCGGCCACTCGATAGCCTTTTCGGACCTGCCACTGGGTAGCGGCAGATGCGGCAGGATGGACAGAGGTCGAGGACAGGCGATGGTACTGGAGCTTGGAACAAGACAGGACCTCGGCCTTGGACTAGGCTGATGGCTTGAAGAAGGTGAGGAAGCTCGGAGGCTCAGATGAAATGAAGATGCGTAGAACTTGGGACACAGACAAAATGAGGACCCTTGAAGACTCAGATGAGACGAAGACACTTGGAAACTCAGACGAGATGAGGACGCTTAAAGACTCAGATGAGATGAGGTCACTTGGAACTCAGATGTGACAAGAACATGAGGTGGCCTGGAACTCAGACAAAAGATGCTCAGACATAGGTGGAGATCAAAAGTGGATTCTAGAGAGTCAGGTGAGGATTTCAGATACTCCGATGGGGACTTGGAACTGGGGACGACTCAGGCAAGGGTAAGGACTCAGGATACCAAGACGAAGACAGAGGCTTAGAAACTAGGAGGAATCCGGGTAGTGCTCGAAGACAGGGGGCCCCAGCCACCAAACTCAGACACCAGATAGAAACGGATTTACTCCCAGGAAGGTCAGCTGAAGACGAGGTCCGGGGCAAGCGAGCTGAACCTGTAACTTAAGGACTGACAATACCTCAGGATCGGAACCTGAGAGAGGGCATCAGAAGCGAGACTTGGAACATCAGGGTTGGAATGTTGGGCATCGGATATGAATGGACACCGGTACCTCGGGACATCCGGACATCTATGGCATCTGGACATCAGGGGACTTCTAGAGAGGAGGACCACAGGGACCACTGGAACATGATGGATGAAGACATCAGGAGACTGGAACGTCTGGACATCCAAAGACAAAGGGACGTCAGGACACCTGAAGACGAGAAGACATCTGGAGACACAGAGACATCGGGACATCTGAAGACAAGAGGACGGGATCCGACAAGAGATCAGAACATGGAATGAAGATGACGTCCGAGGTTCAAGAACCATGGACGAAGACAAGGAGGACCAACAAAGAATAGAGTGCCTTGAAGAAATGAAGAAGGATCACGGAGGACTCCTGGATTGAAGAGCTGGAGCTGAAGATCCAGGAGAGATCCGACTTCATGACCAACTCCTTGCAAAGGCGACGACTGACTGAAGGCTGATCCCTTTTGTAGGGCTGAAGAGGAAACGCCTTGATGACATCATGAGGAAAAGCCAGGAGGACTGGCCTTTTAAATCCTGTGGAGAGGCTTGGCCCCGCATCTAAGGAAGAGGCAGGACCTTGGAGAGCAATGTCCTGCTGCACAGGAAGAAGCTGACCCAACATTGGTGGCTTCCTGCCGAGAAGAAGGTTGAAGATGATGACGGCTTCCTGCCGCAAGAAGAGGAGCTTCAGGCCAGCCTCTGGGCCACGGAAGAGGACATTGGTGGTGGCCTCCTGGCCGTGATGAAGAGAGGACATCGGCAGCCTCCTGGACGCAAGGAAGGAGGCAGCAGTGGCGGCTGACCTGCCACGGAGCACGACGGCACGGCCCGCTGTACAAAGAGGAAGGCGTGGGCGGCCTCCAGGCCGCGAGGCAAGACGGCGGCAACTCGGACTGCCAAGGCACACAGGAGACGGCGTAGGGAGAGCGGGCAGGCAGAGGAGGTAAGAGGCTGCTCATGTATAGGCCCACGGGCAGCATCGCAACATATGGGGGTGGCTTGTATGGCACGCCATGTGCTACCATTATGGGGGAGACCTGTATGGTGCAGCTGATGCTACCATAAGCTTGCTGGGCAGACTGGATTGACTGTTTTGTCCTTTTCTGCCATCATTTCCATGTTTCTAAGAACAGGACTGCAATGGTATATGTCTAAGGGCATCCTCTTGGGTATGTGTGGAATGGAGTTGTCTAAGAAGGGGAATAGGGACCTCCGTTGAAGAGAGAAGGAGTTGGATTCTTTTCTGGGAAAAAGATGGTGGTCAGTGTCCGTAGCAAAGGTCCAAGGTAGGAGGTAGGCAAGAAAATGGTCAGTATCCGGAGCAAGGTCAACGTCAAGATTCAGGCTGAGACAGATAAGGAGACAGAGCATGGGGGACCAAGGACAGGCAGGACAGACAATGCAGAACTACAGGAGCAGGGCAACAGAGGCAGAACCACAGGTAAGACAACAGGTGAGGAGTTAGAGGCAAAAATGAGTAAGGCAACAAATAATGCACAGGAAGCAACATGCATTGCTAGACAAGGGAACCTGTTGCTGAGGCAAGTTGCTGGAGTAGCAGCTGGGTTTAAGTACCCAGGTATGAGGGTGAGGTGGCTGTGGCAGGAAAGTTTCAGGGGCAATTTTCGCTGTCTCAAAATCTTGTCACCTGAAGTGGCCACCTCACCCTGCCTCATTATAGAACCACCCCTGGCTGTACTTTATTGGTCTCATAATGCTGGGGGGTTTCCCTGTTGATTCCTAAGGAGTTGAAGAGAATAAGTGGTCCAGTGAGTTTGCAAATAAGGTGGTAAGAATATCAGGGCTGGATTTAGGTACAGGCAACATAGGCATGTGCCTTGGGTACCAAAATCTGAATGCGCTCAAAAAACTGAGATTTCCTCTGCTACTGTCTGATTTCTGGGGCCAAAATCTCCCACCCCTGGACTTCTGCCTATGGGTTGGGCACCATAATCTTAAATCTGACTGTGGATAAGAGTTGTGGGAAGGTTTCTTTTTGGCTTCTTGTCCTTAGATCATGCTGGCATCACAACCCAAGCATGCTCATTGCCATACCTGGAAACTCACCAGGTTTCACCCACAGACTCCAGGTTTTTATATGAAATTTCCAGGTCCACAGAGACATACTTGAAATCTTTGGGGGCCGTGGACTCAACTCTGACATGCACTATGCAGTGATCCTCCTCTTATTTATTTATTTATTTATTTATAAAATGTGTAGCCTGCTGATCTACAAATCTCAGCAGGTGACAATATAGCATACAATAAACATAAAATAGTCAAATTAATATAAATGTAAACAACAATAAAATAACACCATGTTCATCCAAAACTTCCTGAGTTGCTTTACCGAATCCTATAAGTTCTTTCCAATGTTATCCTATCTCTATGTTCCACCAGCTGAAGTAACAAAAGAGAAGCTGATAACTAAACCAAAGGGACAAGTAGGGTGTCCCAGACTCCTCCAACTGACATTATGGAAGAGGAGCCAGTGATACGAACCACAGGACTGGTGGAGTTTTGAAAGCCACATCAGATAAAGTGACGAAGGAGGATCCAGTGACAGGATCAGTCAGCTTGTTGGGGTGCCCACCAGTTGAAAGAGACCAGCTTAATTGAGTAACTTTACCTTCCCTTTACATATTGGTCAGCAAAAAATATGTGAGATGAAACTTCAGGACTTAAACATGTATACCCTAGAAGAGAGGAGAGACAAAAAGGCATATGATACAGACATTTAAATATCTGAAATCGTGCAAATAAACATTTTTCTATGGAAAGGAAGCCAAAGAACTAGGGATCACAGCATTAAGATACAAGGAGGTAGATACAGGAACAACATCAGGAGGCGATGATGGGAATAAAGATGGTAGGTGTGAGGGAGCTACGAGGGGCCTCTGTGAAGATATACCTATTGGTGGAGGTAGAGAGACAGAAAAGACAAAGCAGTATACTAAAGCTGGAATTGATCAGACCTGCAGGCACTGCGAAATGCTGAAATGTATCAAAGATCACTACTTGCATGCCATTCCTGCTCTAGGCTCATCTTACAAGACGATAGTATTTAGCATATTAGAGATAAGAAATATGCATTAACCAGTTGGAAAAATGTTATGTTAACAAAGTAACTAACTTGTTGGTGTGTAATTTAGAGGTGGTGATGTATAAAACCCACTACACCACTGGAAAAACTCCAAGTCTGACTTGCCTTGCCTTGCTATGGTAATCTGTAGTTCTCCTAAAATAATCTAATAAAATTTTTCTCTTCTGCTAGCTTGTGGGTATTACGTGTTTTTCAGCTCACAACATAGCAGGATTCAACAAAAAGCATGGGATAAACACAGATGATCTCTTATTGGTAAGAGGACAGAAACAAAATTCTGGAGTAACCTGTATGGAGCAGAGGTTCAACCCAAAACTGCATTGAAATGATTATATTGTGCTTCCAAGAAAGACATGGGGTAACTACACAGAGCAGCAGTTACAACCCTAAACTGAAAGTACAAGAGGAAACTGTGTAACCCTTTTTCCGGGGATAAACCGTATCCTAAAAGTCCATTAAAAAGTATTTATATTTTGGGGCTAATTCCTCAGTCTCTTTCCCCCATTTCTTGTCCCAAGGAGTGGGTTCTTTCTGTTGGGGGGAAGGTTACCTTCAAGGCCCAGGGTGGGTATGACTTCCCTTGTGTGTGTGTGTGTTACCATAGCTTTTTGGGAAAGGTACATTGACAAAAAAGGCTGAACTCGCAGGATGGGTGTTAAAAATAAAATTTACTGTGATTGATCTCAAAAGAATTAATAGCAGCAAATAATAAAGTCTCCAATTACCTCCAGGTCCTTCAGCTTTACAGGAGTACTAATTTGTAGTGTCTCTACCTCTGTGGATGTTTCCCTCAGAGCATGGGGCGTGGAACTTGCTTACCCTCCATGGGGGTAGGAATGATAAAAGTTCCAAACTGGTCAGGTTATCCTAGGTGTGGAAATCCCTGTTCTTCCCCACGGTATTTGAGGTCCACGCGTACTCCTGATTATCAGTGCCCTGCGCCCCAGGGGTGGGAACTCCAATGGGGGTAACCAGCTGATCTTCTCTCTCTCCTTTGAACTTATGTACACTTGAATAGATGCGGCCCTTCAGGAGGAAAGGCCAAACATTAGAAGCAGTCTTCCGAACTTCCATTTCTGGGTAGGAAGCGGGGCAGAAAATTACTTCCTTCCCACTTAGATGGAAAAACCATAATCTTGACAAGACTAATACTGGATCGCCAATGGCTGGTCTCTGCAACTTCTTCTTGACAGGGTGAGGTGGGGTGTACAGATCCCTCCTGCACTTCTGAAGAGGGGATTTCTGCCTTCCAGAAATCTTAGGTGTCTGAATACAAAAATCTCACCAACTTAGCAAAAAATGTCAAAATTCCCACTCTCTCTCTCTCTCCTCCCCCTCCAGTCTTTATTTCAAAGACTTGGAAGGGCAGTGTCTCTCCCTTCCTCATCTAGGCAAGAGGCCTAAACTCGGAGAGCACACCAAATACTTCTGTCTCCTCGAAAGCCAAATCTACACTGCCATACACTAACCTAGACTAGTACCCCTCCTCTTGAGCCTCTGGGGGTCTCTTCATTCCAGACATCCTTTGGGTGAGATGCTCTATCAAATGGTATGGCTCTTTGCAGCTATATACCCAAGGGCTGGGAACTAGGGACATCTGGTGGAGCAGTTATAACCCTAAAAAATGAAGGGGGATAACTGGGACAAAGTGGCAGTTACAACCCTAAAAACCTTGCTGGACGGCCTTGGACCATTTCAATCTTTATTTTTTGTCTACTTTATTGCTATGTAGAATCTGAAGTCAAAACAACCAAGAACTGGCCCAATCGATGTTCTACAAGCTAAAAACAGTTGCTTGTTTTCTATCACCTCAGGACTTTTGCATGGTGGTCCAAGTCCTAGTATTGTCAGAATAGGATTATTATTATGCTATTTGGAGGATGTCAAATTCTTTGGTGAAAGTTTTATATCTTGAGGACAATGCAGCTAGAGGAGTGATTTCTGGCATTCCTTATCATGCCTGCATCACTCCAGTACTTGTTAATCTTTGCTGCTTATCAATGGTTTGGTGCATCAAATTTTTTTTTTTTAATTTGTTGTTTATTCGACAAATGCACATATTCAAATGTATATCTTATTTCAACTGGAACAACTGTCAACTGGTAAAAATATTTCAACAATAAACATTTTTTAGTAAAGCACTCTTCTTTTGTTTCCTGAGTGTCGAGCGTAATGTTTTATTATTTTCACCCCCTCCTGCCTAATATCCCCCCCTTCCCTCCCTCCCTCCCCTTCCCCTCCTCTCCCGCCCTCCCCCTCCCCCTCTTCCCGGATGTAAGGCAAACACTGTATTACACACTAGGTTTTCAATTACACACTGAGTTTTCAATAACACCACTGTTTAACAATAAGTCTGCTATTTAAAAGCCTGAGGCATTCCTCTGCTGCCAGTGATAAATTTGAGTGAGTCTTTAACTCTATTGATAGTGGGAGCCATCTTATTATTCCAGTGACGTGCTATCTTTATACGAGCAGCTATAATGATTTGTAGACTCAACAAATATATTTCTGAGGAGAGTTCCTCTACTGGTTTGCTTAATAATATTAACCTTGGGTCCTTTGGAATTCGGGCCCCCACTATCTCAAATAGGGTATTTATTCTACCTGCTCATATTTATTCTACCTGCTTTTGCTTTTATCTTCCTTCCAGCTTGTTTTAAGCTCCCAAGTTTCCATTCCTTGTTGATTGTAACTTTGACTTATTCCTTTTCCTTTGTTATCCATTGTTTACCAGAATTGTTACATCAGTTTTACCCTTGTTAAAATGTAAACCGATCTGATATGGTTATCTACTATGAAGGTCGGTATAAAAAAACTGTTAAATAAATAAATAAATAAATAAATAAATAAGTATTTTATCCCAGAATGCAGCTATAACAGGACATTCCCACCATTCATTAAATAAGTAGCCCGCATTTCCACATCCCCACCAACACTTCCCACTCAGGTTGGGATAATATTTCTGTAGTCTTGCAGGAGTAAGATACCAATGGTGGAGTAATTTGTACCCGTTTTCTATGATATTGGCTGAGATTGAGCTCTTTCTGATAGACATAAAGCACATGTCCCAGTGTTTTTCCTCCAACACTTACCCTAAATCTTTTTCCCAGCTTATATGTGAGGGAATGTTCAGCATGCGATAAATTCTAGCTATGCCTCTCTTCGTTAAGTGGGGTTTAGCACATAGCCCTTCAAACAGGGATTTTCCCATTAATAACCCCTCTCTTACTCTCATTTGAGACATAAAGTGAACCAATTGTATATACAAGTAGTAATCCGATTTGTCAAAGTTGAATAACTCTTGAAGTTTCTGGAAGCTTTTTATCTTGTTTCCAGTCCATAAGTGTTCCAGTCTGCTACAGCCTTTTCCTACCCATTTTATAGCTGCTGCTCTGGAGCAACCTGGAATAAATTCTCTATTCATGAATATTGGGGAACTATAATAAAATTTGCTACCCACTAAATCTGTTTTCCATCTATCCCATATCTTTAACGTTAATGCAACTGGTGGAGGGATTGGGGCTTGGAGACTCCTGGCCTTAACAGGCAGCCATATCAGGGGGGTCTGGGTGGCATTTGTCTAATAGAGCTGTTTCCAAACTCACCCAGCATTTCCCTTCGTTCCTGCTATGCCAATCAAAAATAAACTTTAATTGTGCTGCCGCATAATACCACGCTAAACAAGGAACCCCCAACCCACCCCTTTTGGTAAATATAATATGTGCCTCCCCACCCTCGGTGCTCTTTTTTTCTAAATGAAGTGTAAAACTTTGCGTTGCCATTGGGCATCTGATATTCCCAAATGTTGCCTACCGAGACCATTGTCTGCTAGATATTCTCCCATTTCTTTAAGTAATTGTGCACAAAATTCTGCATCTTCCAGTAGGTTCTCATTTAGTCTCCACACTCTCTTGCACAAGTTGCCCCCCAGGTCTTGCAAGGATATCCAAACAGCTGCATGATCTGACCATGTGATGGATTGAATCCCTGAGTCATCCACTTTGTTAACCAGCACCTTGTCCACCAAAAAGGAGTCAATCCTAGAATACCCCCCCCCCCTTGTCAGCCAAAACATCCCCATGCTAAGGGATATCCCAGTCAGGAGCCCCTTAACCAATTTCCATTTCCCTAATTCTTTTCCACTCCTCCCCTCCCTCCTCAGAACGGTATCACCTTCCACCACGAGGAATGACGCCACTACAACTTCTCGTACGGCCTCACCGTCTCCCCGGCTTGTATTAGCTTATTACTGTAAAATCTTTAGCTGTTAAACACCTCCCGAAATGAAAGATTTAGTGTAGCAATAAAAGCTAACTCAGAAAAACATATTATCTGCTCTGCAGGCAGAGACTAGAACTTAAAGCAAAGTACATATCGTACACCTTTGGAATTCAGGAGTAGTCTATATTTGATTCATAGATCTTCCGTGAATGAATGTGACACTCCATACCAAACATCAGCTCTCAGGTAGCTGGGTCTCTCCTTGGAAAGGGGCTTCCTGCGTGGCGGCATAACCACTTCCTTCCATTCTGCACTCTCTGTCATCTTGCGGTGAGGACCTTCCGTGGAGTTGCCACCGCCTGCCTCATTGCCACCGCCTGCCTCATTCTAGGAGTTGTCCCGGGTGGATTCTCAGGCCTTCTTCCACCGACCTCACTCTTGACGATATTCCATTTAGAGTAAATTGTAGTCGAAAAGGGAATAACCATTTATAGTGATGCCCTGCCTCTCTCAGGGCTTGGACCACTTCCTTAAAGTCTCTCCTTTTCTTTATTGCTAGTGGGGAGAGGTCCTGAAATACTTCTATTTCGTCCCCGTGCCATTGGATGCTTTCCATTTGTCTCGTTTTCAACATCACCTGTTCCTTGATCGCAAACTCATGAAAACAGACCTAGATGACTCTGGGAAAATTATTTTGCACTTTAGCCAGCGCTCTATGGGCACGGGCTAGTTTAATGTTCACTGGTTCTGCTTCGTTCTCCATCGGGTTCAATAAAGTATTACATATATCTTTGATCACTTTTTGGCAGTCTAAGTGGTGGGAAGATTCTTCAGGGATCCCTCGAAATCTGAGGTTGCTTCTCCTGGACCGGTTCTCGAGGTCCTCCACCCAGTCTTTTAATTTTCCATCTTCATCCTGTAATTCTTGCAACATTTGCTGAACCTCCCCCACTGCTGCTGCCTGATCCTCCTGCCTTTGTTCCACTTCTTCTATGCGGCTGCCCAGTGCTGAGCAGTCATTTCTCAGCTCAGCCGCTATTGTGTGTAGCTCCTGCTTCAGCAGGCCCATGTCTGCTCTCACCTTGCCAAACCATTTTTTAAAGTCGCCCCGAGAGGGAGGTTGTTCTGTTTGCACTGCTCTGTGCTCACCTTCATCCTCCCCCCATTTCTGTTCCTGCCGAGCCGGCGCCATTTTCTGCCATAGGATGCCCATCGGGGCTGGTTTGTTGCTTCAGAGCCACGTTCTCGAATTAAAACTGCTTTAAGTCTGGCATTTTTCGCCGCGCTGACATCCTCTTTCCCTCCGATATATTTCTTTAGATTTTTCACTCGCTACGCTGTTGATCTGATTGCAAATCAGGAGGGTTTGCTCGGCTCGAGCACAGAGAGCTCAGCTTAAGCCGCCATCCCTTGGAGTGACGTCATTTCCTTCTGGTGCATCAAATTTAAGCTTGTTACCTTAATTTTTCGAGTGATTCATGTGAGAGAGCCTGACTATCTGAAAAGTTTGATCCAGCTTTATGTTCCTATCAGTAGTCTGTGCAGCGAAGCTAAAGTAAGATTGTGTGTACTGTCGTATCATCAGTTGTGTTTATCTGATACCCGATTATGGGTGTTTTCCGTGGCAGGTCCAATTTTATGAAATTCCCTTCTTCTAGAGTTGCATTTGGAAGCTTAACTACCTTTTAGGAATAGGAGGAAAGCCTTTTTTTTTTTATTCCAACCATTTTTATGAAGCTGGAGGGCTGAACATTAATTTTAACATATGAGTTTGGTTTGCTTGTTTTTTTAGTCTGTATTTTGCTTAAGTTTATATTATGAATGTTATTTTATTTGTCAACAGGGATAGGTATTTTGGACCAGTGGGTTAAACATAAGTGAGAGGAATCCTGCTCCCTGCACTGAGGCTGCAGTTCCTGGAGCTTCAAACTAATCATGGTAGGAGACATTTCTTTATTCACATACTTTTATACCCTGCAGTTCCAGCTAATGATAACCACCTATGTATGCATTGCCTCAGTTCATCTCAGTTTGGAGAGTATTGGATTCCACAGGGGTTATTTATTTCTAATAACATCTGCAAATAAAATAGGTTGGATGTCATTAACTTAAAATAAATATTGTGTACATTGTTGTTATATTGCTGGAGGTAGGAAAGGATACTGGCAGGCTGATACGATACGGACGCGCTAAAAAAAAAGTGCGTCTGATTCAGCGCTCACTTTGGGTTATTTTGGTTTTTTTTAGACATACTTGAATTGCAATTTCAGATAAGGGAAAAAAAATGGGAAAAAAAAATCAGAAAACAATAACAAATATACGCATCTCTATCAAAGTCCTCAAAGGAGGATCAAGTTTCACAACCACAGGAATATTCCAAATAAAAATAAGGATCTAGGTACGAGAGCCAATATCTATATTAAACAGACCAATGCCATAATCTTCACTCAGTCAGGAACGGAAGGAGAAGAAGTTAACACTTTAGGCATTTTTTCAGAAAGGAAAGAAGAAAGTTGAGATGGTGAAAAGAAGATGTATGAAACATTCTGATATTTAATAATGCATTTACATGGAAACTTAAGTAAGAAAAAAGCAGAGCACCCATCTCTAATTTTCTAGACCTAAACACTAAAAACTGCCTCCTTCTCCTTTGAGTTGATCTAGCCAAATCAGGATAAGCGGAAACTTTATAATCCATAAAGAATTCTAGACGATGACGGAAAAATCTTTAAAATCCATTTCTTATCAGATTCCATAAAAAAGGATACTATAAATGTAGCAGGAGTAATTCAATCCTTCTGATTGGTTTCCAATAAGTTAGTGAGATCCAGCTTTTTGAATGCATGCACAGGCCCCTCTCTTGGGCGCGCGATACATAGTGCAAATGAGGGGTCGCACTATAAGGAGGCGCTAGGGGCAATTACGCGCCATTAGTGCCTCCTTGGCCCAGGAGAGGAGGCTGTTAGTGGGTTTCAAAAACGGATGCTCCATTTTACGAGCATCCATTTTCCAAACCCGCTGACAGCCATGGGTCAAGAAAATGGATGAACGAAAATTGAGCGTCCCTTTTCTTAAGCTGATAGTGGCATTATTTTAAAAACTTTTTTTTTTTTTTACCTTTTTGGTTCCTCTGACTTAATATCGCTTTTCTATACACTTTTTCCAGCTGTTTAGAAATGAATGCCTGCCCTTGGGCAGGTGCTAATTTTTGAGAGTAAAATGTGCGGATTGGCCGCACATTTTTTTTTTCAATATCCCGGGTGAATAACTAATAGCCTCATCAATATGCATTTGCATGTGATGAGCGCTATTAGTTTCCGGGAGAGTTGTACATGCATTTTCGATGAGCTAAATCCCTTACTGTATAAGGGGTATTGGACGTGCGTCAACAACGCGCATCCAACCACATGTTAAACAGTATGCTTGGCTGAGCGCACTTTATAGTATCGGCCTGTGGGTGTGTGTGGATGTTGGGATAGGTAGAGATGTTGTGATTGTACGTTTTAGGGTGGGACAGGTTGTCAGGGGAGGTGTATATGTGTTGGGGTGGAAAGGGGATGCTGGAGTGTGTGGGTGTGTATGTTGGGAGTTGCTGGTAGGGGTTTGTCTGGGAGAAGAAAAATTATGGATGTACGTAGGAAGGGGGTATCAAGTTTTGTGACTATTGTGATGGAACTAAGGCTCTGCAGAATGAGAAGCAGTTCACAGACACAGAACAGATAGGCTATCAGCAGTATAAAGAACATTGTGAAAAGAATGTGCCTTTAAAGAAAAGACTTTGAGGGACTCCACCCAACTGGGAACATATTGGGGATAAGGTACAATTAGCCTGTCTGAAAAACAGAGGGCTCTGAAAAGAGCAAAATGAAAGGGAGACAGAGAGGAAGTGATATCACTCTAGCCAGAAGGTTGTTGGGTAATGCGGTTCGAAGTGGACAGGAGCCATAGAGACAGTTATGGACTATTAGGGTGTGATTTGAGCAAGTTGACAAGGGAAAGGGGCAGTTAGCAAGCAGAAGGTGAGGGAGCTGCCAGATGGAGCCTGCAAGGAGCAAGGTTCTTACAGAGAGGCAAAACATCCATAGAAGCAAAGGCCATTTGGAAGGCGACTGCAGTAAACCTACAGCTATTGCTCCAGATGAGCACAGCCTTGTAAGAAGCTTGGAGAGCCTGAGTCTTAGTGACTGGCTTACAGAGTGGCAGGGGACAATCTTAAACAGTTATAGGTTGTTGCATAGAGCTTTACATCTGTCTGTATATAAGTGCCTGCTGTATATTTATGGAACGCTACTGTCTGAAGGCAGGAACTGTGTAATTATCTATGAAGTAAGAGACTCAGAAAAGGAATAAAGGGTGCTGTTTCTGCAAGTTTGCCTGGTCACTTGGCTGTTTTTGGACTTATCTGACAGCAGTGAAAGATAGGATGAAAGAGTAGGAAGAGAGAAAGAGAAAAAGTGACCACTCCCTCCCCGCTGCTAATCTCAGGGTGAGCAAAATTTAGAAGTTCCCAGATACGCCTATTGTGATTTCCTCACTTTTTTCTCCAGGGGCCAATGTCACCCCAACAACGTTGCACAGCTGCTAATGCATTTTGCAGCTCAGGGCAGGACAGGATCAGAGTGCTTCATAATACACTCATCTTTTACCCATTCACTCCTACACAGCCTCGGATCCAGCTTTGAATAGCAAATAATTGTATTTGCCAGCCTGCCAGAATAGCTATTCTCATCAGCCTCCTTTCCATCCTCTAAATGGGTGAACCAATCCCTTAAAGAAAAGATCTTGTTTAACAAAATAGTTAAAATTTAAAGTGCTTGGCAGGGGTCAGGAAGGCTACTATCTTACTTTACAGGAGCTTCAAACTCCCATGATGCACTTTAATTAATTATGTCACCCGGCACAGAGTTGAAAGAGGCATGTATGATTGTTGAGTACAGAAAGAGAAAGCTTTAGAGACATGAATTGTTTTGGTGTAAGAACTGACATAGAACAGCTTTACACCTCTCAAACAGAGGACTGCAGTTTCTTACTGAGAAAGGAAATTAGTCTGCAAAGCCGAGAAGTGTTACTTTTAATACAACTGGCAACCTGTGACTATTCTGGCGGGAATCCCAGGATGCTGGTCCGCATCCCTCCTCCTGGGGTCCTGGAGAAGGGACCCCAGCCAGCTGTGACTCCTCCTCCTCCAGGTCCAGGAGAGGAGATCTCCATGAGAAACATTATAAAGATATTTATTATACGCAGCTGCTAATGATAAGAAGGACTGCTGTGGCCTGCTATGAGATGACAGCCCGAGGGCACAATCACCAGGAGAAAGGAGAAACCCATTTTAGATGCTACCTAAGATATGAGAAAGGCAGCAAAACTATGACCTCCAGGCCACAAAAGGTCATTTTAGAAGGAATTCACTCTGGATTTTAGCAGTAGCTCCAGGGGCTCTGATCCTGTTTGATAATTTACCTCTAGCCTTGTGGGAAATAGATTTCCAAGCAGACCAAACTGCTGGGATAAAAATGGCTGCCACCAGCTTTGGAGGAAGGCGTTGCAGGAAGGGGGGATGGAGGGGGTAAACTGGGAAAGGTGTGCATAGTGTATCTCCCAGCCAGGAGCAGATTTTTGTTTGTGTAGTATTTTGTTTCTGTAAGTACTTAGCTTTGCCAGGAAAGCAGAGGCCCATTGTTTGAGTCCTTTGTTGTGAAATAAACGACTTATTTAAAAAAAAAATAAAAACCCAACCTATTCTAGCTTCACATTTTTCTTCTCAGCATCTGGAAGTGTGCCTGGGAACCACAAGTAGCAGAGTAGAAGGCTCAAGGGTGGAATTGCCAGATGTATATAAAAATGAAATAATGCTGAATATAAATAAAACTAGTTAGTAGAGTTCCAGGATAGATTGCAATGTTTGTGAAGTTAGGAAAGATTAGAATAAGAAGAAAATCATTTGCACGTTTGGGCAGAAACAAAATACACCTACAAATGCTTAGCAGGGATCTGATGAATGGCATCCGATGATGTGTACAAGCTGCGGGTATTTAATGAAGAGCACGTGGAATAATTTAAGGAACTCAAGTATTCACCGCTAATTAATTCAAGGCCTTGACTCGTCTTAGAAAGTCACAGACTAAATGCTGTACAGTACAGGATACCGCTTCAATCAGACATCTGTAACAAGACGCCTCTCGCAAATTCCAGAGGACATGATCCTTCCACATTCAAACACGTATACTATGCCCATTCACTTTACAGCAACAAACAAATGCAAACAACCAGGTCATGCCGGGATTCCCCTATCTCTGCCCTTTTTTGTAACTCGATAAGCAATCATTAGGAAAAGGAAACAATACCACAGCATGAATATTCAAGTTGTATGTGATGCTAGTAACATTAGAACATACATCATGGTGTAATTGGATCCCAGCCATGGGCCATATACCTGTCACAGGACTCAATTCATTCATCCACTGAGGGCCTTCCTTTCAAACCCTGGATGCTTAGTGCAGTAAGTACACGTTAAGTCAATATTTGGTTTATTACCTTGCTTTTACCCCTGACCTTTCCGTATAGCCCATGATGACTGCCTGCTAAACCCCTTTTCCACTTTCTTCCAGATATCAAACACATTTCTGAGCAAACGACGCTGACAGAATTGCTGAATTGTATACAAGGAGCACTGAATAAAATTTCTCAAAAAAAAATGAGAATGCATTTCTGGGAGCATTGCCCAATATTATATTACCAAATTTATAACGAGTGCATGCCTAAAAGGATAGGATTTAAATAACCTTAGCGCCATGATTATTGTCATGCCATGCAGCCTAAGGAATAATTATTTAAAGGAAGGAATATGCTATCAAAGTGAAATGCTAATTGAGAGAAGCATTTCATATGTGAAAAGAGTTTCAGTGTGCTTCTATGTGTGATTCAGAGAATATTTAAAGGTAAATCACCTAAGAATGGATTTGTAGCCACCAGAAAGTATGTGCATAATACATTTTCATAATGCAAATACTTTTGGCAGTCTAGAACAGAGGCATTTGGGGAGTCATTGAAGACGCACAGTTGGAAACTACATTTCCATTTAAAAAATGTACGCACTTAGGGGTAGATTTTAAAAGGGTTATGTGCATAAGTTATGCGCGTAACCCTTTCAAAACCCCCCTGCACGTGCCGAGCCTATTTTGCATAGGCTCGACGGCGCACAAGCCCTGGGACACGCATAAGTCCCAGGGCTTTGCTAGGGGGGCGTATTGGGGGCGGCGCGATGTTCGGGGCGTTCCGGGGGGCATGTTGGGGGCATGGTGCCGGCCCAGGGGCGTTTTGGGGGCGTGTCTGAGGCCTCCGAAATTGCTCCTGGGCCAGGGAATCGCACAACAGCGATGCGCACGAGTTACGCCTGCCTGGGGCAGGCGTAACTTTCACGATAAAGGTAGGGGTCCTCCGATTTCGGAGCGGCCTTGGAGGGAATGAGCAGCACGTGCAGGGTTCGGCGCGCGCAAGGTGCACAAATGTGCGCCCCCTTGCACGCACCGACCCCGAATTTTTCAAGATATGTGCGGCTACACGCGCATCTTATAAAATCCAGTGTTCTTTTGTTTCCGCCTGGTGCGCGAATAAAAGTACGCACGGGCGTACATTTATAAAATCTACCCCTTAGTAGGCATGCTGCTAACAGACAAAAGAACATAAAAAGTTGCCATACTGGGTCAGACTGAGGGTCCATCAAGCCCAACATCCTGTTTCCAACAGTGGCCAATACAGGATACAAATACCTGGCAAGTACCCAAACATTAAGTAGATCACATGCTACTAATGACAGTAATAGCAGTGGCTAAGTCAATTTTACTAATAATAGTTTATGGACTTCTCCTCCAGGAACTTGTCCAAACCTTTTTTAAACCCAGCTACACTAACTGCATTAACCACAACCTCTGGCAACGAATTCTAGAGCTTAATTGTGCATTGAGTGAAAAAGAAGTTTCTCTGATTTGTTTTAAATATGCTATTTGTTAACTTCAGAGAGTGCCAACTAATCCTTCTATTATTTGATAGAGTAAACAACCAATTCATATTTACGCATCCTAGTCCTCTCGTGATTTTGTAGATCTCCATCATATCCCACCAAAGCAATCTCTTTTCCAAGCTAAACAGCCCTAACCTATTTAGCCTTTCCTGAAAAGAAGTCATTCCATCCCCTTTATCATTTTGGTTGCCCTTCTTTGTACCTTCTCCATTGCAACTATATCTTTTTTGAGATGTGGCGACCAAAGTGAACATAGCATTCGAGGTGCGTTCTCACAATGGAGCAATACAGAGGCATTATGACATTATCTGGGTTTTTTTCCACATTCCCTTCCTAATAATTCCTAATATTCTGTTTGATTTTTTGACTGCCGCAGCACACTGAGCCGACGATTTCAAAGTATTGTCCACTATGATGCCCAAATCTTTTTCCTGGGTGGTAACTCCTAAAATGGATCCTAATATTGTGTAACTACAGCATGGGTTATTTTTCCCTATATGCATCCCCTTGCAGTTGTCCACATTATATTTCATCTGCCATGTGGATGCCCAATCCTCTAGTCTTGCAAGGTTCTCCTGCAGTTTATTACAATCCACTTGCACCATCATTTACAACATTTTGCCTGGCACCAACTATATATAGGCTCACTGATTTGTAGTTTCCTGCAACCCCCTCCACCACCACAAATTTTTGAAAAGGAAGGCAGGGTGTAACAACAGATTGAAGCAGTTCTTTGCAGCCATCTGGTGTTAGGCCACTTAACTGGTCACCCCCTATCCTGGTGCTGACTCAGCTGCAGGGCTGGCGCTAGTTCCCCCCCACCCCCAGCAGTGCGGGCAGCCCTCTGTTTCTTCGGCCGCCTGAATAGGATATGAGCTTATATACTCTGCCAGGGGTTGAAGAAGGAGAGAGCGCCGCTGCCGACCTGCCAGTCCACCACCTCTTCAGATATGCCACTCCATGCAATTGCACGGTTTGCACACCTGGTTGCGCCGGGCCTGCTCAGCTGAATATTAATGGAAAGCACTGGGATGCCTGGCTCAGTCCTAGCTTCTTCCCTGGCACAAAGGGCCCCAGAATAGGAGTCCAAGTAATGCTCTGAAGCGCCAGGCTTTTGTATTGTTTACACCTCCCAAACTTCCTGGTTGAGAAGTTTCTCATTTGTTTCTTGTTCTCTGTAAATAAACCTTCAATTCTTCACCCTGGCTGCTGGAGGAGTGGTGTTTTGGTAAAAGGGGCCATACCCCATGATATTAATAGTTTGAAAATATGACCATCTCCATGGATAGACAGTGAGTTGGTTAACTCATACAAGCACCAGTCCCTGCCCAGGCCAGCAGGAGGCATCACATGGCAGAGAAGAGCCAACAGGCTGGAAGGAAGAGAAAAGCGCTGTGAAGAGCCTGCTCTTCCTGCTAGCTGCTAACAAAGAGCAAGACAGGGGAGGAGGGGAGGGAAAAGGAATGGTAAGGGGAGCAGAGAAAGAGAGAAGGGCAAGGGGAAGATATGGTAAAGGAAGCAGAGGGAGAAAAGGAGAAAGAAAGGCAAGGGAAGAGGAGAGGAAAGGAAAGGAGGGCAAACAAAACATAAGAGCGAGAGAAAAAAATAGGAAGGCAAAAAAGGGGAGATGGGGAAAAGGAGGAGGACTGGTGAATGGGAGGAGATAGGGAGAGAGAAGAGGACGGGAAAAGGGAAGGGAGGAAGAGTGAGGGGTAGTTGGCAGAAGAGAGTGAGAGGGAATTGGAAGAGAAAAAATGGGCTATGTGGCAATGAGCGAGATTTGGTGGCTGCACTATGTGGCCACCCACATTTTTTTTGAGAACACCTGCACTAAATATTTTTCTCAATACATCTGACTCATTATAATTACATACCCATAATCTTTAGGAAGGGCAGGTTCATTCGTTCCATTTTTCTTTTAGTATCCAGATCTTTTTTTTTTTTCATTTCTTCAATGTAATTGAGTACCAAAACTTGTTTTGAAGAGCATCTCTTGGACAGTTTGAAGGCGAGGTTGCAAGTAGAATTCAATCATAACAAGAAAAGAAATTGCCCACTTTTCTAATTATTTAAAATATGAATAACCAATCTTATGAATAACCAATCTTAATACGATATTAAGGGGATGATCATCAAATAGCCCCTGAATCTACCTGGCTAAGATATAAAATGTGTGCTATATGCATCCATTTTCTTTCCACCTGTTGCTTATGCAGGCCTAGGTGCTCCAACTGGTCCTCGGCCATCACCCCCCCTCCCCCACCCCTGGTTGGGTTTTCAGGATATCCTAATGAATTTGCATGAGAAATATTTGCATACATAGGAAATAGTGCATGCAAATATATCTCATGCATATTCATTACATATATCTTGAAAACCTGACTGGCTAGTGGGGGGCAGGGCCAGGGGTATGCAAGCTGCAGATTGAGCACCCCTGATGTAAGAACATAAGAAAATGCCATACTGGGTCAGACCAAGGGTCCATCAAGCCCAGCATCCTGTTTCCAACAGTGGCCAATCCAGGCCATAAGAACCTGGCAAGTACCCAAAAACTAAGTCTATTCCATGTAACCATTGCTAATGGCAGTGCCTATTCTCTAAGTGAACTTAATAGCAGGTAATGAACTTCTCTTCCAAGAACTTATCCAATCCTTTTTTAAACACAGCTATACTAACTGCACTAACCACATCCTCTGGCAACAAATTCCAGAGTTTAATTGTGCGTTGAGTAAAAAAGAACTTTCTCCGATTAGTTTTAAATGTGCCCCATGCTAACTTCATGGAGTGCCCCCTAGTCTTTCTACTATCCGAAAGAGTAAATAACCGATTCACATCTACCCATTCTAGACCTCTCATGATTTTAAACACCTCTATCATATACCCCCTCAGTCGTCTCTTCTCCAAGCTGAAAAGTCCTAACCTCTTTAGTCTTTCCTCATAGGGGAGCTGTTCCATTCCCTTTATCATTTTGGTCGCCCTTCTCTGTACCTTCTCCATCGCAATTATATCTTTTTTGAGATGCGGCGACCAGAATTGTACACAGTATTCAAGGTGGGGTCTCACCATGGAGCGATACAGAGGCATTATGACATTTTCCGTTTTATTCACCATTCCCTTTCTAATAATTCCCAACATTCTGTTTGCTTTTTTGACTGTCGCAGCACACTGTACCAACAATTTCAATGTGTTATCCACTATGACGCCTAGATCTCTTTCTTGGGTTGTAGCACCTAATATGGAACCCAACATTGTGTAATTATAGCATGGGTTATTTCTCCCTATATGCATCACCTTGCACTTATCCACATTAAATTTCATCTGCCATTTGGATGCCCAATTTTCCAATCTCACAAGGTCTTCCTGCAATTTATCACAATCTGCTTGTGATTTAACTACGCTGAACAATTTTGTGTCATCTGCAAATTTGATTATCTCACTCGTCGTATTTCTTTCCAGATCATTTATAAATATATTGAAAAGTAAGGGTCCCAATACAGATCCCTGAGGCACTCCACTGTCCACTCCCTTCCACTGAGAAAATTGTCCATTTAATCCTACTCTCTGTTTCCTGTCTTTTAGCCAGTTTGCAATCCACGAAAGGACATCGCCACCTATCCCATGACTTTTTACTTTTCCTAGAAGCCTCTCATGAGGAACTTTGTCAAACGCCTTCTGAAAATCCACCTAAGGAGGGTAAAAATATCAGGTGCATTTTTTTAAAATGGGGAGAATACCCCTTTATAACTCAATTCAACACACAGTATTTATTTACTGTGTTTTCAGCTCCTGCCTTTCCATGGGTGGCTCAAGGCGGGTTATAGTTAAACGCAAACTTTTAAGCGGGCAGAGGAAGGCAATTTTCCGGATGAGCCCATGTACCCATGGCAATCACTAGTTCCCTGGCAAAAATGGCTCAGGGAGGGAAAATTGGGGCTATGGCTCAAATTTTCAGTACATCTGTCTGCTTTGAAAATCTGCAGATCTCCCCGGCAGGTGCTCCAACCTAGGCCACGAGTTATGACTGCTCCCACACGTGTGCAGATTTACGGGCATAATTTCAAAAATGGAAATAGCGGGCGGAAAGCTTTTCCCCATCCTCAGCTTCTCTCTCCTGGGATGCCTCTCACGAGTGCCTGGGAAAGTGTGCCCGGAATGGAGTTTCACATCTGCCTTTGCACGCACTGGTGCCTGGATGATTTCCAAGTGGTGATTTATGCTCAAAATCAACCCCTTAAAGCTGCCCTCAAAAATCATTATCAACATTATCAACTATACTATGTACAGTTCTGGCCACCGTATCTAAAAAAAGATAAAGTTGCACTGGAGAAGTACAGAGAAGGGTGACCAAAATGATAAAGGGGATGGAACAGCGCTCCCCTGTGAGGAAAGTCTAAAGAGGTTAGGGCTGTTCAGCTTGGAGAAGAGACGGCTGAGGGGGAATATGATAGAGGTCTTTAAGATCATGAGAGGTCTAGAACGGGTAGATGTGAATCGGTTATTTACTCTTTCAGATAATAGAAAGACTAGGGGGCACTCCATGAAGTTAGCATGTAGCTCATTTAAAATTAATCAAAGAAAATTCTTTTTCACTCAACGCACAATTAAGTTCTGGAATTTGTTGCCAGAGGATGTGGTTAGTGCAGTTAGTGTAGCTGGGTTTAAAAAAGATTTGGACAAGTTCTTGGAGGAGAAGTCCATTAATTGCTATTAATCAAGTTGACTTAGGAAATAGCCACTGCTATTACTGGCATCAGTAGCATGAGATCTACTTAGTTTTTGGGTACTTGCCAGGTTCTTATGGCCTGGATTGGTCACTGTTGGAAACAGAAGGCTGAGCTTGATGGACCCTTGGTCTGACCTAGTATGGCAATTTCTTATGTTCTTAATATTAACTTGAAAAATGAAATGGCCTGAGAAGGCAGCACAAATACGTTTTTTGGGGGAGTGTGAATGAAAAAGTGACTAACACGCCAACCTAGCAAATGGGAAGGGCAATTGTCAGAGTGATTTCTGTGGGAAAAACAAAATAGCATTTTACCCACATGAAGCAGCTCTCAGGGCGACTAGAAGTCCATGTGCCGTGGAACACACAGGCTTTTGACTGCACAAAGAAGAGGTCTCCCCAGAGACATGTTTAGGTCAGGGAGGAAACATGTGCACGGAGATTCCCTTTCCTTATCTATGTGCAGACCTTTCTCACAAACACGTGTGTGCACGGACTTTGCGCTGGTGGCAAATACCACGGGTAAGATGTGCGTGCTAATTTTGCGATCTTAATATTGTCGCCTCAATCGCTCGATCCTTAAATCTGATCCCAAAAGCAGTGAAGTAACATTTTTATTTTTTTGAACAACATCCAGTTAGTTACTGTCAGAGATGGTGTGGGCGGTGGCAAAACTATTATTTGGTGAAAGAAGGCAGTAGGGGGTGCTTCTCATTGTTTTAGCAGTGAGGCACTAAGGGCTTTAGCTACAGCAAATAGCAGGTGTTTTCTGCTGTAAGCAGATCCTGAAATGCTAAGAACTGGTGAGGAAGATGTTAACGTCTACGTAAAGGTACATATTTAACAATAACCGGGTCCATTTATCTCTTAGTTTGCTGTAAGATATTTGTACCATTCCCTCCTCTCCGCCATCATTAAGCGCCTTCCCTTGTAAAAAGAAATATAACACAGAAAGCAGAGTCTGATCACAGGCTTGTCTGAGGATTCATAACCTTTTCCGACACCCAGCTGGAAAATTCTTGCAATTAAGCCAGCCTTCACTGCTCTCTGCTGAACAAGTTGATAAGATCACACAAAAAAAGATTTGTTCTCTTGTATTTTGGTTGTAAAAGTGCACAAGGTTTGGAGGGGGTTTTTTTGTTTTCTTTTCTTTTTAGGAGTTTGCGTGAGTATAAGCCTAGTGCTTAGGGTCGAAGTCTCACACTTGAGGGCTGGCGTGTCAGCTTTTGCAGCTGCACATAACACATGGCTACAACATAAACTCTGGTGATCATGAGATTAGTCAAAGGAGCATGTCAGCTCATAGCAGGGCAATCTTTTGCCTTTTGCCTTCGATGTGAAACAGTGGCCTGCTCGAGTGTGATTCTTTGTCTGGGTGAGGCTGGCATTTTAAAAAATGACTATGGGGGTGATTCGCTGACTATCCACATTGGGGCAAACACCACACATGCCTACCACCCTGCCTTTGCACCGGCTTTCAAAACAAAAATGTGTGCGTACTTTCTGGCGCTTCACTTTGAAGGCATAAACAGCGTTGCTCTCTGCTTCGATGGCAGGGGGAAATGTGGAAAAGAGGATTTACATTCAGACAACATCCAACAAGGCATTGATCTGTTCAGTCTGGGTAAACAAGCATTGGGGTAACTTGCGTGATGTGGCGGTTACTACCCTTAACCATTAAGCTTTATGCTTCATCTTGGATGCAACTCCAACATTACTCTCTGCATCAACGGCAGGGGGTGGCAGGAAACTCGAATCAAACAGTTACCAACAAGTGCCCTGAACTTGGTGGTCGGTGAAACAGATAAGTATGGGAAAATAAGTGTGGGAGCTTGCTGGGCAGATTGGATGGGCCATTTGGTCTTTTTCTGCTGTCATTTCTATGTTACAGGCACAAAGTATTTTATTATTTGTTGATTTAAAATATTTACTATCTTCTGCCATCTTCATCAATAGATGTTTAGAGCAGATTATAGATTCAACGCATAAAATTACACATAGCTAACTGACGTGCAATGTTACAAAATCAATCCCATAAAGATTGCTCTCAGAGTTAAAAAACTTCAATGAGTGTCAACAGTATATAGAACTGTAACCGTTGCAATTGGCATTTTGACTACATTTGCAGTCAATATTTTACCAACATAAAATGAAGTTTGCATGTCATATCAATATAAAACATATGTAACACACCAAATACAAAAAAGTAGGCTCATGCAACAATGAACAGCTTTTCTTCAGATCTATTCATTACATTCTTCTTAGCTTTAGGGTCAAAGTTGTCCTTATTAATTTAGAAACAATGCATCCCAGCTACACATTGAAAGGAACAGCTATTTATGTATTTATTTAAACAGTCTTATATTCTGCTGAAATTCCAATAAAATTGATCAAGGGAAATGACAATAAAACATTCATAATTATAAACAAACGACACAGAGGCATAAAACAAGATTGAAACTTTAAATTTTGGCAAATGCTTGTCTAAAATCAGTTTTCGATTTCTTTCAAATTTCAAGTAATTTTCCTCTTCTTGCAGCAATGACCTTGCTCCTACAATGTTTATGAGCGGGAACCGCCAACAAATTTTGTCCCGAGAAGATGGAATTCGCATTTCTACTAAGTCATAAACACAATGAGTCCCTCCACTGTGTACAATATTCTGCATCAATGCCAGAATTTTAAAATGAATCCGCAGATCTATAGGGAGCCAGTGTAATTCTTTCAAATGCAGGGAAATGCTCTCCCTGTATCCTACCCCTCTAATCATTCTAGTGTCTGCATTTTGAACTAATTACAAACCCCATAACAGTTTTTTTGGGCAGACCTAAATATAATGAGTTTCAGTAATCTATGTAATTTAGTAGTTCTGTCTGCACTACTAATCTAAAATCTTCTTTCAGGATGCAATATCACATTCGAAGTGTAATGAAACTGAACTATAAGAGTTAAGGCAGAAATAAAATAATACTCCCAAATCTGTAGTTACATCAGATACTAAAACTTTTACATCACTGAGAGGCAGAAATACCCATCTTTCTAGTACATTTAGCCTCAAAATCAATGTTGTCATTGTTTGCATATATATATATATATACACACACACACACACACACACACACACAAATTTGATTCAGTTTTCTACCTTTTACATTGAAAATTAAAGGCAAGGAGACTTTTAAATGAATTTACCAGTCAGATATATAGTGTGGAATCTGAAGGTAAATTTTCAAAATATTATGCATATATTAATTAGCATATAGCTGCATAAATAACATACACTTGCGTAAATGCTATTTTATAAACCTCAAACATACATGCATAAATAAAGGTCCATGTGTAAATATATGCATGCAAAAAAGGAGTAGTCTAGGGGTGTTCCAGGGCTGGTCCAACATTTATCTGTGTCATTTGAATATCTATTCACACATTTTTTTTAATTATGCGTATTTTATAACCCACGTGTACATGATATGAGCAGGTTATAAAATAATATGGTAGATCTGCGCATGGCCACATACACGCATAGGTGGGCGCTCACACAGGTCTTTTAAAATTAACCACCTGGTGAACAGTTAAATACGTGTATAACTTAATTTCATTGTAAAAATCCCAATGTAAAGTACCACTATACAATATCTCCTCTTATAAGCAATACAATTTATATCATTCAGCACAAACAACAAATATTTCTAAATTGGGGAGCATGAACTAGCATAAAAGAAAACCTTTAAGCCGGTTTCCAGGGGGTGTCTCGGCTGCTAAAAAAAAATATATTGCTCCTTACACAATACACAATTTTGGAAATCTCCGGTCCCCCTGACGCAGCTTGATGCCGTGTCGGGGTCCTTTGCATTCACACAATTGTTTACTGTGCATTTAATTTCGTGTACATTGTTCAGTGTGCATATGTAAAATAAACAATCTTTGTGATGTTACACTATTATTGTGCAGTATTCTTTATGCCACACATTTGTTTGTTGTGATTTCTCTATGTGTGTGTGTTGTTCACTCCGCCCTCCTCTGTGATATTACATAGTATACATTAATTTTAGTGTTTTCAGTATTGTGTAATCAAATGATATAGGATCCGCTGGAAAAGGTGGCTCAAACCACCACATAATTAGAATATATTCTTAAGCTAAAGGTGGATGAGTACTGTTCATTCCCAGTGTGTGCTAAATCATCAATGGGGCAAAAGCTTCCACCAGAGACAAAAACATTTCTACTTTTCTTTATTATCTCTATATCTCATTAACTATGTCCACTAAATAATTCTTAAACATCCTACTGATCCTTAGTAAGAAATAATAAACAGATATTCTAAACCCCTAACAAATCTTTTTATACTGACATCATTTTAAAAATGTTTATTTTATGTTGTTGAGGGAATCAACATGGAACTACAGACTAGTCTGAGAGGATGTTTTACTTCCAAAAAAGAGCTAAAAAATGAGGTAGATAACAAAAGTAATATATTACATCTATGGTATATTCATAATATTAGTGCTGCATAATATTAGCACTGCTTATTCATGGGATACGCAACTTGGAAACCCCTTGGGATCCTGCCAGGTTCTTGTAGCCTGGTTTGGTCACTGTTGCAGACATGATGCTGGGCTTGATGGACCCTTGGTTTGACCCAGTATGGCAAGACTTATGGATGTTTACTGTTTATTTGAAATATATTAGATAGGTAAAAGATCTGAATGAACAAACCTTAAAAGTGCAAATGCAATGTTTTAATTAAAGTAATGAATCTAGGAAAGAGTCAAAGTTTGATGCGAAGCCTGTATAATGATTGTTCCAAAGCATGAAAAATATCATGGCCCTTTCTGTGCCAACAGTAAATAATCCAGTACACTACTGGATAAGATTATTTTCTAGAGAATATCTGGAGGACGCTTTCACTATAATTGCAAATTGTACAGCTCCTTGCATTAGTTTTCTTGTGAATCTTGAAATGATCTTATTTGTGAAGTTTTGATTGTTTTACTTGTCAGTTTTTAGATACTGCATTATATGTGTTTTATGTTTTGCCACCCGGCTGTGGGCATCCTTTTGGAAACTGACAAATAAATACAAAATAAAATAGCTATTCACTTGGAAATTAATGCTTTTCCACCTCACTCAGACTGTATCCACTCATCTATATTTTTATGTTTCTCAATACTCACACCATCATAAACAAGATCTATATCATTTAAAGTGTTATTCCTCAACAGGGATCAGTTTATCTCATTATCATTTACAAAATAATTTATATTGACTAGATTGTATTGATTTGAACGATCCTTTCAAGGTCTAATGCAAAAGAAAAAAATATCTATTCTGGTCCAAATTTATGAACATAGTAATACAGTTGAGAGCAGAACATAGTGGTGATAATAGTATTTGATAACACAGAGTGTTTTTCTTTAATGTAACTTAGCTGTTATATAATATAAAGGTTTGGAACTTGAATTATCCTGTATCTTTCTTCCTGACTGAACTGCTAAAGGTCTACCATCAGAAAGAAACAAGGAATGTTCTGGATAGGGGAATTTCAAACTCTGAACATCAGTGCATCCAAAATAGGACACCAGGTAAATGTAATTTCAGTATTTGGATTTGGGTATGAATACAAATATTCAGAAAGACTGAAAATTGGTAAACGAGGCCATGTTCATATATCTGAGATTTCCACCGTTTTTCTTCGCACTCTCTTGAGTCCATTCTGTAATTATCCTGGAGAGAATCATATGCTGCTGCATGACATCAGCACACCCGGAAAACAGGAAACTATTGTGCCCACAAAAGGCACAGACAACATATGAGTGTAGACATAAAGTCATATATTTGTCAGTACTTACTGAAAATATAGTTTCAGTGATCTTCTGCAAGTAATCTCAGCAAAGTATGGTCTCCATTCACCCATTTTGAGGCTATAAAGGTGGAACTGGTATGTAATTATTTGGGGAAAGCAGTAAATAAAAGAAATTGCTATTCAAAGCTGAATTAGAGGTTGTGCAGGAGGTTGTGTGGCTAATTGGTAGTGAGCATATTATGAAGCATTTCAGGCTCGCCCCGCACCAATCTGCAGAAAGCATTAACTGCCTCACTTCTCTATGCATAAGCCTGATTATTCCTTTTCAGGCATGTAAAGTCATTCAAGTGAGGTTGATTCCCTATAGATAAAGTTGGGAAATTGCATTGAACATGCATAGCCATGATATCACTGCAAACTAAGAGCAAGAAACCAAAAACACCTATCTTAGCTTCACTGGTTCATTTCCATATTCTCTTAAGCACAGGATGTTCAAACAAGTGTGCACAGCAGCACATACATCCATAATGGCAGCTAGCAGATCTACACAAGTATTTTATAACCCATGCATATAAGTGTATTTAATATAATACACCTATCTCTGACCTGCAACATACGTCGGTAGGCTTACACGCGAATGCATGCAATGCAATGAAAGAACATATATCAATGCATTGAACGCACATACTTTATCTTTTTTTTAAATATATCCACGTATATTTTATGTGCAAAAATAAAGAACTTAGGGCCTCATTTTCCAATATCGCACAGTATCACATGCGATACCAAAAAGGGGTGTTACCTTATGCTACACGGTCTTAGCACAAGTTGCACTACATTGCCAATATATATCGCGGTTCACGATGTTTCCGGACAGCCTGTTTCAGTTTCTCTCCACCTAGCTTGTTGTTGCCCAGGTAGAGTGTCCATCAAGCTAGGTTGAGAGAACATTGCCCAAATCTCATCTTGGAGTGAGTTTCCTCACTCCTAAGGCCATCAGATCTTCTGTTCATACGTCTCATGTTGAATGTGAAAGTGGCCCCCAACCCCCTACACTCATACCTAATCCCCACCTCGAGTTACCAGGCGGACCTCCCATAGGGATACAAATACCTGTCTAGGGAAGAGGCACTATAGCAAGTCTCTCTCTCTCTCTCTCTCTCTCAAAACAGCAACCTATGCGCATAAATGTTGGCCCAGACCGCCCCTTTTTTTACATGCACGTGTGTGCACACGAAAGTGAAAATATGTGTGTACTTTTTGCTTTTAGAAATACGGAATGTACAAGCAGAGGCCACTTACGTGCACATGTGCCAATTTTTACATGTGTAATATTTTGAAAAATCACCCCTTATTTGCCTCAGCTTCATAGGAATCAATGGGGAAACCCCTACCATCATGGGGCCAATAAAGCACAGCAGTACCAAGGTTTTACACCACATAAGGACATTTTGATTTTAGAAGAATGTTAAATAAAGAAAAACTAAAGCATACATATGAAAATGTAGAAAAACAATATTGTTGTGGAGCTTGCCAACACATGGGATCTCGGTCTTAGTACAGAAGACAACAACACACCATCTGCATCTCATGAGATAATTAAAACATTTCAGCACACAACTGCTTGCTGTCTGTATATAAGAAGAATCTCCACATACCACGCTTTTTTCCTGACGCATTAAGGAAAGGTAAAAAGATAAGCAAATGCCCCCACTTCCAGGAAGACCGAGCTGACTACGTGAAACTCAGCCTCTCAAAAATGTCCCACTGCTTGCAATAGCTGGGAGCACAGCTAACCCTCGGGCTCTAGAGACTGGAAGGAAACTGAGGCTCCAAAGACTAATGGCAATCAACTTATCAATAGGGCCAAGTGCAAGAGCATTTGGTATCCTAGGCGAACCTTCAGCCATGCACACCCTCCCTCCCTCCCATAAAAAATGGCCTCTAGTGCAGTGCTCCCTCCTATTGATGTAGTGGCTCCAGAAGACTGGGCCCTTCTTTGACAGTCTTAGCTTAGGCACAGCACCTCTCTGAGCCTCATGATGACAGGATTTTGCCGCCCCCAAAACGATGGCACTCTAGGCAACTGCCTAGTTTGCCCTAATGGAAGAACTCCCCCTGCTTACTAAGCACAGAAAGAAAAGACAGGCCCACGAGTCCGACTTTCATCTCAGAAAAGAAAACGGCCTCGATGGAAGAGGTGGTTTTACATTTACAACAGTTTTTTTACTGAACATTTTCAGAGCACTCACAGTGTTTATCAAACCGCAAATAAGGAATCCAATTAATAGTACTAAAAAGAGCATTAGAATGACATGCAAAAAAAAGTTGAGAGATTTGCGACCACAGTTGGTCTATAAGCTCTCTGGAACCAGGAGGCAAACTAGAGGCTCCAGAAAGGGAGTCACACCCCCAACCTCAGCAACTCATCCCCCTGGAGCATCTTATTATCAAAAAAGCCATTTCAAATCAGTAAAAAAAAAAGTTGCACAATGGAATGTTAATGGTGTCCTCATCCTCTGCAGGCATGCATTTTTGAGACTACAACTCTTTGATGAAAGCACAGGATCCAACCAATTTTTCCCTACCTCTTACACAGGACTCCTCACTGTCTGCAGGAATATTTGCAAAAGCCAAAAGGACTCCTGGAAGTAAGCTTGAAAGGTACCCGTCTGGTTCAGCAATTTGGAGTCTCATTCAGGTCTGGCATGGTGGAGGCAAATGTATCACAGTAAAGAGGCCCATAAATATAGGAAACACAAAATATTACAATGTTACATAAGTTTTCTTAGGCTTCTTCAGTCATGAGAGACCATGCATATGTGTCCTTTATGGTCCTCATAGTATTTAAGAAGGCAGCACATTTCTGTGGTTATAATTGTCCATACATGAAAGGCAGTCTCTGCTACATAAAATGGACATAGCTATATGCATGTTTTTAATTCCTGCAATCTTTCTTGTACTCGTGGATCTATGTCAGTCTTTTATTATATTTTTGAAGGCCTTAAAAAAATATGGAGTTCATACTTCCATTGACTGATTCTGAGCAGATGTTTCCAGGTGTTAGTCAAGAATGTTTCCAATGAAAGTACATCCTTGGTGATTTGATCATCCACATCAGGGTCTTTTTAACAGCAAAGCTCACTCCAAGTTCCCTGGGCTCTTCAGGATTCTTTCTAAAAGATGTTTTGCCAGAAAAAAGTATAGTCCATTTCTCTAAAGGGAATCTGCCGAGGCAAGCTATTTCCTAGAGGGCAACAATGCCAGCTTGGAGTCTTTTGAGCTCTTTCTTTATTACAGCTGGGCATCATTCATTTGCTGAAGGTCTTCAGACAATCCAGTTGTCATAGTTCTAATGTTCCAGCACCCAAATTTAAGGATTTGTTCCTTTCTCATTGCCTTTGTTTTACCTGGTGCAATAAGTACAGTTCACTTATAAGGCAACATTCCAAGCTTCACATATCCAGTGAAGCAGGTGAACTGTGGTGGGACAACACCTAATTGGCAGGTGGCTCCCTACCTTGCAGGGGGGTAGTAGTTTTCTGAGATCTCAGGAAGCAACTCTTGACACCCATTCTTTATGTCAATTGAGTGAGCACTTGTAAATAGTGATGCTGCCTCCCATGCATCAATGCCATTAAGCAAAGCTGGACTTTCCTCTCCAGGATGCAAGTGTAGGCAGGGTAATATAGAGGCTATGGGTAGCCCAGGGATCAGGGCCCCCTTCTTAGGATTTCTGGTGTGCTCCAAAGAAGATACATGAGCTAATATAGTTTAGTGCAGTCTTTGTTACAGGGATAATGTTATTACTGACATTGAGAAAAAACAATTAATCCTGCTAAACAAATACAAGACTATTCAATTTTGGTTGACACCAAATTAAATTTAAGCAAGTGAGACCATCATATTAAAAGACAATATGCATTGCAATAAGCTCAGCTGCAACCATCGATGGTTGCCTTATAGGTCTGCTATATCAATGCCGTAAAACATTTTTCATCCTTATTTTTACTCCTTTTAAAATATGCACATAAAATGGTGTACTTATCTTCAGCATTCATGGAAAGAGAACATTGTAATATTGGAGAAAAATGCTACACCCTAAATGTTCAGACATCCGACCTAACATCTAGCACAATCCGAGTGTTAGAAATGTTCAATACACAAACAAAAACTTATAATTCAAGAATGGTGGCAAAAATGTCATAATCCCCAAACATATGACGAATGTTGTTGTTGAAATCAACTTTCCACAAAGGCTTGTAGACACACAAGATAATATCCTTCATGATGAAAACGGCATCTCGCATCACTATTGCATCAACCGTTGTGGGTCCAGTGTATACAAAGAACCAGCAACCAATCAGAGATGCTCACATAAGTACCTCACGTCACAATAAATGTTCAAAATAGTTTAGAAAAGAAAATATCAAATATCACAATGATTACAACTGATAAAAATGACAGTCCTTGATAAACCCAAAGATCCAAGATGTTATATCAAGGAATACCAGTCTATTTCCTGATTAAGGCCAAAAGGATGAAACATAGAAATGACGGCAGAAGAAGACCGAACGGCCCATCCAGTCTGCCCAGCAAGCTACGCACTTTCTCCTTTTTTTTTTTTTATCTTTTACTCTCTCCCACCTGTTACTATTGGCTTCCAGTACCCTCCAGCCCTAATTCCCCTCCACCCCACCACCAATGTAGAGAGCAGCTCCAGATCTGCATCCAAGTGAACATACAGCTCAATTAGGAGTAGCAACCGCTGCAATAAGCAGGCCACACCCCTGTCCCATACTCTTACCCACCCCTGGTTTTTTTTTGGAGATGGCAGCCCTCCATCTTTCCGCTCCGTGAAGGTGGAACACCAACCACTGGCATCCCGCTCCATGAATGCCTCTGTGGCTACTGCCACTCCGTGCAGTGTTTTGCTGCCTCCTCTTTATTCATGTCCTCTAGACTTGATGGATCCACAGTGTTTATCCCACACCCCTTTGAAGTCCTTCACAGTTTTAGACTTCACCACTTCCTCCGGAAGGGCATTCCAGGCATCCACCACCCTTTCCGTGAAGAAATACTTCCTGACATTGGTTCTTAGTTTTCCTCCCTGGAGCCTCAGCTCGTGACCTCTGGTTCTGCTGATTTTTTTCTGACAGAAAAGGTTTGTCGTGGTCTTTGGATCATTAAAGTTTTTCAAGTATCTGAAAGTCTGAATCATATCACCCCTGTTCCTTCTTTCCTCCAGGGAGTACATATTTAGATTCTTCAATCTCTCCTCGTATGTCATCCGATGAAGACCCTCCACCTTCCTAGTCGCCCTTCTCTGTACCGCTTCCATCTTATCTTTGTCTCTTTGTAGATACGGTCTCCAGAACTGAACACAGTACTCCAGGTGAGGCCTCACCAAGGACCTGTACAAGGGGATAATCACTTCCCTTTTCTTACTCAATATTCCTCTCTCTATGCAGCCCAGCATTCTTCTGGCTTTTGCTATCGCCTTGTCGCATTGTTTCGCAGACTTCATATCATTAGACACTATCACCCCAAGGTCTCTCTCCTGCTCCATGCACATCAGCCTTCCCCCCCCCACCCCCCCCACCCCCCCATCGAATACAGTTCATTCGGATTTCCACTCCCCATATGCATGATTTTGCACTTCTTGGCATTGAATCTCAGCTGCCATATCTTCGACCACTCTTCCAGTTTCCTTAAATCCCATCTCATTCTCTCCACTCCTTCCGGCGTGTCCACTTTGTTGCAGATCTTAGTGTCATCCGCAAAAGACAAACCTTACCTTCTATCCCGTCCGCAATGTCGCTCAAAAAGATATTGAACAGGACCGGTCCCAACACAGATCCTTGCGGTACACCACTTAAAACTGCTCTCTCTTCAGAGAAAGTTCCATTTACCATCACACATTGTCTTCTGTCCGTCAACCAGTTTGCAATCCAGGTCACCACCTCAGCACTCACTCCTAAGCTTCTTGTTTTATTCACCAGTCTCCTGTGCGGAACCGTATCAAAAGCTTTGCTGAAATCCAAGTAGATGACATCGAGCGCTCTTCCTTGATCCAATTCATTGGTTACCCAGTCAAAAAAGTCAATCAGATTTGTCTGACAGGATCTTCCCCTGGTGAAGCCATGCTGCCTCTGGTCCATCAATTCTTCCGACTGTAGATAGTTCACTATTCTCTCTTTCAACAGTGACTCCATTACTTTTCCCACCACCGAAGTGAGGCTAACCGGTCTGTAGTTACCAGCCTCCTCTCTGTTCCCACTCTTGTGAAGCGGGACCACCACCGCTCTTCTCCAATCCCTTGGCACCACTCCTGTTTCTAGGGATCTATTGAACAGGTCACACAGTGGACCCGCCAGCACATCTCTGAGCTCCCTCAGTATCCTTGGATGAATCCCATCAGGGCCCATGGCTTTGTCCACTGCATAGTCTTAAGATTATGTATCCAGAACTGTTCATGCACATTCAATAGAGCTTCTCTCTCTCTTCTCTGAACCAGATTTCAACTTCATTTGTCACTTGTTTGGGGATTCTGAAATTTTTGCCGTCCTTCTTGGATTATAAATTGTTGTTTGTGTATTGAATGTTTCCCTGAAGCAAGAAGTACTGACTTCCAAAACGGGGATTGCTTTAGATGTGTGTTCATTCTATCAGAACAGGATGTCTGTACAGTTAGGGTGTGTTAAGCTCACCGGCCACGGAGCCCTGCGACCCTCTTCTCTTACCCCCAATGCTTGAAGCGAGGCCGGGCTCCCTGGCAGCGGCAGGGAGCTGCTGCCGATGCAAGTCTCCCCGTTCACGTGGCTCTGAGCTGTCAGCCGATGCTTCCTCCATGACTGGGACGCCGCTAACATCCTGTTGTGTTCGTGGCTGCTCTTGGCCCTCACTCCACCCTCTCTACCTCTGTGGCGACTCCCTCTGGGCCTGATGGACGGCTTGCTGCCGCGGCGTCTCCTTGCCACCTCTCTCCGACATACCCGGACCGGCTTGATGCTGCGGATCCGCCATGTTCCTGATGACGTAGGGCGCGCGCTCCAAAGTATGTGCCAGCAAGGGCACGAACCTCAGGGGCGTCCCCCTGAATTGATGTCATCCGCTTCTAACATAAAAGGTCTTCACTTTCGTTTACGATTTGAGTTAGCAAGGACTCGGACTCGCTTCAACTGCCCAAGCTTCTCTGCGGGGATTCCTCCATGCTATGCTGCCTCCTTGGACTTACCAGAGGTACCCGCTCCTTGGGAGCCTCGCTCTCTTTTCTCTATTTCAGATTGCAGATAGGAACCCGTACTCGCTCCTCAAGGGCCCATGTTCCTGAATACTCTGAAGATCCGTTTCTGCCTGGAAGCTATCACAGATACAGACATTTGTGAGTTACCACCGCTCTCTCAGAGCTTTCCCTGGAACCAGGTACTCGCTCCTCAAGGGCCTCTTTCCAGCTACTGAGCCTCCTTAAGAACCTATGTGAGTTTGTCATCTACTACTGGCTATGTATACAGCATACCCTGTCTACTCACTATCTATAGTTTCCTTACAGCTCAGCAACCCTGGGATCGCAGTTCCAGTATCTGAGGGACTTCAGCCCTGCCGGGCATATCTGCTCACTACTGCCACCTCTGGTGGTTCTAATAACCTGTCTAATAAAAGAACTATCTGTGTCTGTCTCCATAACCAAGCCTAGCTGGTGGTCCCTCTCTGGATATCTTCCTGGGGGCACTGTCATCTGCCATCGGCCCAAGGATTCACCATTTACATTCCTTTCCAGCTGAGTACCCTCTCTAGCACTCTGCTGGTACAGATTGCCAACTCAGCAGTCTATATTATAACAAGATTGCTAGTTCCGCCTACACAGCATATCAGATTGCTACACTCCTCCTTCCACGGGAGCCAGTCCCTAACAAATTGCAACTCCGCATGATGACTCCTATCTCCTCCCACTACAGGAGTATCCAGCAGCAGATTACAATAGATTGCTAACTCCTCCCCTCTGGGAGAGCAAAGCCTGACACTTCCTCCTGTGCGGAACTTCCTCCTAAGCACCTGCGCGCGCCTCCTTCTGTCATTTAAAGGGACCTTGGCGGGAAAATGCTGCTGGCTTTCCCTAATGACGTCAGCTCCTCAGATCTATAAAAGGCTAGACCCTGCTTCCAGCCTTCGCCTTGGCAACAACTGTCCTTGCTTCTGGTTAGCTGTGGTTGCTTCCTGAGTTCCTTCCCTTCTTGGATCTCCTCGGCTTTGACCCTGGACTGGACACTGACCACAAGTTATGCTGACTGCCTGGAATCTGACCACAAGAATCGTTGCTTGCCTCCATCATCACAGAGACCCCACGTAAGTCCAGCCAGCCTTGGTACCCAAGGGCTCAACCTAAGGGGAATGTGGATTGGTATTGGCGGAGCTCCAGAGGGGTCTCTGCCTGTCTCCGGCTCGCCTACTGATGGTGGGGACCTGTGGGGTTCCTCCCCACAGGTAGCATCAACTCCCCCTTGGTCCAAGGGTCTACTAGCGCAACAGGGCTAGCATTTTTCTCCAATATTACATTCTTTTTCCATGAATGCTGAAAATAAATACACAATTTTATGTGCATACTTAAAAAAAAATGAGCAAAAAAAAAGTATTAAAAATGTATTACAGCATTGATATGGCAGACCTATGATTATATTCATGAGGTAAACAATGATGCTTGTAGTTGAGCTTACCACAAGGCATATTGCCTTTATTATGATGGTCTCACTCACTTAAATTTAATTTGGTGTCAACCAGAATTGAATAGTATTGTATTTGTTTAGAAGGAGAAATTATTTAATTTTCTCCTTCTTGGATTTATTTTGTGAGCACTGCTGACATTAAACCACCTTCAGGGCTTCAAGCCTAATTTTCTGTTTGGATTTACTCACTTAGCTTTCTACCTCTCCTAAGATTACCCTCAAACCATTGGGAATTCAGAATTAGAGTTTGCTTTCTCCTAGATGAGTTGCCATCCAAGACTAATGAGCCCCATCTGCCCAAAACTGCTAGTTTTAAGGCAGCAGGAATCTGCCTTTTGCCCCTACAGCTATCAGTGTTAATAACGCTACCATGTGAAGGCCAGAGAGACAAGAGGCTGTTTGAAATGCTTGCCACTGGAATATAGACAGTGAGAGTTAAGCAATTTATCTCTCTACCACCCTAGCACAACAGTCTCCTAAGTTAGAAGAGTACAGCCTATATGAAAAGGTACTTTTCTTTCCAAACCAAGTCAATGAGGAAGGAAAGTAGGGGGTGCTCTTGAGATGGATGCCAGAGTAGACGACGCAGTAGTAGATGCTGAAATTTCTTTTATTGCCTAACACTTCCCTCATTCATTCACTAGACATTTCTCAGCTGCTGTACATGACCTTGCCCTTGTTCCGTCCTTCTCTCCTCAGATAATAAATGAGGGGGTTACAGATTGGAATTCAACACAGCCTCCATATTCCCTCTTTGCCCAGATCCCCACCCTCTTCTCCTGCTTCGTCTGAGTCAGTCTGAGGGAGGCAGCACCTTAATGAGGTCCGCCTAGAACGGACATGTAAATGTCACTTTGTGCAGTGTATAAAAACTTTTAAATAAATAAATAAACGTGTCATTAAGGAATGTCTGCAAACAGTTGTTGGATCTTGAAAGGAGCTGATGTGTCTGCAGGCTCATCTACAGTGACAGCATGAACTGTGGAGTTATAAGGAAGACCCGATTCAGGAACTGAATCCAGATCCTCTCTATAGTACAGCACAGCACTGCCCTTGAACCACTGGGCTGGCCCACTGGATCAGCATTTCACTGGCACATGTCAAATATAGGAGGAATTTCTGTCACATAGGGAACAGTATGATACAGCCTTCCTGCACACTTTGTGGCAAGATCTTTCATGAAATCACTTACAATTGATTTGCACTAAAGCCTGCCAACAACCCTCTAATAGGAAGCAGGTTAGCTCAAGATCAAGATGTAGGATATTCAGTAAGGAGGCTGCAGCTTTTTGGACCCTTTGCCAAATTCATGGCAGAGGAAAATCAGGAAGGGCTTAGAGCTCCTCCTTCTATATGCACAACTGCTCTCTAGGTCTTATGCTTATGGAGAGCCAGATGCAAGAGACAGGAGTTCTGGAAGGTTATGCCATGCACTCTTTAGAGAGGCAAACCCTCTGTTTCATACCTTAAGAATGTTTCCCCGTTTTCTCCTTTTTCTTGCTGAGAGCCAGAAGGTTACCTGCCTCTTTAGAGTGGACTGTAAAAGTGGTAAGAAAGGACTCTGAAACAAGACCTTTTTTCAACTCTTTCCTGAGGCACTTTTTTTCTGATCCTAATTCAGTGGAATAAGATTGAGTAAAAGGAAAGAGGGTAGCATGGGCCAGCTCCCATGGTTTTCCATATGAGATAAAGAAAATACAAATTTTTTTTTTCATAGAAAATAATGAGAGCTATGCAGGCAAAAGGATGGCCATCCAAACTCCCTTTGAACAGGAGGAACTCTATAGGGATGAGATTGGGAAAAGTTTTATTTAATTAGTTTTTCGTTGCATTTTAAATTTTCTTTCATTTCATTATGCATGTAAAATACATTTTTATACATGAGTTTGTATATGCACATAAAATCAATTTTATGCATGTAAAGGAAACAAAACAAATGCACATCTGTATAAATCTATTTGGGAGAGAAGTCTCAAGAAAGTTGATAAAAGATGCATATTGGGGGGAGCACCAATAACCCAATTGTTAGGGCTGGTGGGGGTCTAAGTAGTTGGGAGAATGGTGCTTTGCTTTCTGAACCACTAATGAAACCTTAGTAATACAAAGAAGGCGATCTTGTGCAGAGTCTGCTGGCAAAGACAGAGACCTCCACCATGAGGAACTGGATTGGTACCAGGAACTAGAAAAGTGATGGCTAAAAACAGGGAAATTATGCTCAACAACTTGAGGGCAGCAGGACCTGCCAATGAGCATTTTGATAGGAATTACTTGAGTTCACCTAAGAAACTTTATCTATTTGTGTATACCTAAACCCGAGTTAATAGCTAACCCTAAAGGTTGGTGAACTGAACTGTCTTGAATTGCTATTGGACATGCATATAGTGAAACAATGCTCAGGGTGAGCGGGTGTTTAATTTATGGACTTATCGTAGAGGCTCAGGGAGAGCCTGTACCTTATGTTGGAACCTGCTACATATGAACCAGCATATTTCTGTTGCCTATTAAGAAACATTTAAAATAAAGAAAAACTTGGAACCTAAAAGAGACTATGGTTTCTATAATCAGAAGTTTAATATTTGTCAATAGGCACACTAGGCCTGTGCCTAGGGAGGCAACAATCTAGGGGCAGCAGGCTTGCTGAAGATTGGCTGCCTCCCAGCTGGGCTGAATCTCACTCAACAGCACTCAACAGCACTGGATGGCCCGCACCATTTTTAAAGATGGCGCCGGCCATCCAGTGCTCCCTCCATGTGACAGGGGCCGGTCAATGGCACGGATACCCTGTCACATGGTAAGGGCAAAGGCCATCGGCGCCATTTTTATTAGTGGCAGTCAACAGCCCGAGAGCGGGAGATCGCTCCCGGGACCCCCACTGGACCACCAGGTACCTGTAAAATGTTTTTGGGGGGGGTCGGGAGGGTGGGGGAAGCTAAGGGATTAGTTTTAAAGGGTCGGGGGTGGGTTTTTTGTTTATCAGCTCGGGCGCAGCCGATAAACAAAACCGCGATCGGGCCGGACGAAAAAAACCCCACGATGTGAATCGGAACTGGAATCCAAACCGATTCCGGTTCCGATTCACATCTCTAGTATCTACTAGATGCTTGCTGAATGAAACACATAAGATAAATAGAATAAAATGCCTACTTTTCTTGTCCAGCTATCATTATTTTACTAAATACATAGTGAAAATAAAATTAGGAAATAAAAGTATATTAAGTATTTTATGTAAAGGTGAAGTAAAGCTTCTAAACATACCCTATCCCTTCATAACAGGTGCAGATCATATTCTTTCATGGAATCTGAAAAAGAGAGCTCCACAGCACAGAAACCATTTAAATATCAAGATTCATTGATTTGGACATAAGCTCCATGTCACCAATTTCTACAAAGATACATCATTTATCAGTATATCCACCAATGTGTACCAGTACTTGACTTTTTGTGGTACAAGAGGCAAGCTAAGGCCAACGGTATAAATAGAATAGGTTGAGAGTTTGAGGTTTAAGGGGTGAAAAATTTGAAGTTTACACATGAAGTGTGTAAACTTCATGTGTGATATAGTACCCTTGTCTTGTACTTTTCTTACTCATTAGACAGCAAAGACTGTGAGACTGAGACACATACTGAATAGGGTTCACTCAGCACATGGTTAAGCTCTGGAATTCATTGACAGAGGATGTGGTTATATCTGTTAATGTAACTGGATTTAAAAAAAGGTTTGGATAAGTTCCTAGAGGAAAAATCCATAAACTGCTATTACAGTAATTAGTAAGCAATAGTAGCTTGTGATTTATCTAATGTTTAGGTACTTGCCAGGGACTTGTGACTTGGATTGACCACTGTTGGAAACAGGACACTGGGCTAGATGGACCCTTGGTCTGACCCAGTATTCATTTCTTATGTTCTTATGTAACAGAAGTAGGTCCTTGTGTGGGGGGATGGGTAGGAAAAAATAGGAAAGGGTGTGTAATACAGTTGATTTCTATATCTGCCTTTAGCTTTTGAAGAGTTGAATTAAAACATGAGGTCTGTAAGGCCAAGTGAAAAGTCTTTGATAGTTTCATTTTGGTCTCTAGATCACAGATAAGCAGTTCAAGTGCCACGTGCTAGTTGTGCTTTCAAAGCATCCTCTCTGAATATTTATGAGATGTATTTGCATGCACTGCCTCCATTGTATGCAAATATATCCTTGAGCAAAGTTGTCTATCTCTGCTATACCTGATACTTATCTATATCACAGTAGAAATAAAAATAATTTGAATAAAGCACAGTGCCCTGTATTTATAGAGTGCATGTGTTTTGAGTAATGAAACATTTCAATATGGATATGGCTAAGTACTGTATGGGCCCAGTGTTTCAGGTGCTGTAGCTCCATAATAACCAATCATTTGTAGCTGGCAGCAATTTTCACTTAAAAGAACAGCTCTGACATTTCATAGGTAACAGTTGCCAGACAAGCCCATCGTTCATCTTAGTGATAAATGATTCCTAGGGTCCTTCATTTTCAGTTTAAACCGATTTTCACCCAAAACTTAGGATGATTAAAGAGCAGCTCCGGAGCTGCAAATGCAGCATTTCAAAGCCTCCAGCAACTGCTGGAAGCCAGTGCGGGCCAAAGCACCTGCAGCGTTTCAAGTCCCACCCCCCCACCAGCAAAATCCCTTGCCCCCCAGTGCTGCTGATACGGCGTTTTAAGTCCCACCTCCCCCCTCCCTTCAAGAATCCAAAGTGCCTGCTGCTTGGTGCTTCCAAAACAGCATTTGGAGCTGGCTATGCCAACGAGAACACTTCCTGGCAGGCTCTCTGGCCCCACAAAAATGTACTGTGTGGCAGAGCATGGGAGCCACTGCAAGCATGCTTCTGAAGAAGAGATACTGTAGCCAACAACGGGTGGGGGAAATTGTTATTGGGGGTAGAGATAGAGATAATACTGAATGAGAGAGTGGGAGAATCTGTTTAATATTTTATTGTCCTGCTTCTGTCCACCCAAAAAAATAATGAATCACATTTTTCCACTGATTTTTTTCCTGCTTTTGTTCTTGCCATAATAAACCCTGCTAAATTCCCAGGAAGTTTAAAAAGCAAAATCTGAACATGAAGGTCCCTAATGATTACCAAATATACAAATTTCAAAAAGAATTAAGGATACTGCATTTATACGAATCAAAAGCAATTTCTTGGTTAACTGCTTCCGTCTTGGGCATCTGAGCTGCTTGCATTATGTCCTCCACAAGAAGAATCTTAGAAGGTGAATTTTAAAAGCCCGGCACTCGCCTCAATCAGGGGATGTGCGCACAAATCGGGCTTACACGTGCCCACCTTATTTTCACGACTTGGAGATGCGCGCACAACCTGAGTTTCAAAAAGAAGAGGGATGTGTAAGAAGAGGGATGTGTAATTTTTCAGAAAGCTTCAACTGCAACTCGCCATAATATCACCCATATTACCCGTCCACCACCCCATCTAACCCTTCCTCCTTTCAGACCATCTGAAAGGAATCCTAACTGCGACCTTCCGCACAAGTACCCTACTACCCAGCCAACGACCCACCTCCTCCTCCTGAAATGTGCCTCCCCGCCATACCCATCATACATCACCCCTTGCGACGTATCTTCCACCCAACACACACGCACACCCTCACACAACATAAATCTCTAGTGCCCATCATGATCACACCCCTCACCCAACTACTAGGTCTGGCCACCTTAGCCATCACCCTCTTCAACGCCCAATCAATCATAAAGAAAGCGCCAATTCTACAAGACCTACTCACTGACACCAGCCCTGATATTTGTGCCATAACTGAATCATGGCTAAAGAATTCAGACCAGGTCTTCATCAACCAACTCCCAACACAGACATACGACATCTTCTCCATTCCTAGGCCCAAAAATAAAAGAGGAGGTGGCATTCTCCTAGCCGCCAAGAAACACCTGAACCTCAAACTTCAAACCAGCCCCCCCTCCCCCCCAAGACTCGAGATTGGGCTCTTTAAATCCAAAGCCCTGCAGGTCTGCCTCGTCTACGCCCCCCCTGGTATGCTGGAACAGGACCCCTCCCCCCTCATTGAATACATCACCAACAATATAAAGCCAGACACCCCAGCAGTGATACTTGGAGATTTCAACCTCCACGTAGACACCCACCCCCTCACCACATCTTGCGAAACCCTACTTGTCTCTCTCAAAGCCCTGGGCCTCAAACAGCTCATCTCCAAACCCACGCACAAAGCTGGGCACACACTCGACCTCCTCTTTGTTAATACCTGCATCTCTACACCCCATGCACCCATCCCCACGCCCATCCCCTGGTCCGACCATTACCTCATCAACGCCCAATTCACCATCAACAGCAATGCCTCCAACACAAAATCACGTAAAAAGACAATCTCCTACCATAAACCATGTTCCTCGGAAGAACTCTCCCAAGCCTTCAATAAAGTAAGTGAAAACCTCGACCTTACTAACCCAGATAATGCCCTCCTCTCATGGGATAAGCTCACCGCTGACATAGCCAACGACACCTGCCCTATCATCCACAAAGTAATAAATCCCAACCAAACAGAAAGAAAACCATGGTACACCAGTGAACTTAAAAAATTAAAACAAGACCTTAGATCCAAAGAACGCTCCTGGCGTAAGCAACCCACCCCTACACTCAAAACAGTCTACAAACACACCCTACACCTATACCGACAAGCAACACTACATGCCAAACGTGACTTCTATGCAGCAAAAATTCACAACTACAAATTCAATCCTACCGCCCTATTCTCCTATGTAGCAGAACTCACAAAATCCACTACTCCATCCCCCCAGGAAGATAATAGCATAGAGAAATGCAATAAACTAGCAGATTACTTTAAAAACAAAATCTCCAACATTCTCATTCGTTTCCCCCCTAACCCCACTCCCATCGATCTTCCACCCGCCACCAACAACATTAACCTTACATCCCTTGATCTCACTACCACGATGGAAGTCGAATCCATCTTAAAAAAGATGCGGCCAGCCACCCACATCGCCGACAACATCCCATCTAAACTCCTCCTCACTATTCCTTCCGTCATAGCAAGACCTTTAGCGGATATCATAAACTGCTCCCTCACCTTCGGGACGGTTCCTGACCCGCTTAAACTCGCCATTGTAAAGCCCCTACTGAAAAAGCCCACCCTCGACCAAAACGACCCTGCAAACTACAGGCCAATCTCCAACCTGCCTTTTATTTCTAAAATCCTGGAGAAAGTGGTCAACACACAACTTACCGACTTCCTAGAAGACAACAATATCCTCCACCCCGCCCAGTATGGCTTTCGTAAAAACCGAAGCACTGAAAAGCTCCTACTTGCATTAACAGATACCATCCTAAAAGGCATGGACCACGGCCAATCATACATTCTAGCCCTCCTAGATATCTCAGCAGCTCTCGATACGGTGAACCACAAAATCTTAATATCTCGCTTAGCAGAAATAGGCATCTCAAACACAGCCCTATCGTGGTTCTCCTCTTACCTTGACCACAGAAAGTATTTAATCAAACTCGATAAATCCGAATCTACACACATTCCTCTTGCACAAGGCGTTCCCCAGGGCTCCTCCCTTTCCTCCACCCTCTTTAACATCTATCTACTCCCTCTTTGCCACCTACTTTCTAAACTGGAACTAAAATTCTTCTTGTACGCTGACGACGTACAAATACTTATCCCCATCCAAAAATCCCTCAACGAAACCCTGCACTTCTGGGAGACATGCCTTGCATCTATCAACTCCCTCCTTTCCAACCTACACCTTGCACTAAATACCTCAAAAACCGAAATTCTTATTACTAATCAACCCAGCGTTTCCAACCACCAAACGCATCAAAACACCTCACAAAATCTCACGCATCCGCCCACTGTCAGAGATCTAGGAGTTTCCCTAGATACACAACTAAGCTTCAAATCCCACATCAAATCGCTCCTAAAAGGGGGCTTCTATAAACTTCAAACCCTCAAAAAACTGAAGCCTCTCCTCCACGTACACGACTTCCGTACCGTTATGCAAACCACCATGCTATCAAGACTTGATTATTGCAACTCACTGCTAATAGGCCTTCCCTCCTCCACAATCAAACCCCTCCAAATCTTACAAAACACCATGGCCCGCGTCCTCACAAACTCAAGAAAGACTGATCATATCACTCCCATACTTCAAGACCTCCACTGGCTCCCAATCACCTATCGCTCTCAATACAAAACACTCACTATCATACATAACACACTTTACAAAAATAATTCCCCATGGATCGAAGATATGCCACACTTCCATCAGACCAACCGCCCCACCAGAAACTCCCTTGCTGGCACCCTCTACACCCCTTCACTCAAAATTGCTCACCTCACATCCACCAGAGAGAGAGCCTTCTCCATTGCCGGCCCCACCCTCTGGAACTCCCTCCCCACCGAGCTCCGACTAGAACCATCACTTAATCAATTCAAAAAAGGAATCAAGACCTGGTTATTTAAACAGGCCTATCCCAACACTTCACAACCCTAGCACTGTGACTCTATCGCAACACTCTTACCTCCCCACCCCCCCCAGTTTCCGCCTGCCCCCTGCCCCCCCATACTCCTCCCCCCACCCACCTCCACCACCTTCCTTCCTCTAAGCAGCTTCCTTTACAGTTACCAACGCACCTTTCCCACCTCTACCCACAGCTCCCTTGTACAGTTCCACCCCCTCCTCCTCCCCCTCCTACTTTTCCCTCTCCCTCGCCTCTTGTACAATTACTCATAATGATCGCCATATCACATATATGACACCCCCCTCCTACACCACCCTACCCTCCATCCCCCTCCCCATCTTGCCCCCTTATTCCCCTGCCACCCTTCGCCTCCCTCAACCCCTCCTCCCCCACCTCCCCACTGCGCTTCACCCCCCACCCCCTCCCCCTGTACATAATTAATTTCTGTCTAACTTTGTCTAATACTGTCTAATTTTGTCTAATATGGTTTATTATATGTATATATACTGTCTAATATGCCTAACATGTCTAATATGGTTTATTATATGGTTTATTATATTTAGTATATGTCTAATTTTATCTAATATGGTTTATTACATGTAATCTCGTTTAACTGTGACGCACGTTGGCACCACAGTAAAGTTAACTTACCTCTTAACTATCTATCTTTCCTCCACCTATCATTGTAATTTCCTTTCTCAGTTACATGTAAACCGACATGATGTTTTTTTACGAATGCCGGTATATAAAAGTTATAAATAAATAAATAAATGTGGGCGTGGTCTGGGTGGGGCACGGCCGTGCCCAGATCCTCTGCTGCGTACATAGAAAAACAGTTGTTTGAGGAGTTTAAAATGACTAGAATAACTGGGGGGGGGGGGGGGGGGGAGTGCAGACTATTAAACCAGGGAGGCTTGAAGGACCTACCTCATAACTGGGCAAACTGGTGAACAAACTGGTGAAATTGACAATGACGTGGATGCACGCCCCTTTTAAAATTCCCTGACTGATGCAGAACTTAGTGGCATTTAAGTGCCTAGGCATGCACCCATTTAAAATTGGATGCGAATAGGAGCACGCCTACTGTATTAACATGCATGCAAATTATTTAAAAAATTCGACCTGTCCCTGGGCGTGCAACAGCACATATGCACCAATGTGCGCATGCGCGCCGGTTTGAAAGTTACCATCCCTGAACTTAGATGGACCGCTATTCTGGTAATCACAACCGTAACCTAGTGTGTTTGTCCTCAAACAAACAATGACCATAACTGGCCATTTTAGAAGCAAATGTCACTCATGCTTCCCATCTTTTACAGAAAATAAAGCCCTTCCACTGATGTCAAAGCTGTGAAAGGGTACATATGATATAAAATAAATAGGAATGAATCTTTATTGAACCCATTTTCCTAGAGTTAGCATACATTTAGGAAAGCAATGCCACATTTTGGAGAAATTGAAAAGGAGAATATAAAGGAAAGAATGATTAATAGGCTAACATGAAGAACATATCCATGGGAAAGAAAGGAAATTCTCTTCTAGGAACAGGATCTAACACTCAGGCCTATCCTGTAAAGTGCGACCGCGTTTACCCTGCTCCTAAGCCGCTTTTAACTCACGTTCCGGCCGCGTTAGCCCTTCCTGCAATCCCGAATCCCCTTTAACCTACTCCTACCGCGTCCTAAATTCCCCGGGCAACCCCTTCCGCCCGCGGCATGTATATTGCATGCAAACGAGCGAATTAGCTCGATATTGCATGCAAACGAGCAAATTAGCTATTCCCTAGCATCCCGTAACCCGCGCCCCGACTATCGCTAGTTTTCCCTGCCATTTTGTCGCGCGTTTAACCTGCAAACTTACCGCCTACCCTGACCCCTGCGGTAGAGGCAGGGGTAAGGGTAGATGGCAAGCTTTCCCCCAGCCCCCGCTCACCTGCCCCGGCCGCGATCATGGGTGCCGGTCTCCGTGGCAGCCCCAGTCCTCTCCCCTGCTCCCGAAGCCAAAAAAAAAAAAGCGAAAAAAACGTTGCAGCCCCCCTCTGATGTCCGGAGGGGGGCTGCAAAAAAACCAAAAGCAATTTTGTTTTTTTTTCAAAAAGCTAAAAGTAAGTTGCTTCGCTGTCAGTGTCCCCCCTCCTCCCGGAGCAAGGCTGCTTTTCGCGCCCTGATCCGGGAGGAGGGGAGAAGAGATGACAGCGGCGAAGCGAAAAAACCAAAAGGGGACCCGACCCGACCCGACTTACTTTTGCAGCCGTCCGGCATCGCTGCTCCCCCGCCTCGTCCGGCATCGTTGCTCCCCTGCCTCGTCCGGGAAGATGGCTGCCAGCACGGGGGAAAGCGGCCCCTGTGCATTCAATTGGCTGCTCAAGACGTGACGTCACGACATTTGGCGTCATGGCAGCCAATTGAATGCACAGGGGCCGCTTTCCCCCGTGCTGGCAGCCATCTTCCCGGACGAGGCAGGAGAGCAACGATGCCGGACGAGGCAGGGGAGCAACGATGCCGGACAGCTGCAAAAGTAAGTCGGGTCGGGTCGGGTCCCCTTTTGGTTTTTTCGCTTCGCCGCTGTCATCTCTTCTCCCCTCCTCCCGGAGGGGGGGAGAAGAGATGACAGTGTCCCCCCTCCGGGAGGAGGGGGGACACTGACAGCAGCGAAGCAACTTACTTTTAGCTTTTTGAAAAAAAAACCAAAATTGCTTTTGGGTTTTTTTCGCTTCGCCGCTGTCAGTGTCTATTCTACCCTCCTCCAGGAGCAAGGCTGCTTTTCGCGCCCTGCTCCAAGAGGAAGGGACGACACTGACAGCGGCGAAGCAAAAAAACCAAAAGCAAGAAGTAAGTCGCTTCGCCGCTTCCCTCCTCCCGGAGCAAGGCTGCTTTTCGCGCCCTGCTCCGGGAGGAGGGAAGAGTGAAGCGGCGAAGCGACTTACTTTTTGCTTTTGGTTTTTTTGCTTCCTGGTATCTGTCATTTCAAATGACATTTGAAATGACAGATACCAGCGTGGCGTGAAGCCTTAGGCCCACGCACCCAGGATACTATATAGGCGCTCTATCCAGTAAAATGGGTTGCGCGGGCCTAACGCTTCACGGGCACTTATTAGCCGCGGCATGCATTTGCATGAAATTAGAGTTCAGGATCGAGCGGTAGGTGAGCTGCACTGTGCGGGCGGTAACCGCGGGTGCCGTAGGCACTAACGCAGCTCTTCCTACCGCTCGGTACTGGATAGACCTGACTGTTGGTTACCTGTGCCTACAGAGAGAAGACACTCTGAAAATAGGATGCTGAACATTATAAAAGATTAAATGTAGATCAGCAACCAAAAGGCAAGATTGATTTTAGGCTGTGACCTTGGAACTAATGATCAAAACATATCCTTTCAACATCGGCTGGTCAGTTGCGCACAATTTTCACTCTATACATGGAGGAGGTACTTTTCCAAGGAGTGTAAATGCAACATATTATTGTAGCAATTTTCAAAAGTCATTTATGCACTTAGGGGTGGATTTTAAAAGAAGTGCGTGTGGCGTACATGTGCATGCGCACATGTTCGCCCGATTTTATAATGCGTGCGCATATTATAAAATTGGGGGTCGGCACGCGCAAGGGGGTGCCCAATTGTGCACCTTGCGTGCGCCGAGCTGCTGTGGGGCTGAAGTAAGCTGCGCGCTGGCCGACTGCTGGCGCACAATTCCCAGCACAGCGGCAAATATGGCCGCTGTGCCGGGAGCCTGCCCCATCCCTTTTTGCAAGCCCCGGGACTTAGTCGCGTCCCGGGGCTTTACACGCATCGCCGGGCCTTTTTAAAATAGGCCCGGCGCGCATAACCCTTTTAAAATCCGGCCCTAAAAGTGCACTTAACATGGGTAAAACACCTATGGACAATTCAATGGCATACACTGTAACAATTTTCAAAAGCACGCTTACATGGGTAAACTCCATTTACATGCGTAAAACCCAGTTTTAAGCAGGTAAATGCTTTTGAAAATCAGGCCCTATGGTCTTTGTTTGTATCTTTTTCCTGTACGATCAGTGTACGACCAGTGAACAGCTGTACTGTGAAAGGGGGTTTTCACAGCCTTCATGCAACTAACTCAGTTTTCAAGTAATGCCTCATTTTATTGCAAGGATGATGAGGACTGTCTTCCTGGAGGAGAAAATGCTACAGTGTACAAGATTCATAATGCATATGACACTTAAAGGCAAATTCATAGCGGGCTTCTCATTTTGTTACAAAGGAAGAAGGAAAGATTGTAATGACTAAGGCTTCTTTCCCCTTTGATAGGATTTATTATTTTACTGGTCACAAGTTAATCTACAAATGACAGAGTCTTGGTCTGCATGCCCTAAGATGGGTTTTTATTCTCTATTTGTAATAGTAATATCCCAAATGTGCATTTTTCAGGTTGATAAGCACTTTGTCTCTGGACTATTTCTACTTTAAGTAGAGGATGTTTTTTTATTGCCAGGTGTCAGTAAAGTAATATTTTTTTTAAGATCAAGAAAAAGTATCAATCCACCTTTCAGAAGCAGAAGAAAAATTGCCACAGCTCTTGGATGATATATAGGCAGTGTAAGGTTCCAGCATAAATGTATCCCGTTGCACTGCCGTTTTCTTTCCGTGCTACAGTCGGGATAACTAACCGCGTCTTTCTTCGGAAGTGCTACAGCAGTAGTACCTCCACCCCTCCTTTAAACTGTAGTCGGTCTGTTTAGATCCTAATAATAGAAACTAACCGGAGCATAATTGCCTTCCTTTCATGCAGCTGAAAGCGAGCTGGGGAAAGAATTAACTTTTGTTAATCTGTGCTCCATCTAGCGGTAATAATAGAGTCGTACGGGAGGAACACAGATGGAGAAAAAACCGTTAAGACACCCACCAGTTTGGGCGTCTACTAAATAAAGTCCATCTCACACAAATTCCATGAGAGCAGAATTAAAATGCAAAAGATGCCTACAAATAATAATAATAATAAAAAAAAATCCAACACTTGGCTGTACCACGCATATCTTTATTTGTGAATTCCCTTTTAGTACTGCAGTTTCACTTTCCGCAACTTCATTCATCCCCTCCCCTCCGCCTGTTGAAAGGGAGCAGCTGCTTGGCTAATGCTTTCCCAGCTGCTGTCGTGTGGCACTCCGCAAGCGCTCGGAGAATAAACGGATCCCAGGGACCCGGCAAGGCGCCGAAACCGATGATCGGAGGCCGATTTTGCAGGGCATCAGCGGGAGCCGGCGGGTTTCCCCAACCGGCGGACCCGGAGACGACCCACCCTCTGGGCTAGGAGCAGCCCCTGGCAGCAGCAGCAGCAGCAGCAGTCGCCTCCCGGGCGCCGGCACGCTGCAGCCCAGCTCCGGGCTCGGCAACACGCGGCCAGCTCCCAGCCGCAGCCCCGCGAAGTTCTCAAGGACCGATTAGTGTTATTTTTTTTTTGGGTTGTTGTTGTTGTTTTGTTTGTTTAATCCCCTCGGACTTGTTGCTGCTCGGCTTGGATTTGGTGGGGGAGTTAAAATCCTTCCCTGCCTCTTTTGGTTCTGACTCCGATAGGTCTGGAGGGAGGCAGGCGACGCTGGTCCCCAGGGCAGGGATGCGCAGCCTGCACTTCACTTGACCACCGTCTGCAGACTTTCAGGTGTAAGCCCTCCTACCCCCCCCCCCCCCTGAACATTCACGTTTAAACGCAAGAGGCGAGCGATCAGATGCAAGGCGAAGTGCAAAAAAAGTGAGCACAAGGTGGATACGGTGAACTCACGTAAGATATCTTAAATAAGAAAAGGAAAAAAAACCATCAGGAGTGCTATAAAATATGCTGCAAGAAACGGCTCCCAGGATTGTGTTTTCAGCGCAAGACACTGTAACAGGTCGCTTATGAGAGAGCCATAAAAAAAAAACCCAGGGAATAAAATTTGAAAAAAAAAATTTCTCCCGATCTGAACGCAGGAAAGGAGGATGTGGGAAGGTAAAGCACGTAAGAAAGACAGCGAGCGTATGTGCCTAGAGCTTGTCAAGCTCTGAGGATACGGGAACCGAACTAAGTGCAACACATGGGGACTTTTGGACACTGGAGCCGCGATTACTTTTTCTTAACTAGCAGTAAGATTTGTTGCTTTTTTTTTTTTTTTTTTTGGGCTAGGGGCTGCGATCACTAGTTGCGTGCGGTGACTGTGCACTTGCCGCCGCCGGTTTTGGGGTTAAAGCAGCCACATAGCTGCTCCTCTCCGCGGGCCCGCTCCCCTCTCCCTAATCAGTAGTCGGACAGGTGCAGTAGACATGGCAGCGGGAGTGGCGGCATGGCTGCCCTTCGCCCGGGCGGCGGCCATCGGCTGGATGCCGGTGGCCAGCGGGCCCATGCCGGCCCCGCCGCGGGAGAGGAAGCGCACCCAGGACGTGCTGATCGTCCTGAACGTGAGCGGCACCCGCTTCCAAACGTGGAAGAACACGCTGGAGCGCTACCCGGACACGCTGCTGGGCAGCACCGAGCGCGACTTCTTCTTCAACGAGGAGACCCGCGAGTACTTCTTCGACCGCGACCCGGACATCTTCCGGCACATCCTCAACTTCTACCGCACGGGCAAGCTGCACTACCCGCGCCAGGAGTGCATCTCGGCCTACGACGAGGAGCTGGCCTTCTTCGGCATCATCCCGGAGATCATCGGCGACTGCTGCTACGAGGAGTACAAGGACCGGCGGCGCGAGAACGTCGAGCGCCTGCTGGACGACGCGGAGAACGAGGGCTCCGCCGAGGGGCCCCTGCCCAGCATGTCGGCGCGCGAGAAGATGTGGCGCGCCTTCGAGAACCCGCACACCAGCACGCTGGCCCTGGTGTTCTACTACGTCACGGGCTTCTTCATCGCCGTCTCCGTCATCGCCAACGTGGTGGAGACGGTGCCCTGCGGCCGGGGCCCCGGCGCGCCCCGCGAGCTGCCCTGCGGCGAGCGCTACGCCGTGGCCTTCTTCTGCCTGGACACGGCCTGCGTCATGATCTTCACCGTGGAGTACCTGCTGCGCCTGGCGGCGGCGCCCAGCCGCTACCGCTTCGTGCGCAGCGTCATGAGCATCATCGACGTGGTGGCCATCATGCCCTACTACATCGGCCTGGTCATGACGGACAACGAGGACGTCAGCGGGGCCTTCGTGACGCTCAGGGTCTTCCGGGTCTTCCGGATTTTTAAGTTCTCCCGCCACTCGCAGGGCCTGCGCATCCTGGGCTACACGCTGAAGAGCTGCGCCTCCGAGCTGGGCTTTCTGCTCTTTTCCCTCACCATGGCCATCATCATTTTCGCCACCGTCATGTTCTACGCCGAGAAGGGCTCCCCCAGCAGCAAGTTCACCAGCATCCCGGCCTCCTTTTGGTACACCATCGTCACCATGACGACCCTGGGGTAGGTGTCGGTGCCGCCCTCCTCTGCGTCTCACAGAGCTGGGCGAGATTCCCGCCATTTTTTTTTAAATGTACTTTTGGCAGTGTTTTCGAGTTTTGTGTCGGCGAGAAGCGTGCGGAGGGGGGAGAACACAACTTTTAAAGCGGTTAGAAAGTAATGAGGAATTGTTTTTAAAGCATGTTTAAAAGTTTGTTGCTGTTCCCCACCCAGTGAAATGCATCAACTGTAGGCAGGTGAGAGCTTATGGTTTTGGCATAAGAGAATAGTAACGATGTATCTTCAGGTGACTTGGGTTTATTGGTGTTACTCCAGTGAGGTGCCACACATATGTTTTAAGTACTTGGAGGTTGGGTTCTCAGCAGCACTGACGTATTCCTCTGGTGTGAAAGATAAACTGGCCATGTTTGCCAGCCATCTGACCTTAGACTGTGTCTGCTGGAGGTTTTTGTTTCTTGAGTTCATGGCAGGATGAACAGTGAACTGTTCATGGTTTCTGTCACCAGAAGAGCTTTGAGTTTCATGATGCCACACTAGTTTTGATTGGAGCTTGGGTTTAAGTAATGGCAGCTGCCACTCACTCCCTTGTTTAACAAGACAGGATGGAGATTACATTCATTTCACCCTGTATTTCTTCTTTAAACAAATTAATAGATATGATGGTATGGTGGAGAGCACAATAAAGTACATTTATATGCCAGCAACCTTATTACTTGTATACAAATTGGTTTTCTTTAATGATATATTTTATTTTTACTTCAAAATTCAAATGGACATCAGATTTGCCATTCTGAAGCATTTTTGGGGTTAAAGTCATAGTTTGACATATATTTGTAGGTCTGTTTATTGTGATCAGTTTTCTGATGTCATTAAGTTAAAATTCTTTTGATCTTACAGCAAGTTGCATTGAATGTCTGTGCTGAGATTTAAGGGTACATTAATTAAAGTGGCTCTGAGTAAATGTATATCATTGATTTGATGATGAACAATTCATTCTGTAGAGAAGAATCAACATCACAATTGCCTTTGTTTATGAAGTTAACAGCCCTTTAGAACGTCTTGAAATGAAGGCCACAGTTAATTAGTAATATTACTTAAGCTCTGTCTAATCTAGTAATATATTACAGTATTGCAATTCAGAGATACTAATTTTGCATCAAAGACTGGCAGTACAATTTAAGAAATATGCTATTTTTAATCTTGTTAGAGTGAAAATAAATTTGCATTTTAAAACACTTTAGTCACTTCCACATTCACTTGGCTTGTGTACAGTTGATAAAATTGAATTAAGTATTGAAACAAGGTACTGGTATGACATTTTTATGCATTGTGGTATTTGTAGTGATGATTGCAAATGGAAGAACCAGTGCTACAATGAAACAGAGAAGATGTCAGCAGAAAATGACTACTTAATCTATTCAGTGTGTCCATTTGTGCCTGCCCACCGTGCTCACATATCTTACTGAATTGGTGGTCTCCCCCCCCTCCCTATACCCCTACCCCACTAAGATCCCTTTCTAGCTATCCCATGCATGCTTAAATTTGACTTCTATAAACTCTGCTGGAAGTTTGTTCCAATTGTATACCACCCTCTCAATGAGCAATGTATTTTCTCACATTCCATTTGAGCTTCTTTCCTTTCAGCTTCATTTGATGACCCTCTTGTCCTTGAACGTTTTATTAAATCTGACCAAATAACTCAGAATATACAAATTTGGAAAGATGTACTTCATTTTAAAGTACATAAAAATTCTAAATGTGTTCTTTGGGCCTACTTTACTAAGGTTTTTTTTCCCCCATTCATTGTGAACAGAACAGGTTGCATAGTGTTCTGATCTGCAACTAAATGAAGCGATGGACAGACAGATGGATGGACACCCCTTAATATGTTCTTTGATTGTTACACAAAGAATGCATAAGAGAAAACAATGTAGTTTTAAGAATAGAAAGCTATATGAATAGTGTACCAGAAGGTATGATCATGAACTTTACATGATATTCAATTGTGTAACACATTACCCAGATAAAATACAAATATTATTATTATTTTGACCTAGCAGTTTCCTCCATTTAGGCTTCAGCTTAATCAGAACTTGTTTCTAAGAGATAATGACATCTTGAATCTTCATGCACAACATCTTACGGATTTTCTCTATTTTTAGCCCTCTATCATTTCTTTTTAGCCCAACCATTGCAGCAACATCCTCAGTTAGAGGCAACAGACTATAGTTATCACTGGAACAAGATACATGTGTATCCTGAGTTGTGTGATGACTAAAAGTGCCTTCCTCCCTTTCCCCACCCCAGTGGCAAGCCTTCACAGCTTCCCCATCCGAGCTGCCTAGTGGAGCAGAAACCAAGCTTAACCCAGGTCTTCTGCATGGGCCAGCTCAATATTATTAATTTTAAGTTCATTTAATATGTAATTTTGATAATCAAGTAATGTTCATACAGTTACAAAAAAAGAAGCAACTGATTTGAGCCTTTAACAATGAAAGGAATGCAATTAAAAGTTTGTGTGGAAAAAATTAACTATGCTCCATTGCTGTTTTCAGTAATATTGATTGGCTTGGTTTAAGCGACCTGTCCATGGTGCTGACCTTGAATAAACTAGTTTCACTCCATGGTACAAATTTGTGGTGCTGAAATAAGAAGCTGTTTATTTCTGATTCACTAAGTCTTTTCTTCCATTCTTTATCTATGGGGAAAAAGAAAGCTTAATGAATCATTCCTAATGTATGCTTTTTAACATTAAAATTACAATGAAAAAATGTTTTCATTTGTCTAGATATGAAACCAAAATATTTTTTATTTAAAAGTGCAAAATAGTTTGCTTTTTTGATGGTGCTATATAGCTTTAATAGGGTCTGTCCCAGCTTTTCTTATTCTCAGTGTCTATTGAACTTGGATGACTCTGTAGCAATGCTTTCATTACTGTGACAGCCCAGTTGGCAAGGAGAGCATGAGTCTTGACTTCTCATGCACTCCACCCATGTTCCTTTTCTACTTTAATTACTTTCTTCTTTAACCATCTGCTAGGTGAAGGACTTCAGATAACTAATTTAATTCTGATTGTTCACATAGAAGAATACTATGTTACCCTATTGTATTTATGAAGAGCTAGTTAGTCAGTTTGTTTTGTACATGAATGAAACTAAATAATAATTAGTGTGGCTTGTATTACGGGGGTTATAGGACCACATTTTTGAAGGGAGACTTTTTTGACATGTTGTAGTTTTTAAACTTTTGTCACAGTTCCTGTTGAACAACAGAACTCAGAGAGTGATCACTGATAAAATAACCTCTCTAACTGAATGAAGTTAGTTACAAATGGTAAGGCTAAGTGAACCAAGTGGTGCTTATAGGATGATATCTTCTATGTTTTTGAGTTTCATTGTAATCCTGAGTTTATCATCTGCAATTAGCAGTACAAGAACTGGGGAGGGTAATTTTTCAAAGCCATTTCAAAGCTTTGGAGTCTTTGAAAATTTCCTACCTGTCTAGATGCAGAAGTAAACACATAGTACCAGTGCACACATACTTTTCAGCACAGAGAATGGAGGTCTTCTTGGGGGTGGAGTCTGGACGGAGTTAGCACTTATGCATTTATAAGAACACGTATGCACACACATGCATAATTTTGCAGGGAAAAGAACTCACATAAACCTCAGGTGCAGGTCAGTGCATATACTTAGTACAACTCAATTTTTAAAGGGACTTTACACTTTTATGCACAATTTGAAAGTTGCCCTCAAAAATTGTAAAATAAGGGGGTACATATTCAAAAGCCATTTAGATGACTAATGGGAAAGTTATCCATCTAAGTGGCTTAGCCACACATTTAAAAGGCTTGTCTGGCTAAATTTTAGCTGGATAACGAATTATCCGTTTAGAATTTAGCTGGGTAGGTCGGGAGTGTTCCTTGGGTGAGAGATAGGTGTTCCAGGGAGGAGTGGAGTTAGCTGGTTAACTTAACTAGCTAACTCTAGACATGCCACAGGGCAGGTCTAAAGTTATTCGGATACCACGTATCTGGCTAACTCTAACTTATCTAACTTATATTCAGCGGTGTAGCTACACCACTAAATATCCCAGTTAAGTTAGCCATATATACGGTATGTATTCAGCTAACTTAACCAGCTGCTCAGTGGCTGAATATAATGTCTAAAAGCCATGTCTGGTCAAAAGTCTCCCTTTTAAAACTGTGCCACATCACATGCCTGGTAATAATAAAGTCATTGAATGGAAATAAAGGAAAAACAAAACAAAAGGCACAGTAGAAATGTAAATGGTAATAAATCCTCTTTTTATAGTTTCCAGAATGCTAATTTGAAAATAATGAACTTGTACCTCCAGCTTGAATTATTCAGTGATGATGGGGTTTATTGTGCATGCCATCACAGTCCTTGTGAGAACAGTGAATCATGATGTCACAAAATTATAAGATAGTAAATGAACCAGGTGAGATGTTCACATTTATTTTCTAAAACAGAAAGCTGACATTACAAAGATATATACACAAAATGTTTCCACACATTAAAAATTCTTTTCAGATTTAAGAATCTGGTCAGTGTAACAAAGCTAATAAACTACTGCTATATACAAGTCTAATGTACTAAAGGATTTTTCTCATTTTGTGCCTTGATTTAGTTTAGGGAGTTTTTATTGAAAATGGATAAAATTGTTGTCTCTGGTGGCATCTACACACAAAAGTCAGTTAAAGGGATTTTTAAATAACTCTATAGAGATTCAAAGTATTAGAGCCTGTTGTCCCCAACAGCAAGCAACAGTTCTACCCCCCTCCATCTTTAAATTCCAGTTGTAACAAGTAAATTAAGGGGTGGGTTTTCCAATGTTTTTGCAAAAAATTGCAATGAAAGAACTGTGATCTTCATGCAAGCAAAATTTGTGTGTGTGTGTATGCATGTACACGTGTAATTAAATAATGCTGGAGTTTATTGTGCATGCCATCACAGTCCTTGTTAGAACAGTGAATCATGATGTCACAAAATTATAAGACAGCAAATAAACCAGGTGAGGTATTCACATTATTTTCTAAAAGTGAAAGCTGTCATTACAAAGATATATACACAAAATTATCTGTTTGCACACATTAAAAATATTTTATTATGATCTGTGATAAAGATAACAGCTGAACTGAATATAAAGATGCCCCAAACATTTACTCGTATGGTGAGTGGCACTGAGTGAAAAGAATTGTCAGTAAAATGAACCATGACGTGCACTATGTCAGTGGTTCTCAACCCATTCCTCAGGACACACCTAGCCAGTCAGTTTTTCAGGATATTCACAATGAATATACATGAGATAGATTTGCATTCCATGGAGACAGGGCATGCAAATCTACCTTATGAATATCCATTGTGGATTTGCTGAAAACCTGACTGGCTATGTGTATCTCGCGTTCTGGGTTGAGAACCCTTATACTATGTCTTATAACTTATTTTTAATAATGCAAATCATTTAGAAAGTCGGAGTAATCAGGTATTATATTATACCAGAAAGAAAAGTTGTATGAAATATGAACCCAAATAATGAGTTAAGATTTAGGATCATCAGGTTTCATTGGGCAGCTGACAGCATATTGCAAAGCTGTCAACATATTGGAGAGGACGGCATAGATTTCAGTGACTATCGTTCACCTTGGTGTTGATTGACTGCTAATTCTGACTTAGACTACAGATAATGAAACATTTTTTTCTACTCTCATATAATAGATGAAAGGTTTCTTGATGAGTGGTCTGTGAAATGGATTTATCCAATATGTGTTTCAATTCATCTGAAGTTATAGTAAAAATAATTTTTATATACTTTAGCTCTTTTCTCTTGTGAGCAAGGAGGACTGTGCTAATATGGAGAAGTTCACATGACTGTTCTTGTTCCCACGAAACCATATAATCTCCTTTTGATATTCTTGAGGCTCAAAGATTAAGCTTGCTAAAAAGGTCTGGTCTTCTAAGACAAAATATAAGCAAGTATATAACCCTGTTATAAATACAAAACACCTTTTTTAACATTAAAACCCTTATTTCATGCCATAGGAACATCTGATATGCAAATAATAACAATAAAAGCTTCTAAATAGGTATTCCCAATATATTTTTTAAAGGAAATAGATCAGTAGATATATTTCAAAATATACAGACAAAGAAAATATAATTCTGAACACAGTCTATTTGGGATGCTAAAGAATTATAAGAAACATAAGAAATAAATGAAAGAGAACTAGGGTTATATATTGTAATTAAACATGCATACATTTAAATGCAAAGAATAAATAAACACAGGATACAAACAGAAAATAATTAAAAAAAATAACTGCAGCAATATATAATGGAAAAAGTATATAAAGAAAACTAAAGGACACGGCATCAGTTGTAAATGGTGTTACATGGTGTGCATCCACTGCCTCTCGCTGCGCAATGGGCCACAAGCAGTATCAGTCACAACATCAAGAGTTTCAGTCATCTGCTGGTTCCAAAGTGCTTACTCCTTCATAGAAATATAAACTTATTTCTGACCAATAACATAATACCAAATCTGTCACCCACCGCTATTTAAATGCATACATTTAAATACAGTAATATTTTAGAATAAATTCCACATTATAATGTATCTGGTCATTCAGAAATTAATTTGGATGAATGTAGAAATGGTTTCTACAAATTTGACTTGTAGATTAAATTAATATGCAGAATCGAGAAGATGAATGTCTTTCACTACTTAATCACATTTTTAAATTACTTTTATTGAAAGTTAAATATTTTTCTTAGATAGCTATGCAACAGATTTATTTTAATATTTATGTGGTGTCATGAACCAGGTACTTTGCAACAAATTACATATATCTACAATGAATTTCTTCCCCCCAAAGAGCATATTATCCAAATGGATACCTCCGGCAACAGGAGATAAAATGTCTTGCCCCAGACTTCAAGTGTCAGTAGCAGAAATGAGAGCTTGAATTTAAGTATCCTGACTCGCAAGTCATTCTGTAACCATTCAGCCATTCTCTTCCCTGTCCATCATTATAAGTTTGACATAATTTTATTTTACTACACCCACTCAGTCTGTACTGATGGGGCAGTTTCCTTCCCAGCAAGCTTGAGACCAGTACGGTGACATCATTCTCTCTTGCTATTTCAATAACATCACCACTGAGCCATTTTAGCATGCTTCTCCTCTGTCTCCAGATTCTTTCAGTTGTCTCATTGGTGTCAACAGGCTGAGTCTCATATGCCACCTTCTTAGAAGTATAGTAGGCCACAGTGACTCAGTTGGAATTTGGAGGTGTTTGCAATTTTCTTTGTAGACTTAGGGTTGAGACAGTTCCAAATTGCAGGATTGACTGGGTAAACTCAAGTCTGCATGGTGGGGGAGAGGAAGGAGAGACTTGTCATGTGCTGTTTTGGTGTGACCTGGCCCATTTGTATATCTCTGCAGATTCATTTAATCCAAAATGTGAAGAAGGGGCCTCTGACAAGGGACCTGTGCATACAAAAGCTATTTCAAAGGTAGCAGAAGGGACTTTGGATCTCCTCTGACCATCAAAGGAAACTGATTTGGTGGCCTTAAGACCAAATTTAGTTGACTAGCTCAAAAATACTTTTCTGAGAAGTCCTTAATTGTAGATCAGTGCCAGCCACATCTGAGGGCAGAGAGTTATTCTTCTAGCAAGTGTACAGTGCCATTTTGGATACTGATTGACTTGAATTTCTAGCCAGTGACACAGTAGAGGGATGGGAGAAGAGATACTTTCTGCCCCAGACTAAAAAAAAACTTCCAAGTCCTACTGGGGGAAGGCAGTTCCTCAAAGAATGTATTAGGACAATTAGTTGGAGATGGCATCATATAATCATCCAGTGTTTCCAAAGCAGTAATAATGGCACAGAGGAGTCTCTGAACTTACCCTTTCTCTTCCCTGTTACAGTAAAAGAAATGCAAACTTAACAGATGTGCCAGGAGATAAATTTAAGGGACTTGGAGAACTACTGCTTAGCAGCTGCAGTATAGTCATCTTTAAACCAGAATCCCCTTGCTCCATCAGATGTCCAAGTTCTATCATAAATGGGGAAGTTAACACTAGATGCTTGATTACTGAAGATGTTTATCAGGTTATCTGGCAGAGTAAAAAGTGTTCCCAACAGACTCTTCTTTGATTTCACAAAATTCTTAAAGAGAACAGAAAGTTGCTAACTATGTCTTAATTAGTTTATGTTTATGTCAGATAAACACAATTATTCCAGTACCAAACCATAAAATATTTACAAATTTCTGTTTTATTTTTGATCTGAAGCAGTTGAACACATTTGTAGTAAATAAGTATTTTAGAATGAAGTTGTTAAGGTGTGTCATTCAGGAAATTATGAAGCTTATGCACTATATCTTGTGTTTAAAAAGTTTTAGTGGGTAACATGGAACTGGAGCAAGATGGTGGATGTAAGCTGACTAAGCTCTCATGTGCTGACCTTATTTACCCTATCACAATGGTGAAATACAAGGGTAATGTTTGTATCTACCCAGTTCCTAAAACTTTGATGCCAGTGAGAGCCATTAAATTCTTGGTCAGTGGGCTTCAGGATGCTGCTATGCCTAAGGAGAAGTGGAGGTGACATCAGGGGGCAGGTGTGCCATTGGATCTCCTGGCATCAGAATCCACTCTTAGCCCAGAGCAGAGGATTTCCTGGAGGTCCCCGCTCAGGAATGCAGTGAGCCTACTGTTCACTAAATATAAAGATGTGTGACTGAACTCAATATATATATAAATTTACTTAAATTTATATATGGAAAAGAGTGACCATCATATGGCACTGCACGATGATTATCATCTGGGCTCAAAATGTTGCCCTTCTATGGTGCCTTGGTTTTAATCATCAGTCACTCTTTTTTTTGTGCGAAACTCAAAAACACTCAATTGTAATGTGAAGAAATGTCAAATGCATACTTCCCTTTCCCTTTGTGATAAATTTAAAGAAAGGATGCTGTGAAGTTAATCCCACCATGTTCTGATTGAAATGCCCAACATTGCAATGTTTCGGAAGTCCTGGACACTTCCTTCTTCAGGGGAACAATGTTCACACTTTCAAACATCCAATTAATGTGAGTTCTTAATGGAATAAACGTGCCGGCAAACAATTTTTCAACTTTAAGGCTTGCTTGAATAGTGTTTAAAAATCCTTCAGTATCTAGATGTTCGGTGATTCAGCTGTCGAGTAAAGTGTTCTGCCCTGCCTATGCTAACTTTCAAAATGGTGCCATCTCACTTTCTTGTGGTTCTTTTCCTTTTCCTTCCTACTGACAGGTGCCCCCTTTCTATTCCTTATAAAGTCTTGGAAAAGAAGATGGGGCAGTAGAGAGCAAGTGTATGGGACAAAGAATGGAGGGAGGGCAGCTTGCACCATTGTGGAAGTTGTCAAGGGAGTCTGAGGCATTTGTGCTCTCTCCTGCCCTGTCTTCTCTTCTAGGTCTTCCAACTGGATAGACAGGGGACACCTACTGAAGAAAAGAAGGTCCCCTGAGGTGGAGGAGGATTAGGACATGCCAGCCCTTCAATTTTGGTATTGAAGTGGTGGGAAGATTGGGACTTGATGGTCTTTTAGTCATGGGCTGGGAGGAAGATGACTGGGGTATGATATTAGTACAATTGTTCAAAAATTACCAAGTATTCATAAAGGAGGACCCCTTTATCTAGCACTCAGAGAGTTAGAGTCATCATGAAGATGTATGGGCATGCAAATATTTAATACCTGGTTATTAGCAAATTCATGCTAAATATTGCTTGAAGGAGAACATACCACACTAAGGTGCAACTATTAAAGCATAATTTGCATCTGATGTTCCAAAATTTACATGCAAGTACATCTTAATATTAGTTCATACATGCTAACATCTGGCATGAGTTTAGAGTGCATGCTAGGTCCCTAATGGATAGCATGGTTGTCCATGTGCATGCTAAATGGCCTTAGCTTGCATATAGACTTGTAGGAGTTAATTTTCAAAAAACATTCTGCATTTCACTTAGGAACCTAGGTTTTAGGGATCTCAATTTAATCATATTTTCAGCCAAACTTACTCGCAGGAGGGGTCCCACTATCACAGGGGTTGTTGCTGTGATAGTGGGCCCCTCCCCCAAAAAAGCATCACGCCTCTATGGCGCTTTATTTTGTGTCACAGCCAAACACTGCAACACAAAAGATCACAGTGAGTGGCCCTTTAACACAAATGTGGCCCCAACCTCAAGGGACCATCATCATCTTAAAGAGCTGCTGTCCCTCCCCCAAAAAAACACGGCCAAATGGGGAGGTTGTGTGGGGGTCAGTGCTAACCCCCATTTCAACCTTAGGTGGCCCTGACTCCCTCAAAATAAAAATGAATGCAAATATGCACGTGGCAGCCCTCTTCCCCTGAAGTCTACCTCCCCACCTCCAAAAGCTCAAACTTCACCCCTCCTGGCCTTCTCGATGGCAAGAGCCCCCTCTTACCTTATCTTGGATCCCACGTCTGGGATGGGTGCGAGGGTGCACCTGTCCTCGATGCGAGATCCAGGATAAGGTAAGAGGGAGGCAGGGGGCTTGAGCATCGGGGGGCATGGGATGGGTGGTCCTTGCCATTAGAGGTGTTAAGGGATGGATCTTGCTGTCAGGGGGTGGGGGTTGGGTGGTTATTGCCTTTGGGGGAGCAGGGGTGGGGGAATCTTGCTGGCAGGGTGTAGGGTGATTAGACTTGGGGGGACCCGCACAGAGTGCATATTTCCACTAATTTTTTACTTTTGGGGAGTCTGTACCACCTCGACCTACGGCCATGGGTTGAAACAGGAATCAACACTGACCCCCTGCTCAACCTCCCCATTTGGTTGCCTTTTTTAAAAATATTTTTTTTACGGCCACTTTAAATGTGCAGCAGGAGCCTAGAGACCCGCTTTAGAGCCTCTGGCCTCCTGCCACACATCTAATGCTTCCGTAGGAGGTATTGATATTTTATTGCAGCTGACCACCTTCTCGGTCGGCTGTGATAAAATATTTGCATCAAATTTCTTATTAATGACCATTCGTTATTTATGCATGCAAATCACATGCAATGAAGGTCATTGTTTGTTTTTTTTTAATTTTTTATTTATCAGTTTTCAATTTGTACATCAAGAAAACAATCTTGTGTAGAAAGCATTTTACAGTAAATGTTATAAACACAATACAAATTCTCTCCCATATCATTATGCTTTTAAAGTCCTCGTCTAGGGGGAGATTCTTTACTCAACCTTAGGAAATACATCATTGTATATAAAGAAAAGACAGGTCCTATACTGGAGTATTATATATTTCTATACGGATCCAACTGAAAGCTCTTAGTACTTTTAGCCTTCCAACAATGGAGAAGATGTTAATATCTCAAGAGAGTACTTTTAAAAAAAATTCTCTAGCTATTCAGGTTGAAAGTATATATATGAAATATTTCTATATTTTATACTGCATTTACATGGATATTTTAGAATATACATAGCTCCCAACATTTGAACTTGAGATCTCAGATTCAAGAACTGCTTCCTTCTAAGCTGGGTACATCTAGCCAAATCTGGGAATATCCCAATTTTTAACCCCAAGAATAATTCAGCTCGATTTCGAAAGTATGATCTTAAAATCCAGTCTCTATCAGATTCAAGGAGGAACGTTACTATCAATGTCGCTGGCTTCACTTGCTCCATTTGTGATGCTTCAATTATATTTGTTATATCCAATCCTGGAGTTTCTGATACTACTGGTATCATGGGAGTCAACACTTGAAAGTTTTTTTCCCCTTCTTTCTCTTTTTTTTTTTTCAAAGAAAGATATATAATAGAGCCTGGATGTTGGGGATATTGCTGCCTCAGGAACCTTCAATATTTGTAAGAGATATTGTCTCCACATATCTCGTGGGGTCACCAACGGGTCTTTTGATAAATTTATTAATCGTAAATTTCTCCCCTTTATTTGGTTTTCCATATTTTCCATACAGTTCATCAGAATAGTATTTTCTTTGATTATATTACATTTCTTTTATGTCCGTCTCAACCTTTTCAATTTTAACCTTTTGTGTTTTCAGTTCATCCTCTACCTTACAATCTCTTTCCATGATATTATTTATCAAAGAGGCCAACGGGTTAATTTGATTGAAGAGATTATCATTGACTGTTTGCACAGCTTCCCAAATTTTCTCTAGGGAAAAGTCTTCCGGTTTTACTAATTCCTTCTTTTTAGGCAATTTAAAAAGTACTTTCCTTTTTGTTGGAGGCTGTTCTGTACAGCCTTCAGCACCTCCCAGGCTGGTCTCTGCGTCTGAGTGCAGTGTCAGCTGTTTCTCTCCTCCGCCTTCCTCGTCCTCTGAGCTCCGGCGGTATCGCTCTCACTCCTCCGAAGCAGGCTGCTCCTGTCCACCTCATGTAAGGCCACAGGATTTTCTGGGGCATCCAAAAAAACGGGGATAAGGTCATCTGAAGCTCATGTGGGGAGGCGGTTCCCTCTTCCACCCGCTCCCCCGCTGCGAGCTGCCATCCGGTTTCTGCTCCATTATTACATGTGAGTCCATTGGGCCCTGGATTCGACCCTCCAATATTGCTCCCAAACTTTCTCTCTCTTTAGCTCTCCTTTTCCTTGCAGAATGCGGCATTTTCCAGTAAAATTCGCTATTTACCCTCGGAGCCCAAGTCACACACGTCCGGTTCTGTCAGCCATCTTGGATCCCCCGCCGCAATGAAGGTCATTGTAATAGGGGAGGGTATCTGGGTGGGGAGTTGCAAAATATCGTATGTAACGCAGCTTGATGAATAACCCAGTTAGTACCTAAGTTTATGACTGAAAATTCTCTTAAATATAGGCCCTAAATTCAGACCTGCATTTCATTCCCTTAGGTTTAGGAACCTATATTAGATCCCTAGCTCTGAAAATCAACACTAGATACCAAGAGGTCCACTTCAGCCACTGGCTGGCTTGCAAGTTAGCTGGATCAACTTATTCAGTTAACTTTCATGAGATAGTCAGTGGTGTAACTGCACCATTGAGTATACCTGACTATCTTAAAGGTAGCTGATGGCTGCTGAGGAATGAACGGCAAACGCTGAGCTCCGGAGCCGACTGATCTTTTTCTTTGCCTAAATTCACTTGAAACATTTTCTTCTTCTCAATTGTGTGGTACAATATGCCACACATGAAACATAAAGCAAAGATTAAAGAAATTACCTCTACTCCAATATCGACCTCGCGACAGCCTCGGATTGAAGAGGTTTTTGCCGGATCAGTACAGTCATTGCCAGAGGGAGGGGCCGTTGGTGGAGTCAGCAGAGAGCAGATGTTGAGCTCCCTGGCTGTTGAGACATCATTAAACCCTGGCTCACCAATTATTCCAGAACCACCTCTCGGGAGATTGGAACCCAAGTTGATTACAGCAGCTCTGCTGGAAGGAAAATCAGCTTTGTTGGAGGTAGGCACCCAGAGAAGAAGTGATGATTGTGCACTACCTTCGGTGAGCCCAGGGTTAACGGGCTCTAGGGGCCTAGCCGTTGAAGCACAGAAAAGAGTCGAACCCTTGGAGTAAGGTGTGGGAGAAGGAGAAATACGTGTGGTATGTGAAGCTTCAAAATTTAATTCTTCTAAAGTGACTTTAGAAGAAATTCTGAAGGCAATATCATCTATGGCGAAATTGATTATATCTTTAACATTAATGGTAAAAGAGAGTATTACAAAAAATCAGATTTTTAGAGAATAGAATTGAGAAAATTGAAATAGCAATGGTTGGATTGGAAAAGAAAGTAGTTGAGATGGAAAAAGTCCAAGGCAATTTGATAAAATCCAAAAGCTTTCAGATGATAAAGATAGAAAATCTTGAAAATCATATAAGGAGAAATAACCTAAGAATTCTTAATTTTCCTAAGATGCGACTACTAGCTCATCATGAACTCTTTAAGAGTCATCTCCTCAATATACTAAAAATACCCGAGCAGGAATTACCAACTATTGTTAAAATGTATTATTTACCTCAAGTTGACAGAGGGAAGAATCAAGAACAGGATGAGAAGAGAGAAGTAACGTTTGATTTGACATCCATTTTGGAAAAATCTCATGAACTGGTTGTGGAAGAAAGAGCTACGTTGTTTGTTCAACTTGCCAATCCATCTGATAGAGACTTAATTCTGAGAACGTTTTTCTGTAATCAATATTTCTGGATCTGATGAAAGCGTATCTACAAATTCCGAACAGTCGGGAACATCAGTGGTTCCTCCTGGTTGCTATTCTGGATTGTCATTACCAGTTTCAGGCCTTGCCTTTTGGGCTAGCCACGGTGCCCAGGAGTTCATGCAGTGCATCCAATTCATTGGAGCCCTTATAGATACATATAGAAACATAGAAACATAGAAACATAGAAATGACGGCAGAAGAAGACCAAATGGCCCATCCAGTCTGCCCAGCAAGCTTCCCTCATTTCTTCTCCCATACTTATCTGTTTCTCTTAGCTCTTGGTTCTAATTCCCTTCCACCCCCGCCATTAATGTAGAGAGCGGTGGAGGAGCTGCATCCAAGTGAAATATCTAGCTTGATTAGTTAGAGGTAGTAGGAGTAGTAACCGCCGAAATAAGCAAGCTACACCCATGCTTATTTGTTTTTACCCAGATTATGTTATACAGCCCTTATTGGTTGTTTATCTTCTCCCCTGCCGTTGAAGCAGGGAGCTATGCTGGATATGCGTGAGGTATCAGTTTTTTTCTTCTCCCCTGCCGTTGAAGCAGAGAGCTATGCTGGATATGCATCGAAAGTGAAGTATCAGGCACATTTGGTTTGGGGTAGTAACCGCCGTGACAAGCCAGCTACTCCCCGCTTTGTGAGTGTGAATCCTTTTTTCTTCTCCCCTGCCGTTGAAGTTATGCTGGATATGCGTGAAGTATCAGTTTTTCTTTTCCCCTGCCGTTGAAGCAGAGAGCTATGCTGGAAATTCGTGATGTATCAGTCTTTCTCCGATGCCGTTGAAGTAGAGAGCCATGCTGGATATGCGTCGAGAGTGAAGTATCAGGTACATTTGGTTTGGGGTAGTAACCGCCGTAACAAGCCAGCTACTCCCCGCTTTGTGAGTGCGAACCCTTTTTTCTTCTCCCCTGCCGTTTAAGCAGAGAGCTCTGCTGGATGTGTGAAGTAACAGTTTTTCTTTTCCCCTGCTGTTGAAGCAGAGAACTATGCTGGATATGCATTGAAAGTGAAGTATAAGAATGGAGTGATCAAGCTAGTTGAAAGGCATCAGGAATAGAGGAAGGTGGAGGTAGTAATTTGGATATTTGGTTTGGGGTAGTAACCGCCGTAACAAGCCAGCTACTCCCGTCATTGTGAGTGCAAATCCTTTTTTCCACATTTCCTCTTGCTGTTGAATCTTAGAGTGATGTTGGAGTCACAGTAACCATGTGTATGTTTATTGACTAAGGGTATTGTCTCCAGGCAGTAGCCATCATTCTGGCGAGTCACCCACTCTTCATTGGCGGCCTCTTGACTTTATGGATCCACAGTGTTTATCCCACGCCCCTTTGAAGTCCTTCACAGTTCTGGTCTTCACTACTTCCTCCGGAAGGGCATTCCAGGCATCCACCACCCTCTCCGTGAAGAAATACTTCCTGACATTGGTTCTGAATCTTCCTCCCTGGAGCTTCAAATCGTGACCCCTGGTTCTGCTGATTTTTTTCTTATGGTAAAGGTTTGTCGTTGCCTTTGGATCATTAAAACCTTTCAAGTATCTGAAAGTCTGTATCATATCACCTCTGCTCCTCCTTTCCTCCAGGGTGTACATATTTAGATTCTTCAATCTCTCCTCGTACGTCATGCGATGAAGATCCTCCACCTTCCTGGTCGCCCTTCTCTGTACCGCTTCCATCTTGTCTTTGTCTTTTTGTAGATACGGTCTCCAGAACTGAACACAGTACTCCAGGTGAGGCCTCACCAAGGACCTGTACAAGGGAATAATCACTTCCCTTTTCTTACTTGATATTCCTCTCTCTATACAGCCCAGCATTCTTCTGGCTTTTGCTATCGCCTTGTCGCATTGTTTCGCAGACTTCATATCATTAGACACTATCACCCCAAGGTCCCTCTCCTGCTCCGTGCACGTCAGCCTTTCCCCCCCCCATCGAATACAGTTCATTCGGATTTCCGCTCCCCATATGCATGACTTTGCACTTCTTGGCATTGAATCTCAGCTGCCATATCTTCGACCACTCTTCCAGTTTCCTTAGATCCCGTCTCATTCTCTCCACTCCTTCCGGCGTGTCCACTCTGTTGCAGATCTTAGTGTCATCCGCAAAAAGACAAACCTTACCTTCTATCCCGTCTGCAATGTCGCTCACAAAGATATTGAACAGGACCGGTCCCAACACCGATCCTTGCGGTACACCACTTAAAACCGCTCTCTCTTCAGAGAAGGTTCCGTTTACCATCACACATTGTCTTCTGTCCGTCAACCAATTTGCAATCCAGGTCACCACCTTGTCACTCACTCCCAAGCTTCTCGTTTTATTCACCAGTCTCCTGTGCGGAACCGTATCAAAAGCTTTGCTGAAATCCAAGTATATGACATCGAGCGCTCTTCCTTGGTCCAATTCCTTGGTTACCCAGTCAAAAAAGTCAATCAGATTTGTCTGACAGGATCTTCCCCTGGTGAATCCATGTTGCCTCTGGTCCATCAATTCTCCGGACTGTAGATAGTTCACTATTCTCTCTTTCAGCAGAGACTCCATTACTTTTCCCACCACCGAAGTGAGGCTAACCGGCCTGTAGTTGCCAGCCTCCTCCCTGTTCCCACTCTTGTGAAGCGGGACCACCACCGCTCTTCTCCAGTCTCTCGGCACCACTCCCGTTTCTAGGGATCTATTGAACAGGTCACACAGCGGACCCGCCAGAACATCTCTGAGCTCCCTCAATATCCTTGGATGAATCCCATCAGGCCCCATGGCTTTGTCCACTTTCAGGTTCTTTAGCTCTTCCCACACATTTTCTACTGTAAAAGGATTTTCATCTATTCCACTTCCCTCCAGTTTCTTGTTGTGTAGAGATGGTCCTTCTCCAGGGTCTTCTTTAGTGAACACAGAGCTGAAGTATTCGTTTAATATTTCTGCCATTTCTTCGTCTGTCTCCACACATTGATCATTACCACCTTTCAATTTCACTATACCACTTTGGACCTTTCTCTTTTCGCTGATGTATCTGAAAAATGTTTTGTCACCATTTTTTATCTCCTTGGCAATCCTCTCTTCTGCTTGATTTTTTGCCAACTTGATTGTTTTCTTCGTCTCCCTCAGAAGATACAATACAGGTGTGAGTGTTCCTACCCTCAGAAAGAATAAAAAGCTTTTACAATGCTAATGAACTTCTGAAATCGACAATTGCAATAGCCTGTTGAGTCCTGGTGTTCTTAGGTCACTTAGCAGCAGCAATTCATGTAGTCCCATTGACTTCAATAGGGATTAAGAACTCAGTGGAATCAACTCCTTCAACCACTTCACACAAAAGTAACAATTACCTCAGAGATGAAAGAAGAGATATGTTGGTGATTACAACCATTAATGATACAAGAAAGTGTTCCCCTTCAATCAATAACATACTAAGTCATAGATGCCTCCATTGTGGGCTGGGGGCACACACTAGACAATTCAAGACACAAGGAAATTGGTCAGTTCTGGAACGTCACTTGCAAATCAAGTTACTGGAACTCCGGGTGATGTGTAGTGCCCTTCATGCATTCAGACATCCTCAAAGGGAAAGACAAAATGATACAAATGGACAACCAAATGTTCTGGGTTCAGACTGTGCACACTGGCATTCTTTCCAGGGGCTCTGCCCTGAGGGGCTAATCTCACTGGGTGCTACCTGAGGGGCTTACCACCTGTGTGCACACAGGACTAACTCAGGGGCCTACCCAGTATAAACACATACACACAATTACTGGGATTATACCTGGGGCCTTGAACCCAGGAGCTTATTCCCTACAAAATTAGCCACACACACACACTTTGATTCAGTACATCACGGTTCCAGGTACTTAGGAAAGTAAGTTCATTTGAGCAATAGCAGGATAGAACAAATAAAATGAGATCATACAGAAGAAATGATAGATAAAAATTGCTATATGTTTATATAGCCTTGGTTTGGGTTCCCACATTGTTTTCACAGTGGGAGGAAGGCTCTGATATAGATTTAAGTAAACCCATGCTAAAACTGTACAAATAACTGCTGTAATAGTGGGAGGGAATGCATTTTTCATACTGACGCTAGAATAATCTGACTGAAAGTTTTCTCCCTGATGATGCCTTCTCGGGCAAGACAAATAAAGGCCTTTGTCGGGGTTTTTGTTGAAGATTCATTACTTAGAAGTTTCGGGTCAACAGTGCTTTTCAAACCGGACTGACATTTTATCCTAATTCATTATGTATATGGGGTTCCTTTGAAGAATTGTTCATTTGAAGCTGCTTGTCAGCGCTGCTTTGTAAACCAGACTGTCACTTTTTCTAGTGCATTGCTTAAGTTTGTCAGACTTACAACATTGGATTTACTTTCAGGCCAATACAGAATGGTGCACGTGGAAAATGCGTGGCCAACCCCCTGAAACTAATAGCGTTCATCACATGCAAATGCATGTTAATGAGCCTATTAGGTAGTCACCCGCAATACAGAAAGCCAAAGGCAGGAGTTAATTTCAGATGGCACTGGGCAAGCGTACAGAAAAGCAGAAAACTGCTTTTCTGTATACCCTCCGACTTAATATCATAGTGATATTAAGTCGGAGGCCCCAAAAATAAAAAAAATTTAAAAAATCTGCCCGCGGGTTGGAAAATGGACGCTCAATTTTGCCGGTGTCCATGTTCCGATCCCGTAGCTGTCAGCGGGTTCAACAACTGATGCCAGTAAAATTAAGCGTGGGCTGTCAGACCCGCTGACAGCCGCCGCTTCCGCCAATAAGGAGGCGCTAGGGATGCGCTAGTGTCCCTAACGCCTCCTTATTAATGCAGGCCCTAATTTAAATACTGAATCGCGCGCCCAGGAGAGATGCCTAGGAGTGCATTGAGAGAGCGGGTGCTCGCCTCGGAGCGCCGGCTCTCTCATGGAGTTTACTGTATGGGCCTGTTTGTTTGATCTTCTGCTAAGCTTAGCCACTTAGTGGTTTGTGTTATTGAATTAGGGGTTTTAATTCAGACCTCAATCTGACATATATGAAACTTTGAAACATTTTGTTGTAGAAATATTTTTTGTGATTACTTCTGTCTTTATTGCATTGGAACAGTTTCTTCATGTATACTGGTCAGTAACCAGTTTAAAAAAAAAAAAGAATAATTCTTTAGTATAAATAATAATAATTTAAAAAAATGTTATTCTATGTTCTATAATATTGTTTCATTAGTGTTCATTTGTTGGAATTTGATATTTGTGTATGGGTATATATATACAGATAAAAAAAGTGACAGTCTGTTTTACAAAGCAGCTCTGATCTACAGCTTCAAATTAACAATTCTTCAAAGGAATCCCATATACATAATGAATTAGGACAAAATGGCAGTCCATATATATAGCTTACATGTTTCCAAAGGATCAGCATGAGCTATCACGTCCAGAAGCGCGCTCTCCCTTTCTCTCTAGCTGTTGTTTCTCCTTATACACTAAATGCTTGTGAAAAGCAGCGATGTTTCCTCCCTCTGAGTTCTTATCAATTTCAGGTGCAGCTGTGTGGCCTTCATTCTCTCTCAGGCTTTAGTATAAGTTAATTTCTTGCTTTCTCATTATAGACTTACTGGAATAACTAAAATAAACAGACTCTTGCCTGTTCATGTGAATTTCACAGTGCAAGACAGTAAATATGAGTTCACTCAGAGGTTGGCCTGTGGCCTTCAAACTAGTCTGTGTTTGGGTGAGAACTCTGAATTCATACAGTCCAACCTCCACACACATCCTCAGCCAAAGTAACGAAAAATGACTCCAACACCAAGAAGCAAGGTTCTATGTGAGCAAACAAACAAGGTGGAAACGGATCATTGATGCTGTGTCAGGAAGCTCTATACATATGGCAATGAGCAAACAATAACAAAGCAACTCTTCTAGCCTCTTACTTACCAAACATTCAGAGTACCATAGTGGGCAGGCTCAGCAAAATATTCCAATCACATGAGTGGTCCTTGAATCAAAGTATAGCCAATCGTCTATTCAGATTATGGGGTAGTCCTTGGATCCACCCCTTCGCAACCAAATAGAACTGAAAATTAAATCAATTCTGCTCCATTTGACCCAGTTCAATACACAAAGCTCCAGATGCCTTTCTAATTGCCTGCAATACAGAGTCTGACGTTTTGCGGCTTCCATTTCAGTTTTTGTCTGCACGTTTCTATTCATGTTTTAGGGTTACTTTATTCTGTAATTGGTGAAGGTCTGTCTGTGGACTGCATGTGTGACTGAGATGAGGTATTCTGCTGGCATGTAGTTTCTATATAGGGATCTATTGCAGCCTGGCTTGCTCTATTTTCCTAATAGGAGGTGTATTGGTGTTTTAGGGCCTGTTACGATATTTGCGGTGTTGAATTTTCATAGTAAGGTTGTTACTATCTGAATGCTGGCATTTAGTGCTATTTTGGTATGGGAGGTTTACTGTATTGTAATTGTTATTCAGTTTACTCATGGCTTTCTGAAAGCCAGATCCAAATGAAATGCACTTCACAATTTGCCTAATACTTGGGGTCCAAGTGTGTTTGTTTGTTTTTTCTTTCTTTATAAGATATTGTGGTTGGCACCACATCAGTGCATTTAAAAATAATATATGTTGTGGAGATATTTTTACTTCAGAATACTATGAATGTACTTTTTCATGTAAAATCTGTAACTATAAATGTGTGGTAAAAGTTGGGAAGGAGGAGCATAAGGCTGTAAATTTTGCCTAGGATGCCTAATATCCTTGCACCAACCTGGAGAGAGTCCTCCACATACGTTCACCCATCTCCCACTTCTCCAGGGGGCAAATGCTGGAGAAATGTGGGATGCATGTTGTACAGTTCCTGGGAGTGTGGCAGGATTGCCAGCTTTCTAGAATATTATCATTGACGCTAATTGCCACTTCTCTGGGAACTTTGAACCCTGCTTTCCCTCTTCTGCAGCATTTCAAATTACCAAAAGGGCCTGACCCCACCTTGGCCCTTTTGATAATTTGACCTCTGCCGTGCCTTGGGGCTGAGGAGGATCGCCATCTCATTCCTCGCTTCAGGCAACAGATTGCCTGGAGCCACTCCCCTTGCTCCCTGAGTTAAAATGTGTGGAAGAAGGATCCATTTGAATAAAATAGGAAAATATAAGCATTGGCAAGTTAAATGTAAAACATTGATAGGATAGGCTAAGAGAATTTGAAAAGAAGCTGGTCGGAGAGGCAAAAACTCATAATAAAAGTTTAAAAAAATATATCCAAAGCAGAAAGCCTGCGAGAGAGTCGGTTGGACTGTTAGATTATTGCAGGGTTAAAGGGGCACTTAGGGAAGATAAGGCCATTGTGGGAAGACTAAATTAATTTTTTGCTTTGGTATTTACAAATGATATTAGGGAGATAACCATTCTGGAGACTGTTTACCAGGGTGATGATTCAGATGAACTGACTCAAATCAAGGTAAACTTGGAAGATGTAGTAGGCCAGTTTGACAAACTGAAGAGCAGCAAATTGCCTCAGTCAGATGGTATACACCCCAGGGTTCTGAAAGATACCCTGGGGTGTATACCATATTAAATAAATCTATTATTAGTAATTTATAACCTATCATTAAAATCATCCATTGTACCTGAAGACTGGAAGGTGGCCAACGTAACTCCAATATTTAAAAAGGGCTCCAGGGGTGATCCGGGAAACTACAGACAGTGAGCCTGACTTCAGTACTGAGAGAAATCGTGGAAACTATTCTAAAGATTAAACTCACAGAACATGGTTTAATGGGACACTGCCAGCATGGATTTACCCAAAGGAAGTCTTGCCTCACAAATCTGCTAAATGTTTTTGAAGAGGTTAAAAAACGTGGATAGTTGTAATGTATTTGGATTTTCAGAAGGCATTTGACAAAGTTCACCATGAGAGGCTTATTTTTTTTTCATTCTGTTTCTTAGTGTGTAATAGAAAATGCCAACACAATCAATAATTATCAAACATCATGACAACTGAAACAAAACAACAAATGTAACAAGTATAATCCAAGAGACTCATCGTTTTGTTAGATTATCACCTCCCAAAGAAACATATACTCACTCATACCATTCATACAACCATTCAAACCCAGGATGCCTCCCAGCCCTTGAATCCTCATTATAAGAAAAACAAAGCACCTGTATTTGAATAGTCATTCCCCTTTTCTCATTTCCAGTGGTACTGATCTCTTTATCTAGTTTTGAGAACCTTGTCCCACAATAGAAAATAACTTTTTTCAGTATATGTTTCTGAGTAAGGGATTCTCTTTGTTGTAATAACTACATAGCAGCATATTTTAGTATTAACTCTTTCCATAAATATACAACAGCACAGATTATTTTGCCAAAATTATAGTTACACCAAGAAATGTTTTTCCTCCACTGGGAAATTTTAGAGCTCTATCAAACACAAGCATATGAAGTATTTTTTCAGTCTAGTTCAAAAACCAGCCTAACAATGTTTCTAAGTACCTAATTGTTGATGTCAATATGACTTAAGTTTATAAGAATCCATGAAGATATGACATAATGTTTCTGGTAGATAATTACATTTGGGACACAACTCAGATTCTTGGCTCCCCTCCCCCACTTACAGGTTTTTCCTGTGTGTAATTACCATCTGTTTGAGTGTCCGTCTTGCTTCGATTGAGGACCCTTATCTCGATGTAGCCAGTCTCCAGACCCGATTTACTAAAACTCGCAGCCATAATGGCCATCATCCCCTCACCCAGCCAGGCCTCAAGATGTGGAAAGGTGAAAGAGATAGAGATTCCACCCCCGATAAGAGCTGGCACGTAAGAAGCGGCCCCACAGCAGCCGCTGATGGGCAGATCCACTGGCTCCAGGCCAAAGCCCCATTTCTTTTTTTGGGTGCATTCTTCTGCTATCCTCAGTCCCTTTAACTTGCGCAGGGATGCAGGGGGGTTATAAGTGCAAGTCAGGATGGTGCAGCATGCATTGGGATTCTGGGCTAGCTGTGTGCTGTGTGCTCCAGAGCCTGGAGCCTCCAAATTAATGAGGTAAGGGAAAGGAAAATCAATGTCTCTGCCATAAAGGGTATTCTTGGCTCCCCCCCCCCCCCTTCAGGTTTTTCTTGTGGGGCAACAAAACAGTCAAGCTCCTGCATTTGCGATCAAGGCCCCCTGTGCATACAGCCTCGTGGGCCCTTGACATCTTCATTTACAAAGAGCAAGCCACGGCAGGCCCCACTGTCGGCATTCGTCTGCATCCTGGGGTGTGTAATTTTTTCAGAAGCCTTGTGGGGCTCCTGGCTGGTTGTCTGTCAGTTCAACCCCCCCCCCCCCCCCCACCACAATACAGGGGAAGCGGCCTTTCATATGATCTGATTTTGGCTAGAAAAGTGAAGAGAGCCTCTTCATTTGCTGCATTCAGGCCAAGGGAGATAGGCAGTCAGTGCCTGGGATCTTCCTTCTAAACATGGTTGATCCTAGTGTTTCAGCACATACCATAGTATTTACTGATGACACTTAACAGGAACCTGTTAAGTGTTAAGTGTCCTCAGTAAATACTATGGTATGTATTTTTAGATGTTTTCGTCTGTAGCTTTTAGGTTATTGCTAAAATTAATGTCCCACCCGACGCAGCCTCAGCGAAACACTGGTCCATGTCAGGGGACCCTTTGAAAGTACAATTGTTGAAACAGTGGAGTTGCTGCTTTTGGATTAATAATAAATCTCTGTTTGAAGACCATATGGACTATGAAATATTTTCTGCACTTGTCTTGCAAATAATTGTCTTATGACATGTCTACTCAAAGGGAGCATGAGGGAAAGTGAGGACTAAGGCTGCACTACAGATGCCAGGGCACAGTGGAGGAACCGGTGCCATTGTCAGTATGATTACTGCCTTCAAAACGTGTGCAGCCTCAGGACACTTCATACTAGCACCATGATACACCTTGAAGCGTATGCCTATTTGACTTTCACTGCTGTATGCACTGTGGCTATCCTGCTGGCCTGATAATGAGGGAGAAAAGCTGCACTGAGTAATTAAAAAGGCCATGATGAGGGGAAGGAGGGCAGGGGCGATAGGAGAAATGGATGGAGAAGGCGCCACAGGAAGGGGAGGGCAAGAGGGACAGCACAGGAGTGAAAGTACTCAGAAAGGGACCTTAAGAGGGAGGAGGACAGGAGGGAGAAAACTTGGGATGTGGCCATGGGGGAGGGTAAGGGGGAGGGTAAGGACCAGGAAAGGGGCCATAAATGACAGGAGGAAAGGCACTCAGGTTGGGGCTACGTGGAGAGGGAAGAAGGGAAGGCACTTGGGAATGGGCCATGGGGGATAAAGTCCCTCAGAAAGGAGCACAGGAGGGAAAACACTTGGGAAGGGGTCACATGAGGGAAAGGACCGAAGGAAAGGCATTAGGGAAGAGGCCAGGGTTGGAGGGAAAGCACATGGCATGGGAGAGTGGAGGAGGGCGAGCACACAGGAAGAGGGCAGGAGGGAGAGAACCAGAGAAAGCAGCTGCAGAGGGGAAAGGGCAAAAGGGAAGACACTTGGGAAGGGGCCATGGTTAAGGGAGAGAGGTTTAGTACTCATGAAGGGGCTATAAGGGAAGGGCAGGAGCAAGAACACAATTTATATTGGAAATCATTGTTTATTTAATATTAAGTATTATACATTACAAAGGATTCTGGAGTTTATGTTATTTATCAGTATATGAATCCGTTTTCCATATAACATTTAACCTCATGTAAAAAGTTAAATAGAAGCATGTGGGGGTCCACAAATATTTTGAAGGTTAAAAAAGGCTCTGTGTTCCTCAAAAGGATGGGAACCCCAGATGTAGATAAAGGAGAACATTTACATCTGCCCAGTGCAAGATGTTTCCTGGAATGTGTGACCTGTTTTATTGAGACATTTTGAAAACCACATTTTGGCTGTCAGACTAGAATGTATCAATGCAGAAAAGAGGCAATTACTCCAGCACTGAGGAAAACTCTATGCAAGCTTTTGAGACTAGTTACTATGTCAGAGTTTTTTAGGCCATCTCATTAATGAATTGTAGCTCTGCAGCATGTACTGCTTTCCTTATTTATTGAAGAGATAATAGGAAATAGCTGGTTTCTTTGTTAAGTCATAAATAATATGGCAGAAAGATATTAAGTGCACTGAAATGTGACAGAACAGCTAAAACCTGTGGCTTTTAGTACTTTATGGTAGAAGCACATTTGTTTTCCAGTGCTTACAAGTAAAATCTGCCAATATTTCTTTAGGTGTTTTGTGGATGCTTAGTAATTTAGCTTATCAGTTATGATATTTATATTTGAATATCACATAGAAATCTGGACATACAGAGGTCCAGATTCAGACACAGTCTGGATAGCAAAGTTAGCTGGATAAACCTATCCTACTAACTTTGGAGGTATATTCAATAGTGCAGCCGTACTTAAACTTAGCCAGCTAACTTTAGGACAGCTCTGTGGCCCAACCAACATAACCTGCTAAATTATCTGGCTAACTTTGAATATCAGAGCTAGCCAATTAACTTAGCCAGCTAACTCTCAACTCTTCCCAGTTATGCCCGTGGAATGCCCCTATCTTATTTGGCTAAATTATAGCCTCTTAACTTATTAGCTGGCTAGAATTTAGCCAGATAAGTCCCCAAATATTCATGTAGCCAGCTAACTTCTGAGATAGCTGGCTAAATGCTTTTGAATATGGACCTCTGTGTTATTTTAACAGCAGCTTTTAACTTTTATTATCTAAAGAAATCTATCTTCACAGTTTTTTCACAATGCTTTTGTAAAATACTGTAATGTTTTCTCTTTGCTATTAGATAATCAACTTTTAATAATGAAGATTAAAGTTTGTTTGTTTCCAGGGAAATAAAACAACATTGCTGTCTGAGATAGAATCTGTGATGTCAGCTGTACTCTCTTCTTTTTAAGTCATGTGACTGAGATAACCTGAAAATGTTCTCAATCTAACTTTTGTTTAAACTACCATTCCAGGAAGTACTATGGTGGTGTGAAGATACATTACCATTCCTACTATTAATAACAAGGATACTTTTGCAGTTTTTATTTGAAATCATTAGTGGTAATTATTTGTAATATTTTGCCAGTTAGAGGTTTTGTAGAAAAAATACAGTTTAACCAGTTCGGTAATACCATAGCATTTGCTTTACCTTGTTGTGTATCATTCTTAAGATGATGCAATGTGTCATAACATTGCCTATCATCACTATGGGAGCTATACAATAAACATTAATGTGTACTTGCAGGCCTTCTTGTGCATGGTGTGATAAATATTCAAAGCTAGCCGGTTCGAATGTATCCAGCTAAGCACAGTGAAGCCGCTGAATATATATACACTTAGCTGGATAAGCATACTCGGTTAAGTGTAAACCTACTCTATGGGGCGTTTATGCGTACATTTAAACTTATATGGCTAACTCTGAATATCGGTAGTTAGCCGTATAAGTTATCCTGCTAACTTTCCACCTCTGATCCACCCAGTACACGCCTATGTTTTGTGCATGTAACTTTTAGCCATATAAGGGACTTATACAGCTAAGTGGCTGCCATTGAACATAGACATATTCAGCAGCTGCTACTTAGCCACACAAGTTCCGCTTAGCCACCTAAATAGCGCTGAACGCGCTTTGAATATTGGGTCCAGTAAAATCAGCATATGTAGGAAGGCCTTCATGTGCATGTTACGATGTTCCCGTGGAAAGATTAAATGATTTATTTGCTTCGGTGTTTACTGAAGAGGATGTTGGGGAGGTACCTGTACTAGAGAAGGTTTTCATGGGCAATGATTCAGATGGAGTGAATCAAATCACGGTGAACTTAGAAGATGTGGTAGACCTGATTGACAAACTGAAGAGTAGTAAATCACCTGGACTGGATGGTATACACCCCAGAGTTCTGAAGGAACTAAAAAATGAAATTTCAGACCTATTAGTAAAAATTTGTAACCTATCATTAAAATCATCCATTGTACCTGAAGACTGGAGGATAGCTAATGTAACCCAAATATTTAAAAAGGGCTCCAGGGCCGATCTAGGAAACTACAGACCAGTTAGCCTGACTTCAATGCCAGGAAAAATAGTGGAAAGTGTTCTAAACATTAAAATCACAGAACATAAAAAAGACATGGTTTAATGGAACAAAGTCAGCATGGCTTTAACCAAGGCAAGTCTTGTCTCACAAATCTGCTTCACTTTTTTGAAGGAGTTAATAAACATGTGGATAAAGGTGAACCAGTAGATGTAGTATACTTGGATTTTCAGAAGGCGTTTGACAAAGTTCCTCATGAGAGGCTTCTAGGAAAAGTAAAAAGTCATGAGATAGGTGGTGATGGCCTTTCATGGATTGCAAACTGGCTAAAAGACAGGAAACAGAGAGTAGGATTAAATAGACAATTTTCTCAGTGGAAGGGAGTGGGCAGTGGAGTGCCTCAGGGATCTGTATTGGGACCCTTACTTTTCAATATATTTATAAATGATCTGGAAAGAAATACGACAAGTGAGATAATCAAATTTGCAGATGATACAAAATTGTTCAGAGTAGTTAAATCACAAACAGATTGTGATAAATTGCAGGAAGACCTTGTGAGACTGGAAAATTGGGCATCAAAATGGCAGATGAAATTTAATGTGGATAAGTGCAAGGTGATGCATATAGGGAAAAATAACCCATGCTATAGTTACACAATGTTAGGTTCCATATTAAGTGCTACAACCCAAGAAAGAGATCTAGGCGTCATAGTGGATAACACATTTAAATCGTCGGTTCAGTGAGCTGCGGCAGTCAAAAAAGCAAACAGAATGTTGGGAATTATTAGAAAGGGAATGGTGAATAAAACGGAAAATGTCATAATGCCTCTGTATCGCTTCATAGTGAGACCGCACCTTGAATACTGTGTACAATTCTGGTCGCCACATCTCAAAAAAGATATAATTGCGATGGAGAAGGTACAGAGAAGGGCTACCAAACTGATAAGGGGAATGGAAAAGCTCCCCTATGAGGAAAGACTAAAGAAGTTAGGACTATTCAGCTTGGAGAAGAGACGGCTGAGGGGGAATATGATAGAGGTGTTTAAAATCATGAGAGGTCTAGAACGGGTAGATGTGAATCGGTGATTTACTCTTTCGGATAATAGGAAGACTAGGGGGCACTCCATGAAGTTAGCATGTGGCTCATTTAAAACTAATCGGAGAAAGTTCTTTTCTACTCAACGCACAATTAAACTCTGGAATTTGTTGCCAGAGGATGTGGTTAGTGCAGTTAGTATAGCTGTGTTTAAAAAAGGTTTGGATAAGTTCTTAGAGGAGAAGTCCATTACCTTCTATTAATTAAGTTGACTTAGAAAATAGCCACTGCTATTATTAGCAACGGTAACATGGAATAGACTTAGTTTTTGGGTACTTGCCAGGTTCTTATGGCCTGGATTGGAAAACACTGTTGGAAACAGGATGCTGGGCTTGATGGACCCTTGGTCTGACCCAGTATGGCATGTTCTTATGTTCTTAAACCATTAATAAATTCATGCTAAAATTAGTGCATCTTAGCATGTAATTAAGGAAGCTTTATATGGAAATTAAGAATTATCAGGCCTTGGGAAATAATATATTTCTGTATCTGCTATTTTCAATTGGGCTTGGTAAAGGATAAAAATGTATCTCCTGCTTTGGACTGGGTGTTAAATTTGTAGTGTGCATGCAGTCTTTAAATAACCTCTTCTCCCAAAACAAGCAGGATGGTGGTAGTCCTATATGGGTGACATCATCAGGATGGAGCACAATCATGGAACACTTTTTTGTCAAAGTTACTAGAACTTTGACTGGCACACTGAGGATGCCCAGCATGCCACCAACCCTGCATCCAGCAGGGGTCCCCCTTCAATCTCCTTTTTTCCGCACAGCAGTTGCCTCGTGGTTCTCAGGATCTCTGTGAGAATTTCTCTCAATTTTTCCTCATGGAACTTTTCTTCAAAAATTTAAAAATTTCTCCCCATTCCAGGGTCCCCCATCGACCATTGTTAATGCCGGAAGTTGGTTTTTTTTTTACCTCGTTCTTCGCGGTCGGTTCCTCACGGAGCACCTATCGGTACCCGACGTCCACCAACCACGCGCTGTGTTTATTTATTTTTTTCAATAAAATGGCAACCGGTTTTTGGAAGTGCCTCAAGTGTCCGAGGACTATGTCCATAATGGACCCTCATGACATCTGCATTTTGTGTTTGGGGCCTTCCCACGATGTCCAGCTGTCTACCAGTTGTGTCCAAATGATACCGAAAGGCTGCCGAGCCCTCTTAGAGAAAATGGAACACCTTTTCAAAACTAAGCGCTCGTCCCCTCTGCGCTGGCCAAACGTGCACCAAGCCGGAAGCCGTTGTCTTCATCGACTCCATCTCCGTCGACGTCTCAGCATCGAGACACCCGTGAATGGCCGTCACTGGCATTGTCTCGCTCAAAAGACTCCACATCATTGCCTCGGCACCGGAGAAGGACCGGGCCGAGCACCGAGAGAAACATTGACATCAATGAGACCCATCTTCTGGAATGGGCACCGAAAAACCATTGACATCAATGGAACCACCGACCAAAAACTCCCGCGGAGAGGATCCCCCACCCTCCTCTGGACCCGGGACACCGAGGCGTTCCCCACCTGTAACGGTGTTGGGAGCCGAGCCTCCACATATTCCTATGGAGCCTCCAACCCTGGAATCTGTGTTACCAACACCAGCCTTCAAGGGAGGAATTGGACTGGATGGTCCAAGAGGCATTCCTCTAAGTGCTTCGAGGATTTCAGCCGCACCGACTCCTATCCTGAGGCCTGACCTGGTGCCGACTATACTCGCTTCACTACTCGAAAGGCTAGACCCTCTTATCAGTGCACTTCCTTCGGTGCCCGTGCCTTCCGGACAGACGATGCCTCCGAGACCATCTGTTCCTCCACCGGCATCGACCCTGATATCTCTATCAACCGATGATGAAGACCATGATCTGTTGATGCCGGACCCAATTTCAGGGCCCTCGGGTATATTGCAACCTCGACGCCTATCGAAAACATAGATTACATCGGTGCCTCCACCGGCCTCTGTGCTGCCTCCACCAATTCCATCGGTGCCACCTCTTGATCCGGCTGGATTAGAACTTCTCCCTCCATTGGAAGAACCACAGGGTGGTGGAGACCAGCCATATAATCCCTGGACTGATGATTTCTCTGACTCCCAGGATTCTGAGGACATCCCATAGGAGTCTTCACCTCCAGAGGAAAGGCAACGCTCCCCTCCAGATGATCTCTCATTTGCAAGCTTTATAAAGGAAATGTCTGAAACCATCCCTTTCAAGCTGCAAACTGAAGAGGATGCCAGACACAGGATACTGGAAGTTCTGCAATTTGTGGATGCTCCTAAGGAAGTGATGGCAATTCCAGTCCACGAGGTTCTTCTTGACCTGTTGTATCGTACCTGGGAGCATCCAGGTACAGTTCCACTGGTGAACAGGAAAACTGATGCTACCTACCTGGTTCAATCAGCTCCAGGATTCCAGAAAACCCAGCTCCCTCACCACTCTGTGGTGGTTGAATCCACTCAAAAGAAAGCAAAGAGATCCTGCCCTCATTCTTCGGTCCCTCCTGGCAAGGAACAGAAATCTTTGGACGCCTTTGAACACAGAGTGTTCCAGAGGTCTATGTTGTTGGCACATATAGCAGCCTACCAGCTATACATGACACAGTACTTTGGAAGCAGGTGCAAGACTTCTCCGAATCCCTGCCAGACGAGTTTCAAAAAGGTCTAAATTCCATTCTCCAGAAGGGCCTTGATGCTGGAAAACACGAGGTCAGAGCTGTCTATGACATATTTGAGACTGCCTCCAAAGTGTCAGTAGCAGGTATAAGTGCCAGAAAATGGGTATGGCTAAAATCTTCAGACTTGCGTCAAGTCCAAGACAGGTTGGCAGATCTTCCCTGCACAGGGGACAACTTATTTGGAGAGAAAAATCCAAGAAACAGTTGTGCAACTCAAAAACCATCATGAGACATTGCGCCAACTATCTGCTGTTCCCTCTGACTTTTCGTCCACTACCAAAAGGCAGTTCAGAAGGGATCCCAGGAGGCTAACCTATAAAACCCGTAGGTATTATCCTCCTCCATCCCAGACTCGTCCAACCTGGCCCTATCAAAAAGGTCAACCTCGTCAGCACAGGCCTCCAGAAACCCAACCAGCTCTGCAGACTGGTCCTGCATCGGGGTTTTGACTTTCTTCTAGAGAGCAAAAGTCAATCTCCGCCTCCAGCAACATTTCCTGTAGGAGGCCGCTTATGCCACTTTGCAAACATATGGCACACAATCACAACAGACCAATGGGTTCTTTCTGTGGTTGCCCACGGTTACCATCTAAACTTCCTCACGCTACCATCGGACTCTCCACCAATCATTCTCCACTTTTCGAGCAAGAACTTTCAAATCTCCTCCAATCCAATGCCATAGAACTGGTTCCCCGTCTGCAGCCTGGGAAAGGATTCTACTCCCGATATTTTCTAATTCTGAAAAAGTCAGGCGGCATTCATCATATTGGATCTTCGTGCCCTGTACAAATATCTATGCAAGGAAAAGTTCCGGGTGGTAACCTTGGGCTCCATGCTCCCTCTCCTCCAAAGGGGATATTGACTTTGCTTTCTAGATCTTCAGGAGGCATATGCCCATATAGCAATAACCCCTCCACATCGAAAATACCTCAGATTCTTAATCTGTCACCAGCATTTCCAATACAGAATACTACTGTTCGACCTAGTGTCAGCACTCCATGTGTTCATGAAATGCCTAGCAGTAGTAGCGGCTTACCTAAGATGACAAAGCATCCACGTCTATCCGTATCTATATGAATGGCTACTCAGAGGTCCATCCAAGGAGGTAGTACTTCACTCCCTCCATCTCACCCTACAGCTACTACAATCCTTGAGATTTCTCATAAACTATCCCAAATCAAATCTGACTCCATCACATACCCTCTCCTTCATCAGAGCAGATTTAAACACCATACAAGCCAAAGCGTTCCTCCTAAGGGACCGAGAGTGCACATTATCAATCTTGGCCAAAGCAGTACAGTCTCGCCGAATCACGACAGCTCGCCATCTATTAACCTTGCTAGGTCACATGGCGTCCACAATCTACATTACCCCAATGGCTTGTCTAGCCATGAGAGCAACACAATGGACTTTAAAGTCCCAGTGGTCCCAATCATCTCAACCTATGTCCTACATTGTCCACATCACCAGCCAGCTTCGTCTCTCACTAGCTTTGTGGATACAGGAGTCCAATCTCCTGATAGGACTACCCTTTCAATCTCCAGAACCTCAGATTACACTAACAACCGATGCCTCCAACCTCAGTTGGGGAGCCCATGTCAACAACCTGCAAACCCAAGGAACCTGGACTGCAGCGGAATCAAAGCACCAGATAAATTTTCTGGAACTCGAAGCAATACGATACACCCTATTTGCTTTCCAGGATTGCCTGTCCAACAAGGTAATCCTAATTCAAACAGACAACCAGGTAGCGATGTGGTACCTCAACAAGCAAGGGGGCACAGGCTCTTACCTGCTATGCCAGGAGGCGGCGCAGATGTGGGCCTGGGCTCTCTCCCATTCCATGCTACTGAGAGCAACCTACCTGGCAGGCGTGGACAATGTGGTGGCGGACAATCTCAGCTGGACCTTTCATCCCCTCGAATGGTCCTTGGATCCCACTGTAGCGAACAAAATGTTCCACCAGTGGGGCCACCCACACATAGACCTCTTTGCGTCAATTCACAATCGCAAAATGGACAACTTCTACTCTCTACATCGCAGCCGCAAGACACCACTGAGGAATGCCTTCGCCCACTCATGGACAGAGGATCTTCTATATGCCTACTCTCCACTTCCACTCATCAGCAAGACTCTCATGAAGTTACGACACGACCGGGGCTCAATGATCCTCATAGCCCCTTATTGGCTGTGTCAGGTTTGGTTTCCCATCCTTCGTGACCTCTCAGTCCAGCAACCAATTCGCCTGGGCACAGACCCAAATCTGATAACGCAGAACAACGATCTATTGCGTCATCCAAACCTCCACTCCCTGTCTTTGACAGCATGGATGTTGAAAGGTTGATACTGCAATCCCTCAACCTTTCTGACAATGTGTCCCAGGTCCTCGTAGCTTCACAAAAGCCTTCTACTCGGATATCTTATCGTACCAAATGGAAAAGATTTTCCTTGTGTTGCACGACAAAGCAAATAGACCCCTTTTCCTGCCCCACAACAAAGTTCCTGGACTACCTCTGGTACCTTTCGGAGACTGGTCTACAAACTTCCTCCATCCTAGTGCATGTCAGCACCATAGCCGCTTACCACAAAGGCATAGGAGATGCCCTGATCTAGGTGCAACCTCTTGTAGGGTGCTTTATGAAAGGCTTGTAACAACTGAAGCCTCCACTGCATCCTCCGGTTCCGGCATGGGACCTCAATGTTGTGCTAGCACGGCTCATGTGACCTCTGTTCGAGCCCCTGCACTCCTGCGAGCTACGTCATCTCACTTGGAACGTGCTCTTTCTACTTGCTTTGACATCAGCTCGCAGAGTCAGTGAGCTACAGGCCGGGTAACATACCCACCTTACACAAATTTCTCAATGATCATGAGGTACTCTGCAATCACCCTAATTTTTTACCAAAGGTAGTTTCTGATTTCCACTTCAATCAATCCATAATACTACCCAAATTTTTTCCGAAATCCCACTCACACCCAGGTGAGCGGGCCCTGCATTCCTTGGACTGTAAACGTGCACTCGCTTTTTATTTGGATCGCACTGCAGCCCATAGGAAGTCCACCCAACTGTTTGTCTCCTTCGATAAAACCAAACTGGGGGTTTCGGTGGGCAAGTAGAACCTGTCCACCTGGCTGGCGGACTGTATTACCTTCTCTTACCAACAAGCAGACCTTCCGCTACAAGGACACGTTAAAGCGCATTCAGTAAGAGGAATAGCAACGTCAGTAGCACACCTCCATTCTGTACCTCTTGCTGACATCTGCAGAGCTGCCACATGGAACTCTCTCCACACCTTTGCAGCTCATTATTATTTCGACAAGGCTGGCAGGCAGGAGCCCATCTTTGGCCAGTTTGTCCTGTGTAATTTGTTTCCAGCTTAATAACCCAACTTCCTTCCTACATCCCACTGTGAAACTCAGGCTGCCCTTATACCGAAAACCACCCCTGTTGTGCCTGTTGCACGTCATTGGGTGCTTTTGGTTCACTTTACTTGGGCATCCTGTAGCTCGCTATTCACCCATATGCGAGGACTACCATCCTGCTTGTCCTGGGAGAAAGCAGAGTTGCTTACCTGTAACAGATGTTCTCCCAGGACAGCAGGATGTTAGTCCTCACGAAACCTGCCTGCCACCCCGTGGAGTTGAGTTCACTTATGTTTTATTATTTTATTTTTCGCTCGTACATTTTGCTACAAACGAGACTGAAGGGGGACCCGTGCTGGATGCAGGGTTGGTGGCATGCTGGGCATGCTCAGTGTGCCAGTCAAAGCTCTTGAAACTTTGACAAAAGTGTTCTGTGATTGGGCTCCATCCTGATGATGTCACCCATATGTGAGGACTAACATCCTGCTGTCCTGTGAGAGCTGTAATCCATTTTATCACAGAATAAATACAAATAGAGAAACTCCTGTTAAGCATTTTAACACTTCCCTATTGGTGATAAGGTTTTTTTGTTTTTTTTAAACAATAGGCCAACTCCAAGGGTGGTGGGTGGGGTGGGACAGGAGCTCTATGCAGATGCCTGGGAGTTTTTATGACTTTGGTGGGGGGGAGCAGTACATGGGGCTGAGTGGCCCCTTTAAGCAATGGTAACCCCACAGTCTTGGGGCCACCATTGTGCATTGCTTGGAGATCCTTTCACTGCTGCAATATTCGGGAAATATTACCCACGGATTCGGGAAATAATACCCACGGATTCACTAAGTGATAGGGTGATTCATTAAGCTGCAGGGTCATTGATTGCAGCTTGGTGAATCCCATAGTATTTTTCCTTCAGCTTAGTGAATGACCTTAATAGTCAGCTGTCTTAAACGTCAGGTGAATTTGACAAGTAATATGAAGCAAACATTAGGCCTGGATTCTCTAAGGTCACAGCCCTTAGAGAATCCAGCGGTAACGGGGGGGGGGGGGGGGCGGGCCTGCGATAGCCGGCAGCGATTGCACATCCGCGGTGCGATCTCTGCCGGCTTTCGCACCGAATAACTACACCATAAAAGATGTAACTACACCATAAAAGGTGTAGTTATTCGGTGCGAAACTGGCGGCGATAAGGAATCTTACCTTTCGCCGCCAGCGATGTCTGCGCTGCGTTGAATTATCTACATGTTATGGTTTTGCTGAATTGGTGAACCCCAGGCTGAGGAGAGAGATGTCTCTGCCCACAGGGAGGAGCCCCGTGGGCCTCACCATCTGTGGGCATGGTCTCAGCGACATAGGACACAGCTGTAAGAGAGGCTTTATTAAGGAGAAAGATAGAACATAACCCAAGGAGCGGGAAATGTGATAAACCCAGTCTTATAGTAAATACAGTGGTCAGGATGATGATGTATATACGAAGGTCCTGGTAGTGGCCCACAGGCAGGGTACACCCGGGAATTCCTGTAGGCTGATATAAATACCTCTGAGTGCAGATCCAGTAGTGGCCCACAGCGCGGGGTAACCCGAGGTATCTGTACTGTAGAAGTTAAAGAGGCAGAGGTCGATGATACAGGAACCAGACTGTAGACCCAGTATAGGAGATGAAGTATCCTGAGGCACAGATAGAGTAGCATGGATGGACTGAAGAACAGTAGTGGCCCAAAGGACGGGTACACCGTGGAATCTTCAGTAGAGATGATAGAAGTTGGAGAATGTACTCATACAAGGAAGTCCCAGTAGAGATACCCGAGGAGCGGGTCAGGATGTCCCAGGCAGGAGGGCCCTCCGAAGAGTGGATAGCCAAGACGCGGAAGAGCCCCCGAGGAGTGAGTACTCAGAGTGTCCAATTGCCAGGAAGAGAGTCTGGAATAGAAGAGCAGTTAGTGTAGCTACACTAACTGCACTAACCACATCCTCTGGCAACAAATTCCAGAGCTTTATTGTGCGTTGAGTGAAAAAGAATTTTCTCCGACTAGTCTTAAATGTGCTACTTACTAACTTCATGGAATGCCCCTAGTCCTTCTATTATTCGAAAGTGTCACAAGTCCAGTGTCACAAGTCCAGTGTCCAATGGTAATAACTTCAGGAATATTTGGGGAATGAGGAAGGTAAGAGTGAATTAATAGGTCTTTCAAATGTTTTCCCTGATTGTAAGCAATTATAGGGCGATTGCTAAAAATAGAATGCAATTTTAAGATTGGCCAATGATGAAAAATTAATTCGGAAATTTGAGATGAAAGTGTGGAATAAGGCAACACACATGTTAAAGGAATTTCTTCTGGTTCTTTGTTGTCAAGAAGCAACCACTCACGTTTTGTGTTTATATGCTTTCTTTACATATTTTAATGGATAGCCACGTTGTAAAAATTTTTTGATCATAATTTAAGACTGTGTGATGAAATCCATTTTTACATCGGCAGCTCCATTGCTTAGACAAGCACAGAATTTAAGAAGGGTCCCCCGACACGGACCCGTGTTTCGCCAAACCCGGCTGCGTCGGGAGGGACAAGCATTTAGAGACAGGAATTCTTCAACTATAACATAATAAAGGGGACCATTGTAATCATAACCAAATGCTCAATACGACAGATGGGGACTCCCAGACAGCATGGCTAATTCAGCTGCTTATCTACGTGAAAAAAGCAAGTTTGCTTAACATAAATGGTGTTTTCCATAGATAGCAGATGAATTAGCCATGCTGAGCCGCCCGCCTCCACGGACAGTTCCTTCAGGGCATACTTCTTGCTTTGATACGGACTGAGGAGCCTCAGGCAAACGCGGGAAGATACAAGAGGGAGCACCTGGCTGAAAAACTTTACTAATCTTAGAGAGCCCCGCCACCTAGTGGCACGGAAGACGTACCCAGATAGCATGGCTAATTCATCTACTATCTATGGAAAACACTGTTTACGGTAAGCATACTTGCTTTTTCACTTGGAGGGTAGGGGTGGGAAAGGGGGGCTGGGACTCACCTTATTGGGTACATTTAAAATATTTTTATTTATGTTTTTATTTATCATATTTTTCCATACCGGTGTATGGACCAAACCTTCACATCTGTTTACACTCTCATAATAAAATACATAATATCAACATCAAAATAAAAATAAATACATACATCATTAGGTAAAAATCTAAAACTTGTTACAAATAAAATACCTAACCTAAAAATCACTTTGGTGGGGGAGTTGGGGCCGCCTCAAGTGGTGGTCTAGGGTTGGGATGGGGTCAGCTTTGACCCCCCACTCTACCTCCTTGTTTTTCCGCTATTTTGTTTTTTTTGGTCGCCACTTTAAATGTGAGGCAGTAGCCTCAGGACCCATGTTAAGATTCCAGGCCTTCCACTTCATGTTTAACACTTTTGAAATAAGTGTTAATTTATTATGGCTGACCACCTTCTCGGTCGGCCACAATAACATTTTTGCATTGGATTGCTTATGCATGACCTTCTTTGCATGTATATGCATCATTCATGTATGCAAATCACATGCAAAGGAGGTCATTGTAACAGGGGAGGGAACCTGGGTAGGGTATTCAAAATATAGAAGTTGATCCTAAAAAAGTATGCGCGCGCGTACTTTTGTTCACGCAACCGGCGCAAACAAAAGTACGCCGGATTTTATAAAATACGTGTGTAGCCGCGCATATCTTATAAAATCTGGGGTTGGTGCGCTCAAGGCTGTGCAAAATCGGCAGCCTGCACACGCCGAGCCGCGCAGCCTGCCTCCGTTCCCTCCCTTCCCCTATCTACCCCACCCCCCAACCCTACCTAAATCCCCCCCCTACCTTTGTTGTGCAAGTTACGCCTGCTTGAGGCAGAAGTAACTTGTGCACGCCACCTCGGCATCCCCCTGCACAGGTCACAGTGCCAGGGGACTCGGGACCGCCCTCCCGGACCGCCCCCTGACCCCGGACATCCCCCCTCCCGCCCCTTTTACGAAGCCCCGGGACTTACGCGCGTCCCGGGGCTTTGCGCGCGCTGGCGGCCTATGCAAAATAGGCACGCCGGCGTGCGAGTGCCCTGCACGCATAAATCTGGCAGGATTTACGCGCGCAGGGTTTTGAAAATCTACCCCATAGGGTATATCAAATGATATTGCCTCGATAGTGCTCTGTCGTGCGATGTATATATCGCGGGATAAAAGATGTTTAATGCTTATTAGAGCACTACCACGGCTTAATGCATCTTCCATTTAGATTGTGAGCCGTCTAGGGATAAAGAAATATCTGCAATACCATAATGTAATCCACTTTGAAGTCCCTGAAAAAGCTGAATATAAATCAAATAAGTAAATAAAATAAATAAACAGTGACTCTTTCCACATTCATGAAACGTAGCATTATAGTGACTTTATTTCACTCTGAGGAATCTTGCTTCATCTGAATTTGAGAGACTGGTCTAAGCAAAAGTTCTATTATGCTTGAATGCTCCAGCAATGAATTAGCAATTAGCTGGAGTTTAAAAGTTAATGTCATGTGTATGAACTGGTAAAGGAGAGCTTAACAATCGATTGGAGCCAAAAATGTTTTTTTGTATAAATAGTGGAAAGGGTAATCATATATACTTCACAGCAAGTTAGGAGCATAATCACTGTTTTGAAAGATATAATCATATTACCTCTCCCCCTAAACAACTCATCCATTATTGATGAATCTATACAAAAAAAATAAATCACTATGGGCCTCATTTTCCAAGCACTTTACCGCGTGCGATAAATTCGCAAATCACGTTAACAGCTGTTAACGCGATTTGCGGATGCAAATTAGTCATTTGGTATGCAGGGGGTGGAGTTGGGGCGGAGCATATGTAAAGCAGGAACCTGTGTATCGTGTGCGGCGAAACAGCCGCAGTGTTAGCGCGGCTGCTATCTGCAACTCCAACCTCGCGTTATGGGCCTGAAAAGGATTACCGCCATCCACGATAGTCGCAGACAGCCTGTTTCAGGCTCCTGGGGGGGGGGGGGGGGGGGGGGAGAGGGAGAGGGAGAGAGAGAGAGAGAGAGAGAGAGAGAGAGAGAGAGAGAGAGAGAGAGAGAGAGAGAGAGAGAGAGAGAGAGAGAGAGAGAGAACCTTACTATAGTGCCTATGCCCTACATAGGTATTTTAACCCCTATGGGAGGGCCACCTACTAACTCGGGGTGGGGATTAGGTATGCGCGTCGGGGGTTGGGGGCCACTTTCGCATTCCACATGAGACCTACGGACTGAACAGTGGTCTCTAGTGCAGATTTGCTGGCTGTCGGAGTGAGGACGCTCACTCCAAGCGGAGATTTGGCCAACATTCTCTCCACCTAGCATGTTGTTGCCCAGGTAGAGTGTCCATCAAGCTAGGTAGAGAGAACGTTGCCCAAACCACTTCTTGGAGTGAGCGTCCTCACTCCGACAGCCAGCAAATCTGCACTAGAGACCACTGTTCTGTCCGTAGGTCTCATGTGGAATGCGAAAGTGGCCCCCAACCCCCGACGCTCATACCTAATCCCCACCCCGAGTTAGTAGGTGGCCCTCCCATAGGGGTTAAAATACCTATGTAGGGCATAGGCACTATAGTAAGGTTCTCTCTCTCTCTCTCTCTCTCTCTCTCTCTCTCTCTCTCTCTCTCTCTCTCTCTCTCTCTCTCTCTCTCTCTCTCTCTCTCTCTCTCTCTCTCTCTCTCTCTCTCTCTCTCTCTCTCTCCCCAGGCTGTCTGGGACTATCATGCACTGCGATAAAAGACTGAAAGAATCATCGTGCACTGGGAAAACATCACGTGCGGCGCTAATGTTTTCGTGAATGGCGAAAACATCGCCGCACGCGATTTTTCCCCACTGCACGAAAGAAGCCTCATTTGCATTGGTAACGCCCCCTAATGCGTTACCAATGCGATATTGGAAAATAAGGCCCTATATAATCCCCAATACTGGGATAAGAAGAGTTCTTTTTTAAAATCAGAAGGTCTTAAAATCTAGAAAAATATATCTTATGTACTATTAGCTTAATTTATGCAATGCAGCATCTCCCTACCTCTCCTGTCTTATCTCTCTCTACACCCCTCCTCTTGCACTCTGCTGGTCAGATAAGTCACTCCTATCTGTGCCCTTCTTCTCTACTGCCAATTCCAGACTCCATGCATTCCACCTGGCTGCACCATGTGCTTGGAATAGTCTTCCTGAACTGGTGCACCATGCTCCCTCTCTTGCCATGTTTAAATCCCATCTAAAGACCACTTTTTTGAAACTGCTTTTAAATTGTATACCTGATTGTCTGCTTTTAGTCTTGACTAACTTTCTTTTCTTTTAGCATAGATTCTTGTCCTGTATGTTTGTATTATTTGATTGTAAGCTTTATAGAGCAGGGACTGTCTTTTTCTATGTTTGTACAGCACTGCGTGTGTTGTGTAGTGCTATAGAAATAGTAGTAGTAAGTAGTAGTAATAGTAATCTGAAGACAGATCTTAAATCCTTTTGGAATATCCAAATATGGCAGTGTATAAAAAAAAAAACCCAAACAAACCTGAAATGGTTACATTTTACAGAAAACCAGGGTACGTTTTTTAAAAAAAAACCACATTAGATGCATACGCAATTATAGTATATTTATTTCCTTCAAAATCTTTTCATTGATGAATGAGTAAGCATATTTGCACTTTTATAAATGAGTATATTGATGCAAAATGTAAGTTTAAGAAATCATTGAGGGAAGATTATCAGCTCAGAAGATAAAGAAGAGCCCAGAGACAGCAGACATTGGGGCAGCAAATGAAGAGATATATAGCAGCAGCAAGCTTTGATAACATCAATAAAAGAAGTAAGTACCTAATACACCCCAGGGTTCTGAAAGAACTAAAAAATGAAATGTCATACCTCTTACAAGAAATTTGTAACCTATCATTAAAATCATCCGTTGTACTTGAAGACTAGAGGGTGGCCAGTATAACCCCAATATTTAAAAAGGGCTCCAGAGGTGATCTGAGAATCTATGGACTGGTGAGCCTGACTTCAGTTCCGGGAAAAATTGTGGAAACCATTATAAAGAATAAAATCACAGAACATATAGATAGACGTGGTTTAATGGAACACAGCCAGAATGGATTTACCCAAGGGAAGTCTTGCCTCACAAATCTGCTACATTTTTTTTTAAGGCGTGAATGAGCATGTGAATAAAGATGAACTGGTAGATGTGGTGTCTTTGGATTTTCAGAAGGCATTTGAAAAAGTCCCTCATGAGAGGCTTCTAAGAAAACTAAAATGTCATGGGATAGGAGGAGATGTCCTTTTGTGGATTGTAAATTGGTTAAAAGAAAGGAAACAGAGAGTAGGATTAAATGGTCAGTTTTCATAGTGGAAAAAGGTAAACAGTGGAGTGCCTCAGGGATCTGTTCTTGACCGGTGCTTTTTAATATATTTATAAATGATCTAGAAAGAGGTACGATGAGTGAGGTGATCAGATTTGCAGATGACACAAATTATTCAGAGCAATTAAATCACAAGTGGATTGTGATAAATTGCAGGAGGACCCTGCAAGACTAGAAGTTTGGGTGTCCATATAGCAGATGAAATATAATGTGGACAAGTGCAAGGTGATGCATATAGGGAAAAATAACCCATGCTGTAGTTACACGATGTTAGGTTCCATATTAGGAGTTGCCACCCAGGAAAAAACTCTGGGCATCTTAGTTGATACATTGAAATCTTCAGCTCAGTGTGTTGTGGTGGTCAAAAAAGCGAACAGAATGATGGGAATTATTAGAAAGGGAATGGTGAATAAAATGAGAATGTCATAAATCTTCTGTATCGCTCCATGTGAGACCACACCTTGAGTACTGTGTGCAATTGTGGTCACCCCATCTCAAAAAAGATATAGTTGTTCTGGAGAAGGTACAGAGAAGGCTGACAAAAATGATAAAGGAGATGGAATGGCTCTCCTATGAGCAAATGTTAAAGAGGTCAGGGCTGTAAGCTTGGAGAAGAGACGACTGATGGGAAATATGATAGAGGTCTACATAATCATGAAAGGAGTTGAACATGTAAATGTGAATTGGTTATTTACTCATTCGGATAATATAAGGATTAGAGGGGCATGCCAAGAAGTTAGCAAGTAGCACATTTAAAACAAATCAGAGAAAATTATTTTTCACTCAACGCACAATTAAGCTCTGGAATTCATTGTCAGAGGATGTGGTAAAGGCAGTTAGTGTAGCTGGATTTAAAAAAGGTTTGGATAAGTTCCTGGATAAGACGTCCATAAACTGATATTAATCATTGTAACAAAAGAAACCAATAAAGTAATATGCTCTGAAATTTCAGGATTTAAGCTTTTTAATAATGTCATTACATTTAACATATCTATAGAAGTTTGGGAAACCTGAGCCTTCTGATTCCTTAAACATAAAATAGTTGACTTAGAAATTTTTGATATGACTAGGAGAAGTGAAAGAGAAATAAGAAGCATTACATGATATTGTTGGGAAGGCTCTGGACACAAAAATGTACGTTAATAATCTAATCTGAGGACCTCCTATCACATATGTTCTGAGGGGAAACAAGAAGACTAGTAAACTACAGAGATTCATCTTTTGGGAGCAATTGACCAACAATCTGAAAAGATAATGGTTTTTATTACTTTGATGGTCTATGCTTTCTCTATAGAGCCAATATTCTTGACAAAGAATAGGGTCTACCGTTGGAAAGTCTGTGAATGGTTAAAATCATGTGATGGGAAATTTTATGAAAAAGGGGAGCTATTTTATGCAGTGGCAAGAAAGTATAAAGAGCAAGAAAAGAAATGTATGCTTAGTGGTGACACAGAAACAATAGATATTTGATATATCACTAAGGATGACACCCATGCTCAAATAAGCAATAATAAAAGGAGTATAGCAATTCATTAAGCAAGAAAGAAGGAAAAAAGAAATAAATTAGATGAATCAGATTATTTAGTATGCATAAAATCTTTTTTTGCAAGTCAAAATGTCCATCAGCACTAGAAATATATGACTTGCTAACAGTGTTAGAGCTTGATTTCCCCCAATTTTAGAGAGAGAAGGAGGCAACAAATTAAGGCCTAGATTTATCAAAAAGCATAAATATTTTATGGTAATAACACATATTGCGATAAATAGGCTATCTTAGCATGGGTATTACCACAAAGTGCACTAACTTGAGAGACTATTTACAAGGCCTTTGTAAATTTATGCTACTATAGGAAGCCTACCTAGTAACTCGAGGTGAGGCTTAGGTAGTAGTGTAGGGGTTAGGGGCTACTTTTTCATGCAGAGTGAGTCGTATGAACACAACAGTACACTCTTGTGAAGATTTGATGTCCTTCGGAGTGAGGAAACTCACCCAAAGATGAGATTTGTACAATGTTCTCTCAACCTAGCTTGATGGACTCTCTACCTGAGTAAAACAAATCTTCCTCAAATCTTCACAAGAGTGTACTGTTCTGTTTGTACGTCTCACTCTCCATGTAAGAGTGACCCCTAACCCCTACACTACTACTTAAACCTCACCTCAAGTTACTAGGTGGGCCTCCTATAGTAGCATAAATAGCTGCTTGCTAGGGTGCCACCCCTAGAGGCTTTCTCTCCCTCTCCCCCACCACATCTCAGGCCCTTCCCCAGCCTAAAAATGCCCAAAACAGAATTTGTGAAAAAATCACAAATTGCATTATGGGCTTAATGCTATTGAAAAAGGTGTAGTTATTTTTGGCATTTTGAGCTGATTTAATAAAATTTCAATTACAAAAAAAAACTGTGTGATATCATGCATTATGGCTTTGTGAAGCCAGCCTACTTTAACAAAATCCCCTTTTAAAAATTAGCATCGCACCATGCATTAAGGCGTTTTTTTGCACGCGAAAACACAATAACGCGAGTTGATGAATGACCCTGTAAGTGATAATGAGCATTTAATGAAGCATTTGGAGTTGTTTGGCTTCAAGCTGTAGAATGCATTTTTAGTCTCATTATACTATGCTTGGTCCTGATGATTCGTTTCTGGACATGCAGAGACCCTCAAGTGCCATCATTCCTCTACAGAATAAAGATGGGAAGAGTCAGCCTGGTGGCTTAGTGGCAGTGCTATGGAGGAATCTGTATATGATTCCTGACTTAGATCTTTTGCTGGGGTTGGAGATGCTGTGGAGACAGAGCTTACACTCCTTTGGGAGAAGGGAAAGGAGTGATAGTTGTGGCACAATGGCAATTCCTAGGGACTGGATTTAAGACCCATGATTATAGGTATTAGAGGGAAACATGCTGCATGGCTTCTGGCCAAAGACTTCAGCTGCAATGACTGGACTAATATCCAGTTGGAAGACAATATAAAATAGGGGAAAATTCCTTGAGTAGTTGTAAATAAAGGCATATGGTGCCTGTGATGGAGTGATCCTATTTTCCCCCTTAAACTTGTGCAGAACCAGGCTAGATTCTTTGTCTACTTTAATTCCCCTAGAGAGAGAGCTCTATGGGTGGGGCCCAGCAGGGAAGAATAAGAGTTTGGACCCAGGTGGGATAGTCAGACTAGGCCCAGGTCTCTAGGAGAAGGCAGATCCCTAACTTGAAGAAATTGGGCAATACACTGCTAAGAAGGTAGGCAGTCTACTAATTGTTGTTTCGAATGTCATAATGAAGTGAAATTGCATGAAGAAAAGCTGGAGTCAGCATGGTTTTAAACACACTCTCTTCCAAACATAGGATTCTTCTATGAAAATGAAAACCAGCATTGCCGCTGCTGGCAAGCTGAGGTGCTGCCACCACCCAGGGGTGATGGGGACAATGTCACCATTCATGGAAGTGCAAGAAACAGTAATGACAAGGACACATACTACCTTCTCCCCTTGTTCCGACAGCAAGAGTCACTAAAGATTTACGTCCTTTCATGGATTACAAACTGGTTAAAAGACAGGAAACAGAGAGTAGGATTAAATGGTCAATTTTCTCAGTGGAAAAGGGTAAACAGTGGAGTGCCTCAGGGATCTGTACTTGGACCGATGCTTTTCAATATATATATAAATTATCTGGAAAGGAATACGATGAGTGAGGTTATCAAATCTGCGGATGATACAAAATTATTCAGAGTAGTTAAATCACAAGCAGATTGTGAAATAATTACAGGAGGACCTTGCAAGACTGGAAGATTGGGCATGCAAATGGCAGATGAAATTTAATGTGGACAAGTGCAAGGTGTTGCATATAGGGAAAAATAACCCTTGCTGTAGTTACATGATGTTAGGTTCCATATTAGGAGCTACCACCCAGGAAAAAGATCTAGGTATCATAGTGGATAATACTTTAAAATTGTAACCTCAGTGTGCTGTACAGTCAAAAAAACAAACAGAATGTTAGGAATTATTAGGAAGGGAATGGTTAATAAAACGGAAAATGTCTTAATGCCTCTATATTGCTCCATGGTGAGACCGCACCTTGAATTCTGTGTACAGTTCTGGTCGCCACATCTCAAAAAAGATATACTTGCGATGGAGAAGGTACAGAGAAGGACAACTAAAATGATAAAGGGGATGGAACAGTTCCCCTATGAGGAAAGGTTGAAAAGGTTAGGGCTGTTTAGCTTGGAGAAGAGACGGCTGAGGGGGGATATGATAGAGGTCTTTAAGATCATGACAGGTCTTGAACGAGTAGATGTGAATCGGTTATTTACACTTTCGAATAATGGAAGGACTAGGGGGCATTCCATGAAGTTAGCAAGTAGCACATTTAAGAGTAATCGGAGAAAATTCTTATTCACTCAACGCACAATAATGCTCTGGAATTTGTTGTCAGAGGATGTGGTTAATGCAGTTAGTGTAGCTGGGTTCAAAAACGGTTTGGATAAGTTCTTGGAGGAGAAGTCCATTAACTGCTATTAATGAAGTTTACTTAGGGAATAGCCACTGCTATTAATTGCAGCAGTAGCATGGGATCTTCTTAGTGTTTGGGTAATTGCCAGGTTCTTGTAGTCTGGTTTGGACTCTGTTGGAAACAGGATGCTGGGCTTGATTGACCCTTGATCTGACCCAGTATGGCAATTTCTTATGTTTTTATGTTCTTACGTATTCTCCTTGGGGGTATTCCGAGAGGGGGGGGGGAATATTGAATACATTTAAATACTTCTGTGTTACTCCAAAACCACCTCCTCTCTCTGTTTCCATCACATAAAGTGTGACAGCAAATCCCATCACAAAAATGTATTATATCTGCTGTTGGAGTCATTTTTTGTTAAGTATATAGAGCAGAGCTTTCCAAACTTTTCATGTTGGTGACACACTTTTTAGACAAACATAATTTCGGGACACAGTAATTCAGTCTACTAGTAAACCAGAGGTTAAAGGTTAAACGAACGAAACATATTTCGACAATTTATGTATGTTTCCTTAAATATATACATAAATAAAATGTTTCACGACACAACCTATCTCATGAAAACCTTAAATTTATATTAAAAATATATATTCCAAGATTCATGTTATTGTTATAATTTATGAGAAACAATAATAAAACAAATTGTCTGTCCCCCACACACTCATCTCTCTCCTCCCCCCAGCACATGTCTGTACCCCACATACTCATATCTCTCCCCCTCAAGCACATGTCTGACCCCCACACACTCATTTCTCTTCCCCCAGCACATGTCTGTACCCCACACACTCATATCTCTCCCCCTCAAGCACATGTCTGTCCCCCCAGCACGTTTGCCCACCACTCACTCATCTCTCTCCCCCCAGCACATGTCTGGCCCCCACACTCATGTACCTCGTCTTTTTGATTGTTGCCAGTTAAGTGCTTCACTCCCTTCCATGATCACCAGACACTGCTGCTTGCAGTCAGTACTCTTCATGGCCAGGCCTCATCGGCAGCAGCAGCCAATGCAAGGATGGCTGGGCTCGTTCCACCCACCAAGCCCCCCCGAAAAAACGCGATTGACAGCAAAAATCACCCAATAATAAGCAACCCATAAACCGAAAAAAAAAAGTGAATCTCTAGAAAAAAAAAAAGCCCAAACTCGCATCAGAGTTGACCAGGCTTGCGCGACACACCTGCACACTGCAGGCGACACACTAACGTGTCCCGACACACAGTTTGGAAAGCTCTGATATAGAGGGTAGGCCATATGGATTCAGAGTTCTCACCCAGACACAAACTAGTTTGAAGGCCCAGGCCAACCTCTGAGTGAACTCCTAATTATTGTTTTGCACTGTGAAATACAGAAACATAGAAACACAGAAAAGGACCGAAGAAAAGGACCAAACAGTCCATCCAGTCTGCCCAGCAAGCTTATGGTAGCATCTGCTGCGCCATACAAAACCCAGGAGCTTATTCCCTATACAAGGAGTCACACACAAACTTTGATTAAATACATCACGGTTCCAGGTACTTAGGAAAGTACCGTATTTTTCGCTCGATAAGACGCACCTGACCATAAGACGCACCTAGGATTCAGAGGGGGGAAATTAAAAAAAAAAATGGTGTGCTAAACTGATTCTGTTCCTGGGCGTCTGTGCGTCTTATGGAGCAAATTAGGGTAGGGCATAAAAATTTTTTTTTTTGTCCCCATTCCCCATCCCAACACTTTAAATTTAATTAACTACAAGCCCCCACTCTCCTGACCCTCCCAAGACTTGCCAAAAGACCCTGGTGGTCCAGTGGGGGTCCGGAGCGATCTCCTGCACTTGGGCCTTCGACTGTGAGTATTCAAAATAGCGCCGATAGCCTTTGCCTTTACTATGTCACAGGGGCTACCGGTACCATTGGTCGGCCCCTGTCACATGGTAGGAGCAATGGACGGCCGGTGCCATTGGTCGGCCCCTGTCACATGGTAGGAGCACAAGATGGTGCCGACTGTCCATTGCTCCTACCATGTGACAGGGGCCGACCAATGGTACCGGTAGCCCCTTTGACATAGTGAGGGCAAAAGCTATTGGCGCTATTTTGAATACTGGCAGCCGACGGCCCAAGTGCAGGAGATCGCTCCGGACCCCCACTAGACTCCCAGGGACTTTTGGCAAGTCTTGGGGGGGGGAGTCAGGAGGGGGGGTTGTAGTTAATTAAATGTAAGGGGTTGGGATGGAGAATGAGGACCAAAAAAACATTGGTTGTAGTTAGTTTTTTTTAATTTTTTTTTTTTTTTTTATATTCGCTCCATAAGACGCACAGATATTTCCCCCCCACTTTTGGGGGGAAAAAAGTGCGTCTTATAGAGTGAAAATACGGTAAGTTTATTTGAGCAATAGGAGGATATAACAAATAAAATCAGATCATACAGAAAAAGTAATGGTATAAAAAGCTTACTTGTTTTCAAAGGATTAGCCTGTGCTATCACATCCAGAGTGCACTCTTCCCTCTCTCTAGCTGTTATTTTCTCCTTACACTAAATTGCTTCGGAAAGCAGTGATGTTCCCGCCCTCTAAGTTCTTATCATATTTCAAGGGCAGCTGTGTGGCTTTCATTCTATCTTAGGCGTTGGTATAAGTTAATTGCTTGCTTTTTCATGATAGACCTAGTGGAACAACTAAAATAAACAGCCTCTTGCCTGTTCGTAAACATTTGGTGAAGACAAAAATGCTTGGTCCTTGCTTAGTTTCCCAAAGTAAAGTTTCCCCTTGTTGGTTGCTGTCTGAGTCCAATTCCCTGTTACCTCTTGCTGTTGAAGCAGAGAGCAAGGTTAGAGTTGCATCCAAAGATTCAGGCGTATTGGTTAAGGGTAGTAACTGCCACACCAGCAAGTTATCCCCATGCACTCTTTTTTTTTTTCCATTTCCATCCTGTAGCCGTTAGAGATCCACAGTGTTTATCCCATGCCCCTTTGAAATCTTTCACCATTTTTGTCTTCACCAAATGTTTACGAACAGGCAAGAGGCTGTTTATTTTAGTTGTTCCACTAGGTCTATCATGAAAAAGCAAGCAATTAACGTATACCAAAGCCTAAGATAGAATGAAGGCTACACAGTTGCCCTTGAAATATGATAAGAACTTAGAGGGAGGGAACATCACTGCTTTCCGAAGCAGTTTAGTGTAAGCAGAAAATAACAGCTAGAGAGAGGGAAGAGTGCACTCTGGATGTGATAGCACAGGCTGATCCTTTGGAAACATGTAAGCTTTTTATACCATTACTTTTTCTGTATGATTTGATTTTATTTGTTCTATCCTCCTATTGCTCAAATAAACTTACTTTCCTAAGTACCTGGAACCGAAATGTATTGAATCAAAGTTTGTGTGTGACTCCTTGTGTAGGAAATAATCTCCTGGGTTCAAGTCCTCAGGTATAATCCCAGTAATTGTGTGTGTTTATATTGGGTAAGCCCCTCAGGTAGCCCCCGGTGTAGACCTCACTGAGATTAGCCCTCCAGGTCAGAGCCCCTGGGCAGAATGCCAGTGTGCACGGGCTTAACCTGGAACATCTGCAGAATAGCAACCTGTAAAAACCAAAGAATTAATTTGAGGGGTGTCCAATCCTCTTGGCAGGATGTCACCTAAAAAGAAATTAATGGTTAATCAGAAAAATGGCAATAAATAAATCAGAACACCTGTTTTTATTAGTTTTTTCTAAAATTTTATATTTAACCATAAAGTAGAGAGAAATACTCAACACTCTAACAAAATAACATAATGACATGGAAAATATTATTTTAATAGCAAACAGTCAATAGATTGGGTTTGTCGATTCACTAGCAGCATTATTTATTAAGAAAAGTCTCTCAATATGAGGAACATCCTCACCCAAAGGGTGTCTTAGCTTCACCCTTCCCTCAGAGGGCAGGCAATAATTCCTGATGTGTGTTCACCTTCCTGTATGAAGGCAAGCAACAGTTCCCTTCTTTTCTTTTAAACTTGGGCAACAGACCAACAGGAACATATTCTGAAAAAAAACAGACATACAACATAGAGAAAAGAAATGTCCCTTCAGAGGGGTCTAGTTAGTATTTATATCAGCCCCACTTCAAAGGGCAATCAACTCATCAGTAGGAGAATCCTCCGGCTTAGGCAGTCTCCTGGGCTCATAGTGGTTTGGATTTGGTTTCCTGATGGTAACTCCATTGGGGAGGATGCAATTAATTAAGTAGGTGCAGTGGTCTTCACCGCTGGGATAATATACCACTATGTGTTTATATATATTTTTCTCCAGTGCAGCTCTGCTACCTTTCGGTCCAGGGTCCTACACTAGTCATGAGGCTCCCTGCGATATTCTGAGGTGGCAGAGTCCTTTACCATAGTATGATCAGTGTTCTCCATCTACTAGGCGTCCCTATTTTCTTCACTGAAGTTCATAACCTGTACTGAGACATAGGGATGATATAGTCCAAACATTGTTTGCACTCTGTTCCACAGGCATTGACAGTGAGACACTTTAGATAAGTTTTGTCTTTCTCCTAAGAGGCTAGGTACAGACCATGAATGATCCCCCAACCTCAGTGGGTAGAGGTTGGTCCAACAGGTCCTCCTGCTAAATGCGTCAGATACGCCCAATGGATCTGTCACCTCAGAGGCTTAGGCCTTCGGCCATCAGAGTAAGGGGATCCGCTGCATAGCGTCGACTCTCCTCCCGATGATATGCTTGAACTGGATGACAGCACTGATATCTCCATAGCCATCCAACAGTATTCCTAAAAGGTCTTGGGAGCCCAGACCATTAGGCTTACTGTAGGGGTAACCACTCCATAGTGTTGTATCTGTCAGTTCCCGAAGCCCTCTCTCCGTCCTCCTTACCTCTTTGGCTGCTGCGGCGTCCTTCTTTCGAGGCCCTCCGGCGTCCCCGGACCGGCTAGATACTGCAACCCGCCATGTTTCCTGGAGGCCTAGGGACGTGCATGCGGCGCAGCCCTGACTGAAGTACCGGCGATGGTGGGAACCTCGGGGGCGTCCCCCGAAGATTATGTCACCCGCGACAGATATATAAGGTCTTAGAATTTGCTAACAGATCGAGTTAGCAAGGAATGACTATGGACTCGCTTCGACTTTCCAAGCTACTCTGCCTCCTCAGACTGAGCAAGGGTCACTCTATCTAAGCCACTCTGCCTCCTCGGACTTACTAGTGGTACCTGCTCCTCGGGGGCCTCGCTCTCTCCTTTGTTTTTCAGGTGACAATCTGGAACCGGTACTCGCTCCTCAAGGGCCCTCGTTCCCAGACTTACTCGGTACTCTCTTCTGCCTGGAAGTCATCACTGCCAACTACATCAGTGAGTTACCATCACTCTCTCAGAGCTTTCCCTGGAACCAGGTACTCGCTCCTCGAGGGCCTATATATTCCAGCACCTGGGCTTCTATGAGACATTGTGTGAGTGTTACCATCTGGTTCAGTACATGAACTCTGCATACCCTGCCTACTCACTATATTTCAGTTTCTCTACAGCTCAGCCTCCAGGGATCGCTGTTCCAGTATCTGAGGGACTACAGCCCAGCCAGGCATTCCAGCTCACTACTGCTACCTCTGGTGGTTCAGTATACTGTCTAATAAAAGAACTAGTGTGTGTCTGTCTCCATACTCTGAGCCTGACCGGTGGTCCCTCTCGGGATCTTCCCCCGGGGGCGTGGTTATCTGCCACCGGTCCAAGGATCCACCCACAACTCTCCTAAATAACGAACAGATTGCTAATTCCAAGCAGACTGTTAAATCCGAACTGAACACATAGAGCTTGCTCTACTGTTATAGCAATGCTCCATTCTCTCCTGTCAAAATGACAGGAGTTTGTTGCAGGCCTCAAACGACCCAAAGAGCCGGAACTAACTGACCGGTCATACATTGATGGCGTCCTTTTCTGACTGAAGTAAGGAGCGGGTCTGCAGTAAGTCATCCTGGGGGGATTCTCATTGGGGTCGACTGCCACAGGGTTTCTGGAAGTGTTGGTTTGGTCAATCCCCAACCTCACCCAAACACAGAGGCGATCATGGCAATCTCTCTAGCTCTTTCTATTCCAGGGCTTCCACTTGATTGACCCAAGAAGGCACAGCAGCCACTTACCCCTCCCATAGTGGGGATCTTCCAGAAAAGCCTCTACTACCACATCGGGGCTATCTCCAAATGAGGACTGACCACACCCAGCATCCATCTTAGCTGCGACCACTGCTGCAGGGCTGACTGGCACTGTGGGTAACAGCGGTTTCTCAGCTGTAGCCATCTTGTTCTTTCCAGTGCTATCACTGTGGTCCTCTGATCTTATCGGAGATCTGTATCTACCACTTTGGTGAATAGCCATTCATCGGAAAGTGCTAGTAGTTGAAGGGCCTCCTCTCCATCCCACAGTTATACCAGTCCCTACCCTGTCATCTTAGAACAATGAGCCATTGCAGTAATAACAGTGGGTATTCATGTTAGCAGGGCATTGGCAATCTGTGCACTCGATCAGAACCGCTCAAGTTGCTACAATGACATCCTCAGACCCGCCCAATATTTTACGGGTCTAGCTGCCATGAACAATCCAAATACGTGGCCCGATCCTGCGACATGTTCAATGGTCTCACTCACCCATTTGCCACCCATCACCTGCATGGTGTATGTTCTTTTGTCTGAAGACTCCAAGAGACTACTCTTGCTGGAGCAAGATGCTTTAGAGGTGGATTTGTCTGCCATCTCACCGAGTGAAAATATTGCTATTTTTACTTTGTCACACCTTGCTCAAGGCATATTGTGTCAGAACGTCTGTTAGGTTTTAATAAATAATTACTTGTGGTATGAAGGGCGATCACTAGCTTCAGATGTGGTATCGTATGAAGGTCATAGTCTATACTTGCAATCGTTCGACGCACATGCCCATGCACACTGTCCTTCGTGCTGAGGATGATATTGCGAGTGTGCCGCTGCTTTTATAGTGCTCTATTAGTTGTACATCGAATATGTAGTCATGATGTCAGATGCATACGTCTCATGGGTTTCATCTTTTGGTGTGCTTCTTTTCCCGCCAATGCCCACGTGCAGGAACGACCGCCATTAATTTCTGTACTTCTAAGTACATTGTATATATGCCGTAATTCACATTTCTCATCTGGAACACACAATCACAATTCTCCACCATCCTCAAGCCACACATTGTACATATACAAATATGTAACCCCCTTTCGAATGTGGTTCATTCTTTCAGTATAACAAAACGAAAAGTGGTTGAGCGTAGCCACAGGCAAACAAAAACAGAACAAGACCATTCGCCTTGGAAAGGGGATTCTTTATTAATAACAACTGAGTCCAAATTATAAGGAAAACTGCCCGACTCTGGCCGAGTTTCGCCTGAGTGGCTGCATCAGGGGCATAGTTATCCAGATAAAGTGTTAATGAGTTTAAAATTTCACATTTATAACAAGGTGGCAGTATTAAATGTGGTAATATTATTATCTTAGTGAACACTTTTCTATTGTTATAGTTTCTTTAAAATACCGCAGTTCCTCATCCTTTTGTTTAAGAACACAAGGATATACTGCCTTTGTACGGCCAGAGTTGGGCAGTTATCCTTTTAATTTGGACTCAGTTGTTTTTAATAAAGAATCCCCTTTTCAAGGTGAACGGTCTTGTTCCATTTTTGTTCATTCTTTCAGGATACACATATAATTTTTAACTTTGTGGCTACACCATCTAGCATTCTTCCCAGGTCCTGAGCTCTCTGATGCAGAGGGAGATTATTTTTATGGGGCTAGGATCTTATCTTTGGCCCAGACAGTGGTAAGAAAATCCTGTTGGTAGCTGTGGCAACTCCTGGAGGGAGTCGTTGTAACAAAACAAGCAGGAACAGACACTGGTGTTAAATAATAATTTACTGATTAGTTAAAGGCAAATTAAAGTCCATTTTTTAATATGTATGCAGTTACAGATGATTCTTTATACAGTTAAGGTATTTCATTTCGGGCAGGTGTCCTTTTCTTCAGCAAACTGGTTAAGCTTCCCATGGTGATGTAAAATGTGCACTAAAAGCTCTCTCAGCGGTTTATCCGGGATTCATATGTCAAGGATCTCCTTTTAACATAGCAAAAACTGTTCTACCCCAGGATTCAGCGTCATCCTGAACAGCCAGTCCTGCATCCTGATCCCTTAGGGGGAGATCTGGATGGGGTCTCCATGATCTTACATGATTCCTTTAGATGTTTTGAAAAAGTGACTCTTTAGATTGAAAAGTCTTTGGTCAGGAACCTGCTGATCCAGCCAGGCTCCCAGTGAGAAGGGGTGGCTTAAAACCTCTTCACACCAAAAAACAAAATATTCTTAGTTTAGTGTTCTACTTCTCAGGTGTTTGCCACATTCATGAAGTGAATGAGCTCACTGGTCTTCAGCCCTGTTCTCTGAGTACAGCCAGCGATAATGGCCTTCCCCAAAGGAGCAAGGTTAAACACAGTCCCTTCCAAAAATAGGATTCCTGTAGCCTTTAATCCTCTCATATAGCCAAGCTTGTCACAGGTGCTTGCCACATTCAGGGAGTGAATGGGCTGGAGTCCCGCAAGGGTTCCAGCAAATAGAGATCCTTACTGTAACTAAACTTCTAGAGAACCTCTGGCAGGGTGTGCACAGAGGAGACTCCCTTCAAAAAGCAAAAACCTGATAAGGCAGGGAGGCCTCACCAGGGAGGGAAAAACATACATCTTTACTGCTTGGTGTCTGTACTCAACTGATTCTAGCCACACCTTAAATCACAAAATGTCTGGGTTATAAAGCAAGGAGCAACCAATTCCCAACTCTCCTAGGAGGGCACAAGGGGGTGGATAGCTCAAAAGATGTTAAATATCTAGAAATGGAACTAGAGGCATACAGTGAAGAACTGAGGAGTCCTGCCACATGCCTTTTTGCCTTTAAGAAAGAAAAGGGAGAGAAATGGTGGTGCAGCAAGGCGATGCTGAACAGGGCAAGGCCCTGGAAAAAAGCTGCCAGAGATGGCTGTGAGTGCTGTGTGTGGAGGCAGAGTGTATCCCTCCAGAAATAAGCAAGTTACTCTACAACAAGGAGTACAGTTGCCAGAGAAAGCCTGGGCAGTAATACTGAAAACCTGGAGTGGAACCAGTGAGTACCCTGCAGAAACAGGTGAGGCAAGAAAAGCCAGAAGGCTTGAAAGAAGTGAATAGCCATATACTTCTGCATGGTGGGAATTTCTAGCTCTCCAGAGCTAGATGGAAAGGAAAACCTGAGGCTGGAGATATGGCAGCTAGAGAAGCAAGCCAGGGCAGTGGAGCTAGAGAATCCACTCCCAAGATTCCAGGACGGGCAAAGAAGTGAATGCCTCAAGTAGCTGGATAAGAGTGCTAATAGTTCCTGGATGAGCTAGATGAGATGCTGACAGAGATGTTGCACAAACTGAGCAAGTTGTGGCAACGTGCTGAGGAGACCACTGGGAATGCAGAGAAGGCACAATAGAGTGCAGTGCAAAAGACTGTGTTACCAGAGAGCTCATAGAGGATCTTAAAGGAATGGCCTGAGGAGAGAGGCAACACAGACTGTCCAGAAGTGGGCAATACTGAAGGGCCTGCGAGAGGCAACATGATGGACCCTGAGAAAGGCGCTGCCAAGGGGGTCAGATGGAAGGGCTGCAGAAGCCATAGGGATCCCAGAGAGAGCGGCTACAGAGGAGCCAGTCGGAGGCATTACTGGGAGCCCAGAATAGGGTACTGCAGAAGATCCAGAGGAAGGTGCTGCAAAGAGCCTGGATAAAGACACTACAGAGAGGCCAGAAGAAGGTACTGTAGGGTCCCAAACACTACCACTGCAGAATGGCCAGAGGGAGGAACTGCAGGTGTAGATGGCATGCAGAAGTCAGAAGATGCCATGATAATAGAGAGTTGATGCCATCACTAGAACAACCAAGAGTGGCAAATCCTGGTTACAGGTACCTGGGAAGTACCCAAATATTAAACAAATCCTATACTACTAATGCCAGTGTTAGTGGTGGCTATTCCCTAAGTCAACTTGATTAACAGCAGTTAATGGACTTCTCTTCCAGGAACTTATCCAAACCTTTTTTTAAACTTAGCTACACTAACTTCCCTAACCACATCCTCTGGCAACCAATTTCAGAGCTTAATTGTGCATTGAGTGAGAGATAATTTTCTCCGATTTGTTCTAAATGTGCCACTTGCTAACTTCATGGAGTGCCCCCCAGTCGTTCTAGGCATCATAGTGGATAATACATTGAAATCATCGGCTCAGTGTGCTGCTGCAGTCAAAAAAGCAAACAATGTTAGGAATTATTAGGAAGGGAATGGTGAATAAAACGGAAAATGTCATAATGCCTCTGTATCACTCCATGGTGAGACCGCACCTTGAATACTGTGTACAATTCTGGTCGCCGCATCTCAAAAAAGATATAGTTGTGATGGAGATGGTACAGAGAAGGGCGACCAAAATGATAAAGGGGATGGAACAGTTCCACTATGAGAAAAGACTAAAGAGGTTAGGACTGTTCAGTTTGGAGAAGAGACGGCTGAGGGGGGATATGTTAGAGGTGTTTAAAATTATGAGTATCTATCCCTGAGACACTCCACTGTTTATCCTTATCATAATCACAACAAACCATTAAATCCTACTCTCTATTTCCTAACTTTTAACCAGTTTGCAATCCATAAAAGGACATCTCTTCGAATCCCATGACTTTTTAATTTTCTTAGAAGCCTCTCATAAGAACATAAGAACATGCCATACTGGGTCAGACCAAGGGTCCATCAAGCCCAGCATCCTGTTTCCAACAGTGGCCAATCCAGGCCATAAGAACCTGGCAAGTACCCAAAAACTAAGTCTATTCCATGTTACCATTGCTAATGGCAGTGGCTATTCTCTAAGTGAACTTAATAACAGGTAATGGACTTCTCGTCCAAGAACTTATCCAATCCTTTTTTAAACTCAGCTATACTAACTGCACTAACCACATCCTCTGGCAACAAATTCCAGAGTTTAATTGTGCGTTGAGTAAAAAAGAACTTTCTCCGATTAGTTTTAAATGTGCCCCATGCTAACTTCATGGAGTGCCCCCTAGTCTTTCTACTATCCGAAAGAGTAAATAACTGATTCATATCTACCCGTTCTAAACCTCTCATGATTTTAAACATCTCTATCATATCCCCCCTCAGTCGTCTCTTCTCCAAGCTGAAAAGTCCTAACCTCTTTAGTCTTGCCTCATAGGGGAGTTGTTCCATTCCCCTTATCATTTTGGTAGCCCTTCTCTGTACCTTCTCCATCGCAATTATATCTTTTTTGAGATGCGGCGACCAGAATTGTACACAGTATTCAAGGTGCGGTCTCACCATGGAGCGATACAGAGGCATTATGACATTTTCCCTTTTATTCACCAGTCCCTCTCATGAGGGACTTTGACAAATGCCTTCTGAAAATGCATATACACATGACATCTACCAGTTCGCCTTTGTCCACATTTATTCACCCTTGAGTAAATCCATGCTGGCTATGTCCCATTAAATCATGTCTATCTAAATGTTCTATGATTTTATTCTTTATAATAATTTTCATTATTTTTCCCGGCACTGAATTCAGGCTTACCAGTTTTAAGTTTCCAAGATCACCTCTGAAGCCCTTTTTATACATCGGGGTTGCATTTGCCACCTTCCAGTTTCAGGTTGATTTTAATGATAGATTACATATTACTTGTAATAGGTTGAAATTTCATTTTTTAGTTCATTCTGAACCCTGGGGTGTTTGTCTGTCTGGCCTACTACATCTTCCAGGTTCACCGTGATTTGGGTCAGTTCATCTGAATTGTCACCCTTGAAAACAATCTCCGGAATGGGTATCTCCCCAACCTCTCTCTCAGTAAACACCAATGCTAAGAATTCATTTAGTGTTTCCACGATGGCCTCATCTTCCCTAAGTGGCCCCTTTAACCCCTCGATCATCTAACCATCCAACTGACTCCCTCGCAAGCTTCCTGCTTTGGATATATTTTTAAAAGTTTTTATTATGAGTTTTTGCCTCTATGGCCAACTTCTTTTCAAAGTCTTTGTTTAGCCTGTCTTATCAATGTTTTACATGTGACTTGCCAATGCTTATGCTTTTTCCTAATTTCTTCACATGGATCCTTCTTTCAATTTTTGAAGGAAGATCTTTTGGCTAAAATAGCCTCTTTCACCTCACGATACCGACAATTGTTTGGCCTTCCTTTCACCTTTTTTAATGTGTGGAATAAATCTGGACTGTGCTTCTAAGATGCCTGTTGTACACTCTTAACATTTCAGTTTATTTTTTAACTATTTTTCTCATTTTATCAAAGTATCCCTTTTGAAAGTTTAGTGATAGAACCGTGGATTTACTTATTGTCCCCCTTCCAGTCATTAATTCAAACTTAATCATGGGGGGGGGCGGGGGGTAGGGGGCTACCTCACTATTTTTGCTACCATTTGAGGGTAGGGGTCTACCTATTACTACTGCCATTTCGGGGGCCAGGACCATCACTGCGGGACTACATTTAAACTATTTTTTTTTAACTTTGGGGTGTTGGGGCCACCACTTGAGGTGGCCTTGGGTTGAGACAGGGATCAGCCCTGACCCCTGCTGAACCTCCTCTTTTTGCTGTGCAACATTTTTTTCTTTTTTCAGCTGGCTCTTAAATGTGAGGCAGGAGCCTCAGGGCCTGCGTTAAGTTTGTGGGCCTCCTGCCTCACAAGCATTGCATTTGAAGTAGGTGTTGGGAAGGTTTCTCTTTTCTACATTCTGAAGACTAAAGTTCTTACTCTTTTTTTTTTTTTTGTGCATGAATAAGTATTATTTCTGTCAAAGGATTTTTTTGGATTCGAGGCAAATTTTATGTGGTAACCAATGTGGCTTCAGAAAGCGTCAAAGCACAGAGACAGTCTTGACCTCAGTCAATGATTACCTTTTACATAGATTAGGTTCAGGAAGTGGTGTAATAGCTACTTATTTAGATATAGCATCAGTGTTTGATTCTGTGTATCATTCAATATTGTTAGATAAATTAAGAGAGAGGGGGATTGAGGGAAGAATTATATTATAGTTTGAATCTTTTTTTTTTGTTTTTGTTTTTTTAATTCTCATTAGCATTAGGTAACTATTGGATCTACAAAATCACAATGGTTGAAAATCCCAATGAGCATTCCCCAAGGTTCTTTCTCCTATCCTTTTATGTTTTTATTGGATTCTTTCAAAATATTTTTTAAATGTTATGCTGACGATGTAGAATTGTATTTTCAAGACAGTGAAGATGTGAGTTCATCCCTATTATGGATTTCAGAATGTCTTTTAGCTGTGAAAAACTAGATGGCTGTTAATTCAATGGCTTTACATTTTTCTCAGACTAAGGCATTTATAGGTGTCATGAAAACCAAGACACTGAACAATGTGGTAATAAATGGGGAAAGAATTTTATTTGTGGAGCAAGTCAGAAACTCAGTTTTTTTGACAGTTCATTGAAGTTTTTTCCTCAATTGAAATCTATACTGTCGAAGGGTTACTTTAAATTAAAAATACTTAGTCATTTGTGACAGATTTTAGATTCACTAGATTTTAGAACTATAGTGCAAGCTTTTATTCTGACTTCAATAGATTATTGTAATTATTTATATATTGGCATGCCCAAAAAGTGTTTGCAAGTGCACTAGTTATTGCAAAATTCTGCAGCATATTTGGTAGTAAAAACAGCCCGTTTTGAACATATTACTCCCCAGTTAAATCATTTATATTGGTTGCCAGTTGCTCAGAGATTGAAATTTGAGGTTTTGGTTTTAGTATTTAAAGCATTACACCCCTGATAGTCCGCAATATTTAAAGAACGTGTTTAGGTCTTATTTTCCATACAGAAATTTATGGTCTTCATATCAGTGTTTACTAGAAATATGATTAGTAATTAGGGCTTAGTAACAAGAAACTAGAATGTGAGCCTTATTCATTATGGGAGGAAAATTATGGAATGAGGTATCCATAGAATAAGGCAATAGCAGAATATAAAATTGTTTTGAAAAATGCTTAAGGTATGTATGTCTTTTTAGGGAGGCATTTGAGCAGGTGCAATAGATAGCATTTTAACATGTGGTTTTATATGGTGAAGTATTGTTTTGTAAAGTATGTATTTGTTATGTTTGATACTGTTTTAATGTTAATTTTGTGCTCCACTTAGCATGATAAATTTCTTAGTATAAGCAGACAATAAATATTGCAGATCAAATAAATCAGTATCGCAGCTGACCATCTTCTTGATCTGCCACAATAAAATATTTGTATCAGATTGCCTATTAATGCCCTTCTTCTTTGCATGCTATTTGAATGCATAAAGAATGCAGGTGCATGTATAGGACATTGTAATAGGGGATGGTGCCAGGGCAGGGGCATGCAAAATATCATATCATGCAATACTATTATGATAGTGCTCTATCGTGCAATATATAGCGTATATCACGTGGTATATGCTGTTTAAAGGGCACTACCGCACCTTGATGCATCTCCCAGTAAATTCTGCAAGGATTTTTTTCAGCTTATTTCATTCATCATAGCTTTCAGGATAATTAAATCTAAGGGCCCACCAACAAAAGTACTGTGAGTGATATTGTACATAATATTTTATTTGGGAAGGTTTCTCTTTTCTATATTTGGAGGACTAAACTTCTTGCTCTTTTTTTTTTTTCGTACATTCTGATCATGTTGCGTCGGAGGTGAACTCTTGGGCTGAGGTGAGGTTGACGCAACCCATAGGTAAGGACCTACGAGTCCCCACCGTCGGCTGGTGGAGTGGGCTGATAGATAGAGGCTGCTGGATCTTCATCTATACCAGCCCTTGTTCCCTGCGGGTTGAGCCTTAGGGTGCTGGGGCCGGCAGGACTTAGGTTGGCCTCTGTGTGTAGTCGAAGTAGGAATAGGTTCAGCCCAGAGACAGTAGGTGAGAGATGGTACAGTCTTACTCTGGACTGGGTAATGTCCTGGAAACTCAGGCGCCAATGGAATGGAGGCAGACAGGGGGCGCTCGAACAAGAGTAGGCCGAAGCCTGAATAGACCACGTCCAGGGAGTAAGCTGAAGAGGCGTCGAGCAGGCTTGAGTCAGGGCTGGCGGCAATCCGAAGGCAGTGATAAGCAAGGCTGACGTCTGATCACGGAAATAGTCAAGAGCGTAGTCAGGCGAAGTGGCGATCTGGGTCTGGAGATAGGTAGTAGCGAAGTCAGGTGAAGCGGAGGTCTGGGTCTGGAGATAGGCAGTAGCGTAGTCAGGCGAAGGGAGGTCTGGGTCTGGAGATAGACAGTAGTGTAATCAGGCGAAGCGGAGGTCTGGGTCTGGAGATAGGCAGTAGCGTAGTCGGGCGAAGCGGAGGTCTGAGTCTGGAGATAGGCAGTAGCATAGTCGGGCGAAGCGGAGGTCTGGGTCTGGAGAGAGGCAATAGCGTGGTTGGGCGAAGCAGAGGTCCGGGCTTGGAGAGAGTCAATGGCGAAGTCAGGCAAAGCAAAGTCAAAGTCTGTATAGTCAATCCGAGGTATGAAGCAAGGTAGGAACAAGGAGACAGGAACGCAGAGATTAGACGAATCTCTAGGAGGTAACGAGTACTCGACCAGCGAGGAGACTTGTTGCAAAGGCAACGCTAGGGAGCGGAGCCTGAGCTTAAATACTGTAGCTGAGTTGACGACGTCATCCAGGGCCACAGTCCCTACTTGAGGATCAATGGTGCGCACGTGCCTAGGGAGGGGTGTGGCGCGAGTAGCAACGTCTCCACGGGCCATGGGGAGAGGCCCGACGAGAAGTGGTAGCAGGACCGGGAATGCCAGGGACTGTGGCAAAGCAAGAGGCACTGGGGGAGGCCCGAGGATAGAGCTGATGGCCCACTATCACCAGCGAGGAGGAACCAGAAGCTGGAGTCACTGTAGAAAGGTGAGGGGGCATGCCGCGGGTCTGCCGCGGATGGCACGCATAACAGATCAGCCAAGTTTCTTATTGAGAGTGAAGGGTTTTGCAGTATTGACTGTTTTGAATAAATGACTTGTGCAGTTTTATCCCCTTTTTTCCTCATTGTTTCTATAATGTTTGAAGTCTGTTGTTTATTTTAAAAGTTTATGATATTGTGATTTGTCCTTCTGATTTATCACATGATTATTATGTAAAAAGGTGTGCAACCCTGTTGCTGTTTAATCTAGTAAATCCTAAATTAGATGTCATTTTTATTCTGTTACAGTGAATTGTTACTGCCTCTGCCTCAGTTAAGGATGTCTGGGGCTGAGGTCCAAAACCGAGCCACCAGAGTGAAGATTTTGGGGCTCATTTGGGGCATGGAGAGGAAACCAGGTGACTGGTCGTTCAAAAGAGGAAAAAATGTTTCTCACAGGACAAGCAGGATGGTAGTCCTCACATATGGGTGACATCATAGGATGGAGCCCAATCACGGAACACTTTTGTCAAAGTTTCTAGAACTTTGACGGGCACCTACTGGGCATGGCCAGCATGGCACTAAACCTGCAGCCAGCAGGGGTCCCCCTTCAGTCTTCTTTTT